>NC_068935.1:31317686-31620717 GCF_023091745.1 Budorcas taxicolor
TTGCAACCCCATGAACTGCAGCACACCAGGCCTCCCTGTCCATCACCAACTCCTGGAGTTCACCCAACCTCATATGCATCAAGTCGGTGATGCCATCCAGCCACCTGATCCTCTGTCGTCCCCTCCTGCCCCCAATCCCTCTCAGCATCAGGGTCCTTTCGAATGAGTCAACTCTTCACATAAGGTGGCTAAAGTATTGGAGTTTCAGCCTCAGCATCAGTCCTTCCAATGAACACCCAGGAATGGTCTCCTTTAGGATGGACTGGTTGGATCTCCTTGCAGTGCAAGGGAATCCCAAGAGTCTTCTCCTGCACCACAGTTCAAAATCATCAATTCTTTGGCACTCGATTTCTACACAGTCCAGCTCTCACATCCATATATGATCACAGGAAAAACCATAGCCTTGACTAGGCAGACCTTTGTTGGCAAAGTAATATCTCTGCTTTTTAATATGCTATCTAGATTGGTCAAAAAGCCTCTTGATGAAAGTGAAAGAGGAGAGCGAAAAAGTTGGCTTAAAGCTCAACATTCAGAAAACGAATATCATGGCATCTGGTCCCATCACTTCATGGGAAATAGATGGGGAAACAGTGGAAACAGTGTCAGACTTTATTTTTTTTGGCTCCGAAGTCACTGGAGATGGTGACTGCAGCCATGAAATTAAAAGACGCTTACTCCTTGGAAGAAAAGTTATGACCAACCTAGATAGTGTATTCAAAAGCAGAGACATTACTTTGCTGACTAAGGTCCATCTAGTCAAGGCTATGGTTTTTCCTGTGGTCATGTATGGATGTGAGGGTTGGACTGTGAAAAAGGCTGAGCATCGAAGAGTTGATGCTTTTGAACTGTGGTGTTGGAGAAGACTCGAGAGTCCCTTGGACTGCAAGGAGATCCAACCAGTCCATTCTGAAGGAGATCAACCCTGGGATTTCTTTGGAAGGAATGATGCTAAAGCTGAAGCTCCAGTACTTTGGACACCTCATGCAGAGAGTTGACTCGTTGGAAAAGACTGTGATGCCGGGAGGGATTGAGGGCAGGAGGAGAAGGGGACTACCAAGGATGAGATGGCTGGATGGCATTACGGATTCGATGGACGTGAGTCTGAGTGAACTCCGGGAGTTGGTGACGGACAGGGAGGCCTGGCGTGCTGCGATTCATGGGGTCACAAAAAGTCGGACACGACTGAGCCACTGAACTGAACTGAACTGAACTAGATTGGTCACAACTTTCCCTTCAAGGAGTTAAGCGTCTTTTAATTTCATGGCTGCAATCACCATCTGCAGTAATTTTGGAGCCCAAGAAAATAAAGTCTGACACTGTTTCCACTGTTTCCCCATCTATTTCCCATGAAGTGATGGGACCGGATGCCATGATTTTCATTTTCTGAATGCTGAGCTTTAAGCCAACTTTTTCATTCTCTTCTTTCACTTTCATCAAGAGGCTATTTAGTTCCTCTTCACTTTCTGCCTTAAGGGTAGTGTCATCTGCATATCTGAGGTTATTGATCTTTCTCCCAGCTATCTTGATTCCAGCTTGTGTTTCTTCCAGTCCAGCATTTCTCATGATGTACTCTGCATATAAGTTAAATAAGCAGGGTGACAATACACAGCCTTGATGTACTCCTTTTCCTATTTGGAACCAGTCTATTGTTCCATGTCCAGTTCTAACTGTTGCTTCCCGATCTGCATGCATGTTTCTCAAGAGGCAGGTCAGGTGGTCTGGTACTCCCATCTCTTTCAGATTTTTCCACAGTTTATTGTGATCCACACAGTCAAAGGATTTGGTATAGTCAATAAAGCAGAAATAGATGTTTTTCTGGAACTTGCTTGCTTTCTTGATGATCCAGCTGATGTTGACAATTTGGTCTCTGGTTCCTCTGCATTTTCTTTTCTTTTCTTTTTTTTTCACCTCCAAAAAAAGTTTATTAGCATGATTAAAAACATTTTCCGGAATAATGACAGAATTTCTAAACATGAAAGAGGATCAGTGGCTATACTTTATAACCAATATTTGCAACTGGAAAGACAACTTTATTACCCAGTCTTTATTTTATTACAAACAACCCACATTTACTGGTTCCCTGTGAAGTCATGACTATTGCTTTGGGAATGAATTCCTACTGCAATTAAGTATAAAAAATATCTTCCATAATTGGAGTGTGACCTGCATTATTGAGTAAAGAGTTGATAAAAATCCTCAAAGAGTTGGTTTTTTGTTTTTTAAAAAACATTCCTTTTACACACTACAAAGCAATAATTAGTAATTTGGCTTTTAAAATTCCTACATGATATTTAGAATGGCAGTCCCCAAAGGTCCTCCCTTCACATAACTGAACTTGCAGATCCTCTTCTGGAGTGTATATTCTTGGGGTGGACTCTGAAGACCTCAACCTCCACGTGTTTATACGGGTTTGAGAACAAAGACAGCATCATCCAGAACGTAGTAGTCATTATACATGTCACCTTCACACAGGTATAAAACCACCTTGAACATCTGGAAGTTCACGGTTCACATATTGCTGAATCCTGGCTTGGAGAATTTGAGCATTACTTTACTAGTGTGTGAGATCAGTGCAATTATGCATTTGAGCATTCTTTGGCATTGTCTTTCTTTGGGATTGGAATGAAAATTGACCTTTTCCAGATCTGTGGCCACTGCTGAGTTTTCAAAACTTGCTGGCATACTGAGTGCAGCACTTTCACAGCATCATCTTTCAGAATTTGAAACAGCTTAACTGGAATTCCATTACCTTCACTAGCTTTCTTCGTAGTGATGCTTCCTAAGGCCCACTTGACTTCACATTCCAGGATGTCTGGCTCTAGGTGAGTGATCACACCATTGTGATTATCTGGGTCATGAAGATCTTTTTTTGTACAATTCTTCTGTGTATTCTTGCCACCTCTTCTTAATATCTTCTGCTTCTGTTAGGTCCAGACCATTTCTGTCCTTTGTGGAGCCCATCTTTGCATGAAATGTTCCCTTGGCATCTCTAATTTTCTTGAAGAGATCTCTAGTCTTTCCCATTCTGTTGGTTTCCTCTATTTCTTTGCATTGATCGCTGAAGAAGGCTTTCTTATCTCTCCTTGCTATTCTTTGGAACTCTGGATTCAAATGGGAATATTTTTCCTTTTCTCCTTTGTTTTTCACTTCTCTTCTTTTCACAGTTATTTGTAAGGCCTCCCCAGACAGCCATTTTGCTTTTTTTGCATTTCTTTTTCTTGGCGATGGTCTTGATCCCTGTGTCCTGTACAATGTCATGAACCTCCATCCATAGTTCATCAGGCACACCATCTATCAGATCTAGTCCCTTAAATCTATTTCTCACTTCCACTGTATAGTCATAAGGGATTTGATTTAGGTCATGCCTGAATGGTGCAGTGGTTTTCCCCACTTTCTTCAATTTAAATCTGAATTTGGCAATAAGGAGTTCATGATCTGAGTCACATTCAGCTTCTAGTCTTGTTTCTGCTGACTGTATAGAGTCATCTTTGGTTGCAAAGAATACAATCAATCTGATTTTGGTGTTGACAATGAAAATAGTTACAACCCAATAAATGTTTAGCTATTTTTATTAACTCTCACCTACAAATCCTAGTTCTAGTTTTCATATTGTGGCAAAGTTAACAAAATCCTGAACAAAATCATGTATAAAACTGTTAATAAATATTTGAAATTAAGATTGGGCTTCAGAGTGTTCATAATGGAGATAATCTAAATTTTCTTCATGCAATCAAAAGTCATCTATAGGATATATATTTGCATATCTATATACATATGCCCAGCTTCCCTGGTGGCTCAGACGGTAAAGCATCTGCCTACAATGCAGGAGACCGGCTTCGATCCCTGGATTGAGAAGATCCTCTGGAGAACGAAATGGCAACCCATTCCAGTACTCTTGCCTGGAAAATCCCATGGACAGAGGAGCCTGGTAGGCTACAGTCTATGGGGTCGCAAAGAGTTGGACACGACTGAGCAACTTCACTTCACTTCATACATATACCCATATATACAAAGGTACTCACAAATACCAGAACCAGAGGATATAATAAAGTGGAAAAGTCAAGAGAATATATCATCCCATATCTAAGAATTTTAGTCTTCTTTGACATTAATTTATTGAGAAATAGCTAAACATCTGTGAAGTTTTCCTATACCTTCACTTCATTTGCTTGAAATCTAGGTTCTCTGGGCTACTGGTCAATTTGTGCTCTTTAATACTAATTTGATGTATACATTCCAACTGAAGTTTAACTGAATAACGAAGCATATATACTAGTTGCACTTTTAACAGTGGTTTTTAATGAATTGGTCACAGTATGTTAATAATTGAAACAATTGCAGACCTCCAGGTAGGATGATGGAGGAACTTTGTGAGATCTGTAAGAAATTTTTCAATTAATATCATGTAAGTCATTGAAAGGACTGATGCTAAAGCTGAAACTCCAATACTTTGGCCACCTCATGTGAAGAGTTGACTCATTGGGAAAGACTCTGATGCTGGGAGGGATTGAGGGCAAAAGGAGAAGGGGATGACAGAGGACGAGATGGCTGGATGGCATCACCAACTCAATGCACATGGGTTTGAGTGAACTCCGTGAGTTGGTAATGGATAGGGAGGCATGGCATGCTGCAATTCATGGGGTCGCAAAGAGTCGGACATGACTGAGCAACTGAACTGAACTGAAACAATGGACCAATACACACACACACACACATATATATATATATGGTCACATATACTTATTTTATATGTAGGTGTGCCATCTTAATATGTTAAATTGCTAAAATAACATATAGTAAGGTAGAAGAAATGTTAGTATGTTTCTTATCAAAGAATTGGAAATATTCAAAAGAAGATCATTAATTTTTTTTTATTTTTGCTGTTTCAGATGACAGAAATTTTGGAATATTGAGGAATGGTATAAGATAGATTTAATAGCTTCCTGTTTTGGTAACTATGTCTGATAGATGCTCTTCTGTTCTCTGTTTTAGCGCCATAAAAAATACACAGAAAAAAATTTGAATTATGGCATTTGAGGGACCCATTTATTCTTTAAAAAAGTTGCAATATCAAGTAAAATATTTTGTCCAATAGCTCTTGCAAGTTTAGCTAATAAAAGTGTGATGAGGAACTCACCAGGCTCACAGTCTCTTTTACTGATCAATAGGAAGTAAAATAGTGAAATTAGTTTCATCTTTGAAGAGGCCAAAGTTGAAAACATGGAATATATTTCACTTCCTTGAAAGGAAAAATGTGATGTAAGAATAAAGAAGAATTTAGATATTGAGAATATTACTGTTTAACTTATATGTTACCTGATTCATTTGAAAAAATAAATAGATGCAATGGAAGTGCTTATGCATCCTGAACATGAACAAGTATGATGTTTTTTCAATATTGTTTCATGCACATTTATAAAAAAGGCAATGTATCTCTTGAATGGAAATTGTTGTTTTCTCAGATTTGCTTTTGGAAAGAACTTGAAAGTTCTGGTAGATTTTCTTCCATGACTTAAGTGATCCATTGCTCTACATGCAGTATATATATTGGTTAATTTTCCTAAGCATGTACTGCTTTTCATAAATGAAGTCACTCCGTTTATCTACCAAATGCAGTGTAACTTTTCAATTCATTATAATTATAAACATTATTCCAATAAACTTGTAGATAACTTAAAATATTCTCTAAAATTCATTTGCCTAGAATTTTGCAAGATATATTACCTGTACACTGAGGTGATATGCCTTCTAGTAAATAATCATATTGTGGCCTAGTAAATAATCATATTATGGTACAGAAATTCAGCAATAGAGATTGTCTTGCTAGGTTCCCCATGTCTGAAGAATTATATTCTTTCCTTTACATATATTGGACAGTCCCTTTGATGCGGACACAATCTACTTGTGCAGTATAAGGGGAAAGCATAGCCCTCACAAAATTGAGTATTTTGGACAAATTTATTGAAGCAAATGTTGCCATTTCCCTGTTCAACCTCTTCAAAGTACAAAGTAGGTTTGTACTTAAAACATAAAGTACATTTGCCCCATATGGGCTGAAAGATCACATATCTATTTGTTAAATGTGAAGCTGGGCCTAAAATAGGGTACATTGCTGAGAATCGTGAATCAACTTCTGACTGGTCTACTTTCTCACACTGAAAATTAACATTCTATTTCACTACTCTAACAGTAATATTTATGTTAATAAAAACGGCAACTGGCTTTTCCCCATGATCACAATTCTTATTCAAGAAGGATTAAAGAAGAATTCCCTTAATTTTCATATTGCTTGTATCTATTTTGTATAATAGAGGAGATGGACCTGAGTTTGAGCAAGTTAGTCAGGCTTGCTGAGTACCTTATAAAAAATAGATAGAAATCTAAGACTCAAAGATCCATATCAATGACATATTTTCATGTAGAAGGCTCCATGTTATGAGTTTTGCCAGTCAAAGAAAGAAATGACATTGGAATGATTTTTAAATGACTAATAAATTTATTAGTAATCATTTCTCAATCACTCAATATAATTATTACTACTATTATTACTATAATTATTACTATATAATTACTATTGTGAAAGTAAATAAGTGTAGGGCTATTTTTCTGCACACCAATCCACATATAGGAAAGTCTAGAAAGCATTGATGTTCAAAGAAGAATGCAGTATTCATCATTGGTTTTTAAATATTTCCACTGTTGATGATAATATATGAACCCTATCATTTGTCTGAGTATTTGAAAATAATTCTGTATATAATGTTATAAAAGTGACAGAGATAGAATTGCTATAGTTTTTGAAAAAGGAAAGTAATGATGCTGGCAAAGACATGGAGAACCTGGAACCTTCATACATTGCCGGTGAATCCTCAGTAAGTTCAACACAGAACTAATATATGACTCAGCAGTTTCACTCCTTCATTCCTATGTTACAGTCTTAACCACCATTACCTCCAAATGTGACTTTATTTCAAAAAACAGTCTACAGAGGTAACCAAGTTAAAAATGAGGCAATTAGGGTGGACCTGAATCCAGTATGACTGGTGCCCTTATGAGAAGGAGAAACATGGACATGGACATGCACATAGGGAAAATGACATGTGAAGATGAAGGCAGAGATAAGAGTGATGCTTCTATAAGCTAAGAAATGCCACAGATTACCAGAAAGCCACCAGAAACTAAAGTAGAGTCATGGAATAGATGTTTCTATTTTTCGAAAGAAAACAACTCTTGGTAACAACTTGATCTCTGACTTCTAGCCTTCAAAACTGACAACACAATTTTTTTTCTTTTCTTTTGCTGAAGTCATACAATTTTTAATACTTTTGTTACAGTACAGCAACCCTAGAAAACTCAAGAATTTAAAACATATATTCAAACAAAAGCTTGCATGGGATGTTCAGAGCAGCAGTATCTACCATAACCAAAAGGTAGTAAGTGTCAGTAAACTGATAAATGGATTAAAAAGATGTGGTATATCTACACAATGGAATTTTATTCAGTCATAGAAAGAAATTAAATACTGATACATGCTAGAATATGGATGAACTTTCAAAGTGTTATTATGTTAAGTAAAGGAAGCCAGGCACAAAAGGTCACGTGTATGATTCCATTTGTGTGAAATATCCAGAATAGGAAAATCCATAGAGACAGAAAACAAATTAGTGACCACCAAGGTTGGAGGGAGGAATAAATGCAAAATGTCTGCTTAATGAGTATAGTTTTTGATTTTTTGGGGGGGGGGGATAAAATTATTCTGGAATGTGATAATAGTTGCATAACATTAGAAAATACTAAAAGTCACTTGGATTGTACACTTTAATATTGTGAATCTTATGTGAATTTTACCTCAATAAAAATAGTGAGAGCTATACTTCAGGCATGGAAATTTGAATTTCATTGTTTTTCTGAGGCAGAAAATAATATAGATATTGCAATTCAAAAATCAAGGTTTTAGCACTGCAATTTAGGGAGACAATCATCCTTTTACTAGTAAACTGAGACAATTTAACATTGAATCCTCTTGTGTCATTTTTATTATCACTTTTCTCATCTTAAGAGCAATTATAAAATAGCAGTATGAAAAATTATGTTTATTGGTTTCTCATTTCAGTTGACTTAGTATTATTTATGACTTTTTTGTGAGATAACCTTTGTTTTCTATGTAATATTTATGGCAGACTATTTATTTTATAGCTCAGATGAGTCATAAGAAAGTGAACAACAGGATTTTATTACATCTAATTGCTGGGCCCTTAGCTATTCTTCCCTAAAAATCACTCTATTCAAAATCCAAGTTTTGTCAGTGGTATGGAAACATTATTGATTGTCAGTAAGTTTCTTGAGTTAGTCAACTCCTAGTATGTATCTAATTCTTGATTGAATTAAGTCATCCCTGAACTAAAGTGTGTGTATGAAAAACTACCACATGCTACCACGCCTTATTATTCATCTTTAGCTTGAATACTTCCAGTAAAGGGAAACTCATTAGCTCTTGAAAAAAATCCTTATTATTTTTGATAGTTTAGGCTATCAGAAAGCTTTCCCCCTTCAAATTCTATTCATTTGTCATAGTTCTATTATGTAAGATAATATGGAATGCATGTAATCCTTATTTCATACATAATTAGGAGTGAGAAGCAGTCTGAATTTTTTACTAACTTCTTACCTACTTCATTACTCCATTATAGCCTAGAAATACATTCAGAAAGGCTGCATGCCACCCTACTTGCTGCATTTCCCTTCAAATATTCCTCTATGTCACCTGACAAGGAGATGCCTACCTCCTTCATAGATTTTCTCTGTACTTGCTAAGACATATGCTGCATCCTTACTGTTCCATGTAAAGTGAGATGTGTACTTTGAGTCCATTTCTATGCAAAAGTCCAAAGAGTTTTCTCAGTTATCTTCAAAATGAATTGGACCCTTTGATAGCAGGGAAGTAGTAATACTAAGTTATTAAAAAATTAAATGTGTGATATTATGTAACTAGATAAAAAATAATTATAAGAAAAGAATTGAGGCTCGTGAAATTGTTTTTAGTCATTAAATACCAAGCATTTTGTTTGAATTATTTAATAAATCTATTGGGAAAATTTTTAAATAGTATATAAAGACTAGATTTGAAATAATATTATTGTATCAAGAGTGTAGAGTAGATGGTGATATAAATGATAGAAATGGTGTGTTTATAGTCTATTGTGACAGCAAATTTCCTAATCAGTTCAGTTCAGTCGCTCAGTCGTGTCCGACTCTTTGCGACCCCATGAATCGCAGCATGCCAGGCCTCCCTGTCCATCACCAACTCCCAGAGTTCACTCAGATTCACATCCATCGAGTCAGTGATGCAATCCAGCCATCTCATCCTCTGACGTCCCCTTCTCGTCCTGCCTCCAATCCCTCCCAGCATCAGAGTCTTTTCCAATGAGTCAACTCTTCGCATGAGGTGGCCAAAGTACTAGAGTTTCAGCTTTAGCATCATTCCTTCCAAAGAAATCCCAGGGCTGATCTCCTTCAGAATGGACTGGTTGGATCTCCTTGCAGTCCAAGGGACTCTCAAGAGTCTTCTCCAACACCACAGTTCAAAAGCATCAATTCTTCAGCGCTTAGCCTTCTTCACAGTCCAACTCTCACATCCATACATGACTAGTCATAGCCTTGACTAGATGGACCTTAGTCGGCCGAGTAATGTCTCTGCTTTTGAATATGCTATCTAGGTTGGTCATAACTTTTCTTCCAAGGAGTAAGCGTCTTTTAATTTCATGGCTACAGTCACCATCTGCAGTGATTTTGTAGCCCCAAAAAATAAAGTCTGAGCAAATTCTCAGAGTTGTTCTGGCAATCATTCCAATTTTTCAAGACTTTTTCCCAGCATTGGTGAATTCCAAAAGTGGTTTTATAGTCATTGGCTTGTTGGTTGCTAACTAATATGAGACATATGCATAAACACATTTGGATTTATATGGTATTGAATCATGGCATTAGAAGAAACCCTAAAATGCCACCTTGTACTTTTGCTTGTTCCTAGACATCAGATAGAATAAAAGTAATCTTCAGAAACAGAGGATTCAGGGAAAAAGATATAGTGAAAAATCACAAACATACATTGGTTTTGATTTTTAATAGACTCATACATTATTAACTCTATTTTATCCAGAGGCATTTATCCAATTACATAGAAATTCTCTTCTCCACACATAATCCAAAGCAAGGACAGTTCATTAATGGTAGCCACATTTGGTTGTAGAAAAGCAGGAGGTAGTTTTCAATGTAGATTTAATTGACCAAAGTGAAGTCTCCTTTGTGACAGCTTGATACAAAATTTAATAATATTTCATACATTTTTCTTATTATTCATGGTTGGTATTTTAACAATGTCTTTTGTTTCCTATCTCTCTTGTGTACCTTTAGTCTCAATTAAATGCATTAATCAGCCTATTCACCCTAGGGTTTACCCTTTCAGTTTCATGCTTTTTTGCTGGGAGCTTATGAACTATCATTTATAATCTTGTTTGTGTTCTCTTCACTATGTGGCTGAGATTTGTTTATAGCTTTCAGTAGTTTCTACACCCACTCAACACTTCATGCTCTTACTGTTTCTTTTCACCATCTTTATCCATAATTTACCATAAGTGTCATCACTTTCAAATGAGACATGTATTAGGATAAGCGTAATTTCTATCTTGTTGTTTCTATAGTTACTCAATAATTTTAATCAGTAATCACAATAATCAATGTCATAACTATAACTTATAATTTTTGATCATGCTAAAAAATCTGCATAGTTCCTCATGTTCTATAAGCTAGTTGATGACTTTAAAAGAAATCAAACTCTGTATTTAAAATTCTTTAAACTTTTTATTTGAAGCTAAACGTGGGATTTCTTACTCAGCAGAAAGACATTGCAATACTCCTTTGTTTCTTTCATTAGTCCATTAAAATTTATTTAGTGTCTTCTATAGTTCAGATACTGTACAATACAGTAAAGGTTTAATTGTGAGCAAGACAGACATAGTCCCTGTAATCATGCATGTCATCATTTGCTTGGAAATAAATAAGAAATATAGGTGGGATATAATAAATATTAAGATTCCAGTATGCTGATGGTGGCATATAGGAAGACTATTTAAGTTTTAGGTTATAGAATGAATTTACAGTCACAAGTGTATAATTTGTATATAGTCGTAGGCTAAAAATTAGCCATGTAAATATGTGTGTATGTGTGGATTTGTGTTGCCTTGCCTATAGCAAATTGCTCCTTCTAAACCAAAAAACTGTAAACTAAAAACTCACCAATAATAGCTAAATCACACTACAGCTAATCCAGAAGGTTTCCAAATTTTCATGAACTGAGTATGATTGTAGTATGTAGTTCTGCATCAGTGGAGCTTCATTTTATTGCATTATATTTGCATTGTTTTCCCTCTGTACAAACCTTCACTGATTCTAGTAATAGTAGTGTCTTAGATTTATATAATGCTTTCAAGAATTTCAGAATATTTTGACATCTCTGATCTCATTTTACTCTTAAAGTAACCGTCGTAAATGGTAGATTGTGTTATCTCCATTTGATAAATGAGGAAATAGCAATTCAGGAGACTTATAGAGAGCACCAAATAAACTGATGGTGGAATTGAGATTTGGTTACTCCCATACGTTGAGTATTCACGTACCTAGATGGTGGAATTGAGATTTGGTTACTCACATACGTTGAGTATTCACGTACCTAGAGTAGCTTTAGACGTACACTTTCCATAATGTGCAAAGCCCATAACTCCTCCCCTTGGAGAGTTCTTATTAGAAGAGCTAGATTTTTTTTCCTTTTTTTGAAATGAGAATCTTCCATGACCTGGAGCTCATAGTACTTCTGTGGCCAGAGAGTGAAGATGATCCTTAATCTCATCACAGCTAGGATACAAGTATATTTGCAGCTGCTGATATCCTCATCATTGTACATACATGTATGATTTTCTGTGTTCTGTTCTTTGATTTGGGCTTCCCAAGTGGCTCAGTGATAAAGAATCTACCTGCCAATAAAGGAGATGTGGGTTTGATCCCTGGGTAGGCAAGATTCCGTGGAGAAGGAAATGGCAACCGACTCCAGTATTCTTCCCTGGGAAATCCCATGGACAGAGGAGCTTGGTGGGCTACAGTCCATGGGGTCACAAAAGAGTCAGATGCAGCTTAGCAACTAAACAACAACAGCAACAACATTCTTTCCTTCATTAAAATATCTGGATCAGGGTTTACAGTCAAACAATAAATATTACCAAAGCATGAGTATGCTACTGATTGATAGAAAGCTAAGGATAGCTTTTTAAAAAAATGAGAACTGACAGTAGATGACAATGCCCCTTTTAGAAGCTGCAATAAGACAAAGAGGATGAGAAGAAACCCATATCAACAGAGAGAGTTAATGCTTTTACATTTAAGAACAGACCCCTTCTGTACCCATGTTACTGGCAATATTAAGTTTGTGCTTAAGCAGAAAATCTACCAGTGTTAACACCTTGGACTGTGAAGGTAAAGTTGAAGGCCAAGGCAAAGTGAAGATTAACAAAATTAAATCCTGATGAATCAAATATCTTCTTACTATTTTAATGCAAATAAAATAAATTAACAATAAATATTAAAATATTTGTAATAAGAGAAAATTCTGCATCATAATAAGGTGGAACAACCTCAGATACATAAAGTTCATCAGCATTCAACATGAATGACATAGATTTACTATGGTTGATAATTCTAGTTGCCATGAAGGTCATTTAGTGTGTCTATTCTCAAGAAAATGTAATGCATAATAATTTTGAGGCTACTCCTTTCATTCTTAAGGGAGAATCCTTAGATAATTTATGTTGATTTAACTATCACTTATATGTGCCTTAGAATTGGAATTATCCAGGGTTACCTAACACCATTGACATATTCCATCACCACTTGTAATTTTAAGTAACAACTTTATGGGAAATTACTCTGCCCAAAAGGAACTTAGATGGGATATGATACAATAGGCTTTCTTTCTTCTGCTACAATGACCTTTCAGCCTATATAAGACTAATGCATTTGTTTCAATTTCTTTAGTATAGAAATAGAAATAGGAAAATTTAATATCAAAATTATGATGGGATGGGGAGAAAAAGAAAGTACTTATTTTTACTTCCCCTTCAGTTCAATGTCATTGTTCAGTCACTCAGTCACGTCCAACTCTTTGCAGTCCCATGGACTGCGGTAGGTCAGGCTTCCCTGTCCAAGTTCCCTAAGTTCATAAGGGAAGATATCTAATAATTTATGCTTTCTCAGTGAAAGCCTTTCCCATGAGTACCTTCTCCACTCCAACTGCGGCTCTCCTCCTTTCAGTGTTGTACTCATATCTTCAAAGCATTCTTTTATTCAAGTATTTCAGTAATAAATACTATCCCCATCCTTGAGAAAATTTTGCCCCTTTCCAGAGGCAGAAAAGAGTGTCTCTGATCCTGACCAAATCCTACAGTTTGAGGTTTTAATAGTGTCTTACTCTGTTTCAGCTACTGTAACAAAATAACACAGACTGGGTGGCTTATAAACAACAGAAATTTTTTGCTCACAGCTCTAAAGGCTGAAAGTCTGAGGTCAAGGTACCAGAGTAATTGGGTGAGGGCCTTTTTCCAGGTTCCAAACCTGTAATTGTGTTCTTGCATGGCTGAAGGAGCTAGAGAGCTCAGAGGTTCCCCTTTTATAGAAGCACAAATCCCATTTATGAGGACTCTACTCTCATGACCTAATCATCTCCCAAAGACCCCGCCTCCAAATACCATCATATTGGGCATTAAGATTTCAGTATATAAATTTTGTAGGGACACAGACATCCAAACCATAGCAAGCAGTAATCCCAGAATCTTCAGATGGCTTTAGCTGGATGGGCATTAGTAGTTCTTTCTGAGATTCTCAATGATTATTTTATTTTCAGTACCTCAAGCAGTGAAAATTCTTAGCTGGATAGTTATTTTATTATTTGGCCTATTAAATGTGCACATCTCTGAAAGGAAAACTTTTTCTTTCTTTTTGTCGGAAATAGCCCAATCTTGTACCATGTTGAAGAAACAATATCCTATAAGCAAGATTTTGGTTTTGTCATGAAGTAAATGTCTCTCTTACAGAGCTAGGAAATAACTTTTTTCCCTGAAGTAATCAGAAAAGTGTCATACAAGTTTCTTCATTTCCTCAGAGAATGCTGCTAGCCTCAACTCAGTGTTTTTCGTAAAACTGAGGAGTGGCAGGTAGAGTTTTTGCAATCGTTCTTACCACACATCGTCTCTAAAACTCAAGTATCTATAACAATAAAGAAGAATCAGCAAATCTCTGTTATGCCTAATTTTACAGATCAGTTAAGTCCAGTTGCTCAGTCGTGTCCGACTCTTTGCGACCCCATGAACTGCAGCAGACCAGGCTTCCCTGTCCAACACCAACCCTTGGAGTCCACCCAAACCCATGTCCATTGAGTCGGTGATGCCATCCAACATTTCATCCTCTGTCATCCCCTTCTCCTCCCGCCCTCAATGTTTCCCAGCATCAGGGTCTTTTCCAATGAGTCAGCTCTTCACATCAGGTGGCCAAAATTTTGGAGTTTCAGCTTCAACATCAGTCCTTCCAATGAACACCCAGGACTGATCTCGTTTAGGATGGACTGGTTGGATCTCCTTGCAGTCCAAGGGACTCTCAAGAGTCTTCTCCAACACCACAGTTCAAAAGCATCAATTCTTCAGCGCTCAGCTTTCTTTATAGTCCAACTCCCACTTCCATACATGACCACTGGGAAAGCCATAGCCTTGACCAGACGGACCTTTGTTGGCAAAGTAATGTCTCTGCGATGGTGCATGAGCATGGCTGAGTGGAGCTACCCCACGCCCAAGGTCAGGGGCAGCTGCTGGGAAGAGCTACCCCACATCCAAGGTAAGGAGCAGTGGCTGCACTTTGCTGGAGCAGCCATGAAGAGATACCCCACATTCAAGGTAAGAGAAAACCAAGTAAGACAGTAGGCACTGAGAGAGGGCATCAGAGGGCAGACAGACTGAAACCACAATCACAGACAACTAGCCAATCTGATCACATGGACCACAGCCTTGTCTAACTCAATGAAACTAAGCCATGCCATGTGGGGCCACCCAAGAGGGATGGGTCATGGTGGAGAGGTATGACAGAATGTGGTCCACTGGAGAAGGGAATGGCAAACCACTTCAGTATTCTTGCCTTGAGAACCATTTTACAGATAGACTCACATAATTAAGTTCTTAGATTAACTCTAAGGACTGTTAGGGCTAGAAAGTTTTTCAAGAGATAATCAAGTTCCAAATTATCTTTAGATATAAAAATGCTGAGGCTTAATGAAGAAGTGACTTGCCCAGTTGTCTCAGCCAGAAAATTTTATTTTTCACAAGCATATGCTAAATTATAAGTCCTGAATTTTATACCAGGATCCCATTTCATCCAAACTATATTCTCACCTCTGTTAGCTAACTGTAGAAGTGTGCTTAAGTTTCTTGTTTAATCAGTAAGTTGTGACTGCAACTATTTCGCAACCCCATGGACTATAGTCTGCCAGCTTCCTCTATCCATGGGATTTCCTAGGCAAGAATACTGGAGTGGGTTGCATTTCCTTCTACAGGGGATCTTTCCGACCCATTGATCAAAACTACGTCTCCTGCATTGGCAGGTAGTTTCTTTACCGTTGAGCCACCAGGGAAGCCCCAATGTGCTTAAACAAACAGTTTTAATTGAATGGTCTCACGGCACTACCATAAATTACTTGACACAATATTTTATAGCTAAACATGCATTTTCCACATTCCATGTATACTTAAAGGTAAAAATATTGAGTAGTTTTCAAGAGGGACATTAAGTGAATTAAAGTTATGCTGATGAGCAATGATTTTAAAAATCATCTAGAGAATGGGAAAATAATGGGAACATTTGGATTTATTATGTATTTTCATTCTACAGAATAGTGATTACCAGAAGAAAGTACAAATTTATTTCTTCCATTTTATGTGATTTAAATTTAGTTTATAGAAATTTATGCTTTAAATCTGGCCTATCTGGAAACCAAATACAAAATTAATCCATGAATTATATAATTATATTGAGTGCTCATTTAATACCCATGGTAACTGTGATGAAACTTAAAAATATTTAGAAAAAATAGAATTTTTATGTTTAAAATGTGATCTCAGAGCCTTGATTAATAATCAAGATAGAGAATAAGGAGGGAATAAAAGACTTCTAGTCTTTAGAACAAAAGAGAACCATATGGCTATATGTTAGGAAAGTAGTCAGTTTGCCAAAGAACTGTATTATTTGCTGAAGGAAATACCTTTTTAAGTTCATTCTTCACAACTTAAATTAATGGAGTTTATATACAAGAGCTCATAATAAATTCCGTTTTGGAAGAGCAATAATTTTATGTGGCAATTTTCTTAGTATTTTTTTATGGTAAAAATATTGTTCTAAAAATATAAGCCAGGCTTAAGTGACTAAAAAGAAAAAAAAATGGAGTAATCTTGTAAGCAGTAGGACATATCCATTGCAAATTTGAAATGGGACTTTAAAATAAGCATTAAAGAAATTCATGAAGTTCTAAAAAGATTAAACTCATGCAAAGGTGGTAGCTGTAAAAAAAATAATTTTAATATACTACCTTATGAATAGGTATCTTGCACTACAATGTCTCAGTCTCTCATCCTTTCTGTTTCTGTCTCTCTCCACTCTCCTTTTTTTTTTTCTTCTTTTTTTTTGAATATTCACTAGGCTAAACTGGGTTTTTTAAAGGGTTTTGACATATCTTTTTAATAACATTTTTTTTTGTCTGCAATGGATGTTCACTGCTGCATGTAGGTTTCCTCTAGTTGCAGAGAGCAGCAGCTACTCTCTAGTTGCAGTGCATGGGCTTCTTATTGTGGTGGCTTCTCTTGTTACAAGAACACAGATTCTAGGGCACACTGGCTTCAGGAGTTAGTGCACATGGGCTCAGAGGTTGTGGTACACAGGCTTAGTTACCCCATGGCATGTAGGATCTTGCTAGACAAGGGATCAAACCAGCGTCCTCTGAATTGCAAGGTGGATTCTTAACCACTGGACCACCAGGAAAGCCCTTGATATATCTTTTTAAACTTGAAATGATTAGGGAAACTTAGTGTTTTCATACAGTGTATTTAAACCTCAAAAAAAAAAATCTGCAAATATATAAAGAAAAAAGAGACAAATATATGCAGTATGTAAAAAAAGTTAGAAGAAAACTTGAACTTGGTGGGCATGATAGAAATAAGATATCAATAAAAAGAAAAAGATTGGTTGGTTACAGTTAGTTTCTAAAGAATAAATGCTGTATTAGAATTATTTCATTTACATCCTTCCAAATTGCCAACATCCGCTGGATCATCAAAAAGGCAAGAGAGTTCCAGAAAAACATCTTTTTCTGCTTTATTGACTATGCCAAAGCCTTTGACTGTGTGGATCACAATAAACTGTGGAAAATTCTGAAAGAGATGGGAATCCTAGACCACCTGACCTGCCTCTTGAGAAACCTATATGCAGATCAGGAAGCAACAGTTAGAACTGGACATAGAACAACAGACTGGTTCCAAATAGGAAAAGTAGTATGTCAAGGCTGTATATTGTTACTCTGCTTATTTAACTTCTATGCAGAGTACATCAGGAGAAACCCTGGGCTGGAAGAAACACAAGCTGGAATCAAGATTGCCTGGAGAAATATCAATAATCTCAGATATGCAGATGACACCACCCTTATGGCAGAAAGTGAAGAGGAGCTAAAAAGCCTCTTGGTGACAGTGAAAGTAGAGAGTGAAAAAGTTGGCTTAAAGCTCAACATTCAGAAAACAAAGATCATGGCATCCGGTCCCATCACTTCATGGCAGATAGATGGCGAAACAGTGGAAACAGTGTCAGACTTTATTTTCTTGGGCTCCAAAATCACTGCAGATGGTGACTGCAGCCATGAAATTAAAAGATGCTTACTCCTTGGAAGAAAAGTTATGACCAACCTAGATAGCATATTCAAAAGCAGAGCTATTACTTTGCCAACAAAGGTCCGTCTAGTCAAGGCTATGGTTTTTCCAGTGGTCATGTATGGATGTGAGAGTTGGACTGTGAAGAAGGCTGAGCATCGAAGAGTTGATGCTTTTGAAGTGTGGTGTTGGAGAAGACTCTTGAGAGTGCCTTGGACTGCAAGGAGATCCAACCAGTCCATTCTGAAGGAGATCAGCCCTGGGATTTCTTTGGAGGAAATGATGCTGAAGCTGAAACTCTAGTACTTTGGCCACCTCATGCGAAGAATTGACTCATTGGAAAAGACTCTGATGCTGGGAGGGATTGGGGGCAGGAGGAGAAGAGGATGACAGAGGATGAGATGGCTGGATGGCATCACTGACTCACTGGATGTGAGTCTGAGTGAACTCTGGGAGTTGGTGATGGACAGGGAGGCCTGGCGTGCTGTGATTCATGGGGTCACAAAGAGTCGGACACGACTGAGCGACTGAACTGAACTGAACTGAACATGGTTATGTATGTCCAAAAAAAGTAACATAGTTTGTTTTCCATGTAAGATGTATAAGGCAGAAGGACTACTGCTAACATAATTAACAAATAAGAAAATTTGGATAATCTAAAATATCATTTATTTTCTTGATCTCATCAAAGAGATGATAACACAGGGCAAACATGGAAAATAGGGCAAAGAGGTCTGAATTCCAAAGAGCCACAAACCTTTCCCAAAAAAAGGGACACAGGACAGAAAGTCTATCCCCTGAGGGAGAGCAATCCTGGTCAGGGGCGAGAAATGTAGGTTGTGGGTGGAAGAGAGGGCTGACTACAAAGTAGCAGAGAGACCAACTTGTGACTATGAAAGTCTTCTAAATCTTGACTATGTTAAAGGTTGGATTATTATATGCGCTTGTCAAGATTCATAGAATTATATCTGAGAAGAGTGAGCTTTAGTAATGTAAATTATTCTTCAATAAACTGAGATTTGATAAAATGTACTAAAATAATTTTAGTACTATTATAATATTAGTTGTAAAATGTTATAATAGTATTAATAATTATTTATTATTAAACTAAAATAAGAGTTAAGAGGCTGAAGAGTGAAGAAAAATAAAATAAGAGTGAAAAGTGAAAAAGCTGGCTTAAACTAAACATTCAGAAAACTAAGGTCATGGCAAACAGTCCCATCACTTCATGGAAAATAGACAGGGAAACAATGGAAACAGTGAGACACTTTATTTTGGGGGCTCAAAAATCACTGCAGATGGCAGCCATGAAATTAAAAGACACTTGCTCCTTGGAAGAAACGCTATGACCAACCAAGATAGCATATTAAAAGCAGAGACATTGTTTTGCCAACAAAGGTCCGTCTAGTCAAAGCTATGTTTTTTCCAGTAGTCACGTATGGATGTCAGGGTTGGGCTGTAAAGAAAGCTGGGCAGCAAAGAAATGACGCTTTTGAACTGTGGCGTTGGAGAAGACTCGTGAGAGTTCCTTGACTGCAAGGAGATCCAACCAGTCAAACCTAAAGGAAGTAAGTTCTGAATAGTCATTGGAAGGACTGATGCTGAAGCTGAAACTCCAATACTTTGGCCACCTGATGTGAAGAACTGACTGATTGGAAAAGACCCTGATGCTGGGAAAGAGTGAAGGCTGGAGGAGAAGGGGATGACAGAGGATGATATGGTTGGATGGCATTGCCGACTCTACGGACATGAGTTTGAGTAAGCTCCAGGAGTTTGTGATGGACAGGGAAGGCTGGCGTGCTGCAGTCCATGGGGTTGCAAAGAGGTGGACATGACTGAGGAACTGAACTTAACTGAAAGCTCACTCTTTTCAGATGCAGGTCAGGAAGCAACAGTTAGAACTGGACATTGAACAACAGACTGGTTCCAAATAGGAAAAGGAGTACGTCAAGGCTGTATATTGTCACTCTGCTTATTTAACTTCTATACAGAGTACATCATGAGAAACCCTGGGCTGGAAGAAACACAAGCTGGAATCAAGATTGCCGGCAGAAATATCAATAACCTCAGATATGCAGATGACACCACCCTTATGGCAGAAAGTGAAGAGGAGCTAAAAAGCCTCTTGATGACAGTGAAAGAAGAGAGTGAAAAAGTTGGCTTAAAGCTCCACATTCAGAAAACAAAGATCATGGCATCTGGTCCCATCACTTCATGGGAAATAGATGGGGAAACAGTGGAAACAGTGTCAGACTTTATTTTGGGGGGCTCCAAAATCACTGCAGATGGTGACTGCAGCCATGAAATTAAAAGACGCTTACTCCTTGGAAGAAAAGTTATGACCAACCTAGATAGCATATTCAAAAGCAGAGCTATTACTTTGCCAACAAAGGTCCGTCTAGTCAAGGCTATGGTTTTTCCAGTGGTCATGTACGGATGTGAGAGTTGGACTGTGAAGAAGGCTGAGCATCGAAGAATTGATGCTTTTGAAGTGTGGTGTTGGAGAAGACTCTTGAGAGTGCCTTGGACTGCAAGGAGATCCAACCAGTCCATTCTGAAGGAGATCAGCCCCAGGATTTCTTTGGAAGGAATGATGCTAAAGCTGAAACTCCAGTACTTTGGCCACCTCATGCAAAGAGTTGACTCATTGGAAAAGACTTTGATGCTGGGAGGGATTGGAAGCAGGAGGAGAAGGGGACGTCAGAGGATGAGATGGCTGGATGGCATCACTGACTCGATGGATGTGAATCTGAGTGAACTCCAGGAGTTGGTGATGGACAGGGAGGCCTGGCTTG
Organism: Budorcas taxicolor; assembly: GCF_023091745.1. NCBI lineage: Eukaryota > Metazoa > Chordata > Mammalia > Artiodactyla > Bovidae > Budorcas > Budorcas taxicolor. The sequence goes on from NC_068935.1 coordinate 31,338,478, forward strand.
CTGCGATTCATGGGTTCGCAGAGTTGGACACGACTGAGTGACTGAACTGAACTGAACTGAACAATGAATTTTAGCAAGCACATATAATAATGCAACCTCTAACCAATTTTGAAGAGGTTTCAGCAAATACCATGTCTGTATAAAATGAGTTAATTCTTAGAAATCATAAATTTTAATTTTGTTTTATATAGTAAAGAGATTGGATTATACATTCTTGATTGGGAAGTTAGTTCAACTGGTGTTTGATAAGCAACTTACATTAACAAACCTGTTTACCATTTATCAAGTGCTTCCATTTCTCATTAAATACATAACTGGGATATGTTTACAACAGAGGATATTGTATTGTACCAGGATCTTAATTTTAAAAAGTGACTGAATGATGACATAGGCTAATTCCATTGAAAGAAAATTTTAAAAACAGTTTCCTAGGAAATGACAGGCACAGCGGACCATGCAGGATCACACAAAGCTTATCATATGAAGGAGTCATTAAGTAGAGGAATTGGGATTCTGCCTTATGACTATGACATGACTCATGATATGACCTTATGATGTGACTAGGTAAAGATGTCTCTTGTTGCAGCAGTCCCCAATTTTTCTGGCACTGGGGACCGATTTTGTGGAAGACCATTTTCCATGGACTGGTGTGGGAGGGGTGGTTTTGGGGTGATTCAAGCACATCCCGTTTGTTGCACACTTTATTTCTATTGGAGAAGGAATGGGCAACCAACTCCAGTCAGTATTCTTGCCTGGAAAATCCCATGGACAGAGGAGCCCGGCGAGCTATAGTCCATGAAGTCACAAAGAATTGGACATGACTGAGTGACTAACACCCTTATTTCTATTATCATTACATCAGCTCCACCTCAGAGTGAAGATATTAACAATTTTGGTCATTAAATCTGGCACTGTGACCTAGTGAACTTATGGAGAGGTTGGGAATAATTGATGTCAAATAGCCAATACAGAATTTAGAAACATATTTAATACAGACAGCTGTTATTTCTACTGAAACTGAGGCTTACACACGTTTAACCACTTTCTTAGAAACAGACACAAAGCAAAGAGCAGAGCCACTTTTGGAATCAAAGTCGTATGAGACCGCTTCAACAGTTTTCAAGTTATCTACCCCAGAGACATGCATACACATCTACATGTAATAAAAACAAACATTTTGATAAAATTAATTTTAAAAATGCAAGTATACTAGGCACTATTTGAGATCCTGCAAATGAAATACTGAAAAAAATCTGATTTTGTATTGCAGGCAATAACTAAATTGGCAATAAAGGGCTCAGTTTCATGGAACATGTAATCTTTACATTACCAACACTATGTTTGCCCCAACCAGCCTAAGAATCTCAGATAAAAATGCTCATTGTTTAAAATGCATCTAGGGACTTCCCTGGCAGTCTAGTGGTTGAAACTCCATGCTTCCATTATGCAGTGCATGGGTTTGAATACTGGTTGGGGAATTGTGATCTCACATGCCATACAGTCAAATAAAAAATAATAATATCCATGTATTTCAAAATCATATAGGTATCTTCTTTTTTCTATAAGAAGAGGAAATAACTTTTAGATCACTTATAATAATGACAATGACTAGTTTTTATAGTTTTTTTAGTTTTTATATGCCTGGGCCAACAGGCGCTCTTATAAATACTAAAGATATAATACCTCCCTTAATCCTCACAAAAATTCTCTGAGTTATATACTGTTATTTTAAGCTTTTTATAGATGTGAACCAAGAGGTATAAAATATTATTTAAATAGAGATAGAGTTTAGATTTGAATCCAGAAGCTCTGTATCAGTCCTTATTCTTAACTATTACCTTAAATGGCATTTATAGTATTCTCAAACAATGTAAACTCGGAATCACTGAGAATCAATACAAGGAAACCTGAAAAGTAATGTCCCAAGGCAACTTAAATCTATCATTCATTTTAGAGAAGATGAAGACAATAAGTCATACAGAGTCTCTCAATGGTATGATAGATTGAGCACTAACAAATAGTGTGCATACTTTGAGAGGTAATATGGCTTGTTGGAAAGAAAACAGGGCTTTGGGTAACATAAATTGTATTTCAGATTCTCATTTATTAGGTCTATGGTGAGGAAAACTGAGCACCAAAGAATCGATGCTTTTGAACTGTGATGTTGGAGAAGACTCTTGAGAGTCCCTTGGACTGCAAGGAGATCCAACTAGTCCATGCTAAACGAGATCAGTCCTGGGTTTTCATTGGAAGGACTGATGTTGAAGCTAAAACTCCAATACTTTGGCCACCTGATGTGAAGAGCTGACTCATTGGAAAAGACCCTAATGCTGGGAAACATTGAGGGCAGGAGGAGAAGGGGATGACAGAGGATGAGATGATGGATGGCATCACCAACTCAATGGACATGGGTTTGAGTGGTCTCCAGGAGTTGGTGATGGACAGGGAGGCCTGGCGTGCTGCAGTTCATGGGGTCGCAAAGAGTTGGACACGACTGAGCGACTGAACTGAACTGAACCGATGTCTGAGAGAGTTATATCTTCTGCTTTGCTCTTTTTTTTTCCCCCCAAAATTGAGTTCTTTTGGCATTTGAGTTCTTTTGTGGTTTGAAATAAATTTTAGTATTATTTGTCCTAGTTTTGTAAAAAAAAAAAATGTTCTGAATATTTTGATAGGAATTACATTAAGTCTGTCAGAGAAGGCAATGGCACCCCACTCCAGTACTCTTGCCTGGAAAATCCCATGGACAGAGGAGCCTGGTGGGTGGCAGTCCATGGGTCGCAAAGAGTCAGACATGACTGAGCGACTTCACTTTCACTTTTCACTTTCATGCATTCGAGAAGTAAATGGCAACCCACTCCAGTGTTCTTGCCTGGAGAATCTCACGGAGTGGGGGAGCCTGGTGGGCTGCCGTCTGTGGGGCCACACAAAGTCGGACATGACTGAAGTGACATAGCAACAGCAACAATATTAAATCTGTAGATTGCTTGGGTAGTATGGCCATATTAATACTATTACTTCTTCCAGTCTAAGAGCATAAGATATTTTTTTCCCTTATCACTTTCAGTTTCCTTCATCAATGTTTTATAGTTTTCAGTATATTGTTTTTTCACCTCGGAAGGAAATGGCAAACCACTCCAGTATTTTTGCCTGGAGAATCCCATGGACGGAGGAACTTGGCGAGCTACAGTCCACGGGTCGCAGGGACACGACTGAGCGACTTCGCTTTCACTTTCACTTAAGTTTATTCTTAGAGTCTTCTTTGGATGCATGTATAAATAGGATTTTTTTTTACTTCCTCTTGCTGATATTTCATTACTAGTTCATAGAAATGCAAAAAGTTTATCTAAATTAATCTTGTATCGTGGAACCTTGATGAATTCATTTATTTGTTCTCATAATTTCTGGCTTCTCCATGGCTTCCAGATGGCCACCTTTTTGCTGTGTTCTCACATGCTCTTTTCTCAGTGTGTGTGTGTGTGTGTGTGTGTGTGTGTGTGTGTGTGTGTGCACGTGCACGTGCATGCACTGGAACTGTAAGAGAAAAGGAGAAAGGAGAAGAGAGGAGAAGAGACAGGGAGACACAACACACACATACACACACACAGAGGAAGCTAGGTCTTTGATGTTTCTTCTTATAAAGACACTAATCCTCTCATGAGGGCCCCACACTTATGATCTTGTCTAATCTTACCTAACATTACCTCCCTAAATTCCCATCTCCAAATACAAAAATTGTGAGTTAATGATTCAAAATATGAATTTTGAAGGTAAATATTCTACCCATAAAAAACCAAAAGCCAAAATCTTTTCATCAGTTTTTTCTTACTTGTGTGTTAAAATATATAGCTTTTGACATAAATATTTCAGTTGATGAAATATGACAGGGTATTTTGAAGCTTGAATTATTTTAAATATATTTTTATTTACATATTTTAATTTCTGTATTGACTTCTAAAATAATTTTATTAGAATGAATCATCACATTGAAAATCAGACATTTCTCCAAAGAAGACATATGGATGGCTAACAAACACATGAAAAGATGCTCAACATCACTCATTATTAGAGAAATGCAAATCAAAACCACAATGAGGTACCACTTCACACCAGTCAGAATGTCTGTGATCCAAAAGTCTGCAAGCAATAAATGCTGGAGAGGGTGTGGAGAAAAGGGAACCCTCCTACACTGTTGGTGGGAATGCAAACTAGTACAGCCACTATGGAGAACAGTGTGGAGATTCCTTAAAAAATTGCAAATAGAACTGCCTTATGACCCAGCAATCCCACTGCTGGGCATACACACCGAGGAAACCAGAATTGAGAGAGACACATGTACCCCAATGTTCATCGCAGCACTGTTTATAATAGCCAGGACATGGAAACAACCTAGATGTCCATCAGCAGATGAATGGATAAGAAAGCTGTGGTACATATACACAATGGAGTATTACTCAGCCATTAAAAAGAATACATTTGAACCAGTTCTGATGAGATGGATGAAACTGGGACCGATTATACAGAGTGAAGTAAGCCAGAAAGAAAAACACCAATACAGTATACTAACACATATATATGGAATTTAGAAAGATGGCAATGATGACCCTGTATGCAAGACAGCAAAAAAGACACAGATGTGTATAGCGGAATTTTGGACTCAGAGGGAGAGGGAGAAGGTGGGATGATTTGGGAGAATGACATTGAAACATGTATACTATCATGTAAGAATCGAATCGCCAGTCTATGTCCGATGCAGGATACAGCATGCTTGGGGCTGGTGCACGGGGATGACCCAGAGAGATGTTATGGGGAGGGAGGTGGGAGGAGGGTTCATGTTTGGGAACGCATGTACACCCGTGGTGGATTCATGTCAATGTATGGCAAAACCAATACAGTATTGTAAAGTAAAATAAAGTAAAAGTAAAAATTTAATAAAAGAAAAAAAGTAAAAAAAGAAAATCAGGATAATTCTTCAGCAGAAATCTACTTAAATGCTATGCCTGTAGAGATATTGGAACTCAAAATATATCAATATGGATTTTAAATCTATATGAAAACAGAATATATGGCTTAAAAATGTATTTATTTGGCTGTAGTTGTGGCATGTGGGATCTTTGTTGCATTACACAGGATCTTTTATTGTGGTACACAGACTCTCTAGTCATGGTACATCGGCTCTGGAGCACATGGGTGCAGTGGTTGTGGCACAAGAGCTCTGCAGCATGTGTGATCCGAGTTCCCCCACCAGAGATCAAACCCACATCCCCTGCACTGCAAGACAGATTCCCAACCACTGGAGCACCAGGGAAGTCCCATCTGTGTCTTAATCATTTGTTTTCCAAAGTTACAGGGTATCTACATTCCTATTTGTATTTACTTTGGTGAGTATATATCAAGCATCAGCAGACATGTAGAATATGCCTATAGATGACCTCCATGTTCCCACATATTTAATTTAATATCTGGTTGTTTACTATCTTTACTAGAGACTTAACATTTTCAGAGTCATTGTTGCTTGATTATTTTTCTCATCATGGAAAACTGATACATGATTTTTACTTGTTCTTCCTAAAAGTTAATCAATCTATAATACTGATATGGAGATTAACAACTGATCATAGAAATAATGGTCATTGGTTAAAATAACAAACAAATAACCTAGAAACCCAATTTTAGCAGAAGCACCATTTAAAACTTTGTGGATTTTTAAATAGGTCTTAAACTATAAACACATTAATTTAAATTTGAAAACCAGTTTCTTTTCAGAAAATATATAATTTTTCTCTTGAATCACTTTTCAACATCGGAAAACCACTTGATATATACCACGTGTATATTAGGATTGCTTGGCTTGGAAAGTGGTTAGTTTGGTACTTTTAAATAGATGCAGTTATTTATAGAAGATGAACTTTCACTTTCCTTGTTTATGAAAGGAGCCTAAGTGCCATCGAAAACCACTCGATGGCCTTTGATAGGAACCATCATAGGAGCAAAACTGAGGCAAGTTGGCCTGTGACCAGTGTCCAAGCCAGTTTTGCTGCTGTGTTAGGAAATATCTCTTGGAAGCCAGTGATCGTAGATGCAGAGGCAGTTCATTGGAAACAATCCATGACATATTTTGATCAGTGATTTTAAATGGTTGCCAATTTCAAAGTGCCTCCTCTCTTAAAAAAAAAAAAAAGAGAGAGAGAGAGAGAGAGATTGGTTGGTCCTAAAGAGCAAGGCTACAGCTCATCCAAGAGAAGATCAAAGGGATCCACACTGAAAAGCTGCTGATGGGAGAAGATCCCTAAAAGACCTTTAGAATAGCATAATTGTGCTGTGTCACTGATCCATATTCAATCTTTTTTTTTAAGATGCCCATTGAAAAATCAGATTCTTAAAATTTCAACTATGGAATGTATGATTACAATTGGAGAGAGATGGCCAGGTTTCCTAAAACAAATGAATAAATAAAAAATATACCTAAAAATGAATAAATAAAAGTGGAGCAGAGGAAGATGAAAAATTGCTGAGTAGACGAGGTCAGTCAGTGCTTATTTGAATTCAGGACTTAATTATATCTCATATCATTAATGTATATTCTAGGATTAGTGACATCTCATTAAGAAAGGATATCACTCCTTTTATATACAAATGTCATGAATAAATAATACAAAAGTTTATAAAGTAAGAAACTGTTTTGTGAATTTTGCTTGTGTGGCTAATAGAGATTGCAGATATGTTAAATGAGAGACTTAGAAAAAATGTTTACTTTTAAGCTATCCATATGGTTTTGCTTCTTTTAATAGATATAGACATATGAGATGGCTGATCCACGTTAAGTAGGCCACCTGGAACTGCTGAGCAGTTTTCCTTGCTTTTCTTTCCCTTTTCTGAACAAAGTAAACCAATAAAAATGAGCATAAAATCAGAGAAGATAGCTTCATTACCATCGTATCCAAGTTTAGAACCCAAGGAAATAGAAGTACAATTTTATCTGTGTGTGTTTGTATATACATACAGTTGTCCCTTGGTATCTGTGGGGGATTCTTTCAGGACTCCCCGAGGATACCAAAATCTATGATTGCTTGAGCCTCTTGCATAAAATGGTGAAATATTTGCATATAACCTAGACACTTTCTCCTGTATACTTTAAATCATCTCTAAATTACTTATAATACATAATACAATGTAAATGCTATGTAAGTATTTGTAAATACAATGTAAATGCTATGTAAATATTTGCCAGTGTACTGCAACTGCAAGTTTTGTTTTTTGGAACTTTCTGGAATTTTTAAAAAATATTCTGATCCACAGTTGATTGGATCCATGATTGTGAAACCTGTAGATAGAGAAAGCCAACTGTATGCATATATTTGTACATATATAAATATATATATACACATCATTAAATATATACATTTATATTTCCAATGTTGGAGAAAATAAATATTAAGCATTCAATTTGAGTCATAAGTGACAGCAATATGAAGCTCCTTTCAATTCCTAAAAGAGTTTTAAAATATACACTTCATAGCTATATTAACCTTATATAAGGAAGAAGGAAATTAATGGGGAAGAGTTGGCAAAGGAGATGCGGAAAGTGGCAGCTGTACAATTTTAATATTTTTCAAAGTATGAAGAGGTAAATGTCACCTCATTTACTAATATTTATTTATTCATTCAGAAATATTTATTGAGTACTTAAGATATGCTGTTTACTGGTCTGGGCATTGGTGACAAAACAACAAACAAATGGAGAATTTCCTCATTTTCATGTAGCTTAAATTTTATGAAGATAAATAAGTACTGAATATTTTAATATATCTGAGATAATGATGAAGAAAGATAAGGCGGGAAAAAGGAAACACATTGCCAATGGAAGGTATGGGAATTGGGAGTGCAAGTTTTGAGAGAGTAAATAGAGAAGTCCTTTCTGAAAAGGTGACATTTGAGAAGCTACTTGAAGTGAGAGAGAAAATCCTAAAGCAATGTGAGAAAAAGTGTTATAGGCAAAGAATGCATTATGTACAATGGCCCTGAAGAGCTGGCTAAGTATATTCAAGGGATTTCAAGGAGGCTAGTGACTGGAGTCAAGTGAACAATAGAAAGAATGGTAAAAGATCAGGTAACAGACGTAGTGGAAGACCAGACTATGTAGGACACTAAACACAAAACATAAACTTTGTGTTTTGTTCTGAGTTAAATTGTAATGCATTAGGGCTTCTGTGTAAAATAGCAATATGATATGTATTTCATAGAAGCAACTTTGGCTGCTGTGTGGAGAATGGTAAATAGATGGGATAGACTTTGTTCTTTTTTATTTTTCAAGATGGTTTTGCCTATAAAAGACCTTGAAATTTCCATTGAATTTAAGATTAGATTCTCTGTTGCTGCAAAAAGTTCAGCTGGAATTTATATAGGTATTTAAATAAATTTTTAGATTGCTTTCAGCTGTATTGAAATATTTTTAAAAATATTTATTTATTTCCCTGCTCCAGGTCTTAGTGGTAGCATGTGAGCTCTTCTTTTAGTTGTGGCATGTGAACTTCTAGGTGCAGCATGCAGGATCTAATTCCCTGTCCAGGAGTTGAACCTGGACCCCCTGCACTGGGAGCACAGAGTCTTGGCTACTGGACCACCATGGAAGTCCCTTTATTGACATCTTAATAATATTAAATCTCCCAGTCCATGAACATATACTATCTTTATATTTATTTAGGATTTTGTTGTTTGTAGTGGAAAATTCTTGCACTTAAACTTTTTAAAGTATCTTTATGAAAAATATGATTATAGATAGATTTAAAAGTTTTTTTCTTTCTGATTGTTCATTGGTATTGTGTATAAATATAACTAATTTGTGTATATTCTTCCTGTATCCCATAGCTTTGTTGAAATTGTTTATTATATCTACTACATTTAGTTTTCTATATATATGATCATTCCTTCTATAAAAAGACAGTTTAATTATTTATTTTTGATCTGAATCTTATTTTTCATATTCTTACTTTATGGCTTTGCCTAGAACTTCCAGTAAAACGTTGAACAGAGGTGGCAAAAGTAGACACTGTCCTTTTTTCTGATCTTAGGGAGAAATATTTCAGTCTTTCTCCATTGAGTATGATGTTAGTTGTTTTTTATAGATGCCCTTTGTGAGGTTAAAAGAGTACCCTTCTATTCACAATGTTTTAAGTGTGTTTTTACAATTTAAATGTGTAGGATCTTGTCAAATGCATTTTTGTGTGTCTTTTGAGATGATTTTTAAATTTGTTCTATTAATACATTACATTCATTTTGCTTTGTATGTTGAACCACTCTTGCATTTCTTGGTTAATCCCAATTGTTCATGGTGTAGTCTTTTTCATATCCTTAATTTGGTTTGCTAGCATTTTCTTGAGGATTTTGCAATTCAAAGGGATATTGGTCTTTGGTTTCCTTTTCCTATGATGGTATCAGGCAATTAGTGGCCCTGTAGAATGAATTAGGAAATGTCCTCCTCGCCTCTATTTTGTGAAAGTTTCCAAAGGCTGTTTTTTTTTTTTTCCTTCAAACATTTAGTAGAATGAACCAGTGAAGTTGTATGGAACTGAACTAAAAAATTAACAATGTGCTTTACAGTGAAAAATACAGAGTAAGACATCTTTCTTATTTAAAATGATACATTTTAATAAATGATAAATTCTGTACAATTATTAACATTTTTACATAATACCTCTAGAATTTGGGGTTGCCTGTCCATTACAGAGATAATGAAGTGGCATGAAATACAATTATTGACTATAACAGAATATCACCCAATGTCTGATAAATTTTCTTTTTGCTCTCATTTTAGGGGTATTTCATATATTCTGAGAAGTTGTATACAATTTTAGAGGACTAAAAGAAATGAAATAAATACCAACTCACAAAGCTGGTATTCAATATGATTTTGCTAAAAGGTTGATTTGTAACTGAACCCAGGTTCAGCTGCTTGCCACTCAAGTGTCAATAGAAAAGAAAGGTGCTTTAATCAGAAACCAGCAATCTGGGGAGAAGGTGGACTCATGTGCAAAGACCAATTCCAAAAATTCTGCTCAGCCTCGACAGTTTGTGAAATGAAAAGTGGAAGAAAGACTCTCAGTGAATCTTCAAAGCAGGAGGTTGGGTTCTGCATCCTTCTCCATTGTGTGCAGACTGATTGATTCTCTCTTCAGATGTTATCTTGTCTGCATGATCTGCCCTGTAGTATTCCTTAGTGGGGCTATTGCAGTCACTAGACAGCTAGTCATTTAAAAAAATATTTATTTATTTTTGATTGGTTGATGATTGGTTTGCAATATTGGTTTGATTTCTATCATACATCAACATGACTTAACCCTAGGTGTACATATGTCCCCTCCAACACAGGAAGCTCAAACTGGGGCTCTAATAATCTAGAGGGTTGGGAATGGGCAGGAGGTGGGAGGCAGATTCATGAGCTAATCATTTTTAAACTGCTTAATTCTCTATTCTTTCATTTTATCTAGGAAAAGAATCAGGTTAGACAAAACATGATATGTATTCAGGAGAGCATAAGTCCAGAGTTAGTTTCAATGGCTTAGTGATCTTATTCCTATAATTAGGCTCTTTTAAGATTAAAAGGGAACAGAAATGGACAAACCAAAAAGGGACTTTTGGATATGCCAATAAGCTATCCAAAAAATACTCAGCATAACATCAATTTATCTGAAATTTCCATTTATCATGCTCTTCAATCTTATACTCGCTAATCATTCAATCAGCAACATCATTCTAGCCAGCCTACATTATTTCTACTTAAACACAAGTCATTCATGCATTTTTTGCATAGAAATGCATTAATTTGGTAATATATCTCTAAATGACTCAAATAAAAATAGACAGAGAATAGCAGTGACTGTCCCTATTCAACTAGCCTCTAAATTTTGTTAGAGCTTAATAAATCTGTGAATTAATGAAAAAATATGCTAGTAAATCTGTGAAATATTAAAGCCAGACATGCAAATCTTTGTTCCTGGCCCTGAAGTCATAGAAAGACAAATAATAGCTGCAGAGGGCATTAAACCATGTTTAAGAGGAAGCTGCTATTTGAAGTATACAACAAAAGATTTACACTTACCACTTCATAATTCCTGTTCAAAACCTAACCCAAGAGTGGAGTAAAAAGTAAATCAAAGGAATTTAAGTTTATTGTTTAATGTAAGTATTACTGTAACCAAAAGGAGGGGTCAGGCTGCTCTCTGATCAAAAGCCAATAAAGAGGCAAGGTTGACAGAAAGGAAAGTTTGCTTTATTTCAAATGCCAGCATGGTGGGCAGGAGAGGGGGGACTCCTATCCAAAGGCCAACTTCTCCTGCACTAACAATCTGTGGACAAGAGCTTTTATAGATGGAGGGAGGGGAGTTAAGGGGTACATGCAGAAACAGTACAGTCAGCTCTGACAGTCAACTTGAAATTGGTCATGTGGTGGTATGACCAACATCATCTTGATTGCTTAAGGTAGAGTTAATCTCTAGTTCCAGGGGTGGTTTGTTTCTATATCTTTGAGGCCAATTCTCAGAAGCTTTTATAGATGGAGGGAGGGGAGTTAAGGGGTACATGCAGAAACAGTACAGTCAGCTCTGACAGTCAACTTGAAATTGGTCATGTGGTGGTATGACCAACATCATCTTGATTGCTTAAGGTAGAGTTAATCTCTAGTTCCAGGGGTGGTTTGTTTCTATATCTTTGAGGCCAATTCTCAGAACTGTGGCTACTTTTGTCATGGCTACAGTCTGGTCATCGTGTAGTTAACTTCTTCTACCTGCTGAAGGTTTCAGTATCTATAAGACAGCTTAGGATATGGTTCAGAATATTATCTATAGTCCTTGAGAAGGAACTAAAGGTCCTTGACTATGCTTACTGACTAAACTATTGTTTGGTCTCCTTTGTTTTCCTTTGTTTCTGCATTTTCTCTTTTCTCTGATTAAGCCTATTCTTTGGCTAAAGTTTTTCCACAAACAAAATGTAGGCTAAGGGTATGGTGGAGGGGTGGGCAGGCAAGGACAATAGTGTCTTGCTCTGCTTCATTAACACACTCAATTTTTAATTCTACCATCTATCTTTTTCTTTTCCTAACCTTTAATATAGAGGAGTGGATATAAATATATGATGTTTTCCCTAAACTTCCCCTTTGTACCTAGCTCCATTCTGTGTTCACACACTATGCCATAATGGTTAGAATAAACCACTTTGACTTGGTCGAACTAACCCTTAACAAAAGTTGTAAACCAGGAGGTTTATTTTCATTGTCTTGTCAACTTGCTTTCTATCCTTGACTTCTCATTCAATTCTTAATTTCTTTGTCATCATATCACCTGATTGTACGTTAAAGCCAACCAATAAAAGTTTCTGCCAATATCTGTTTGCTGTAGATAAAGCTGGACATTTCAAGCATTTTTGCTGCTTAAAAGTAATTTTCTATGTATCATAGATATAAGGTCCTCCACCTCAAATTAGATTAAAAATTATATGTCAGTTTCTGTGTTAAGATGTTATTTGTGATAGAAACTGAGACACATTTGCAGTTTATCAAAGAAAACACCTTTCACCAGGGGTTCTTATTTAGGGTTCATAGATCTTTTATAAAATTCAGAATGTTCATAAACTTGGGTGGTGGGAACAAATAACATCTCCATTTTCTCTGCAAAGGCACTGAGAAATAGCATTTTCTTCTACTGTAAAAATTGACAACAGTCTAACATATTATTAGGATTGGGATTGCCTCAGTGACAGAAAGATGGATATTGTTCACATTCATTGTAGTTGTTGCAGATAAATGTCACTGATGTTCAACAGTTATTAAAAATTCTGATACAGTAAGTCCCCTACAATATGAATCTTCAAGCTGTGAACTTTCAGATGTGAATGTACATTCGTATGTTCAGCTCTGTAAGTTAGTTCACGTGTCTGGCATACATTGTTATGTATATGCATGCTCTACAGTTGGTTGGGATTTTGTGTACTTTATTATACAGCATGGTTAATGTGCAAAGAAGGAGCATGCTAACGAAGACATGATGGAACTGGAGGTCCAGAGAAAGGACTAAGAGAGAGAAGAGGAAGAAGTAACTGAAGAAAAAAGAGAATCATGACACAGGAAATAGCAAGGGGTTTTTCTTTATTTGAGGAGGCACTGTTAATTTTTGAGGCACAGGACCCAAATGTAGAATGGTTAATGAGGGTTGCAGCAGCCATTCAAAATGCAGTCCACTGCTACCATGTCACCTATGATGAGCAAAAATGAGCTACTGCCCAGTTATCAATTGCTTTTTTAAGAGGGTAGATAGAATTCAATCCAGCAAAGAACCAGAACCTATGCCATGAACATCAGGTAACAGTGAAAAAGCAGCTTGGTTCTGTGTCCTATTGCTGACCATCTGTGGCTCTACCATCTTCAATCTACTCTATGGCCTCCATTCAGAAACGCTTCTTGCCTGTTCAATTGATGCCAGCCCCTGTGTGCCAGCTGTTATATTATCAGTTCAGTTCAGTCGCTCAGTCGTGTCCAACTCTTTGCGACCCCATGAACTGCAGGACGCCAGGCTTCCCTGTCCATCACCAACTCCCAGAACTTGCTCAAACTCAGGTCCATCCAGTCAGCGATGCCATGCAACCATCTCATCCTCTGTCATCCCTTCTCCTCCAGGCTTCAGTCTTTCCCAGCATCAGGGTCTTTTCCAGTGAGTCAGTTCTTCGCATCGGGTGGCCAAAGGATTGGAGTTTCAGCTTCAGCATCAGTCCTTCTTGGACATTTACAGGGTTATGTCCCCAGCTCCAGGCCAGGTCTTGTGTGTGGGGTTTCCAGGCGCAGAGCTGCCATGTCCGCGTGGGGCCCCTCCCCCGCGCTCCAGCCCTGCAGCCGTGTGCCACGCCACGCCACGCCACGTGACCCGCGTACCGTACGTGGCCGGCGTACCGTACGTGACCCGCGTACCGTACGTGGCCGGCGTACCGTACGTGGCCGGCGTACCGTACGTGACCCGCGTACCGTACGTGACCTGCGTAACGTGCATACTCTACATGACCGAGGGCCTTTGTTTCCCAGCAGCTGCGCCGGGACTCTGCTGGCAGCTGGGGTGGCAAAAGATGGATCCTTCCGTCCACAGGGGCCTCAACTCCAGGGTCTGCCAGCCTTCCAGTGGCTCAGAGGTACTTAAATGGTTCTTTTGTTACTTTCGCCACCCTCCTCTTCGGGTCCGCTGGTGCCCTGCTCCTGGGAAAGCTCGGGCGAGGAGTAGAAGCCAGCTCTAGTTGACTGCGCCTGAGGCTAGTCGTGGGGCTTGGAGTTTGGGACGGGGTGGGTTTTAGCATCTCCTCAAGTCACCGCTTGTTTATGATGGCGGTCGGGTTTTCAAAACTCCATATCTGAAATGGTATTTAGAAACCAGGAACAAAGACGCGAACTCAAAACTTCCTCCCAAATTCGTGCACAGCGTCTCTTAAGATAGCGCTGTCAGGAGAGCTGAGCTTGTGGTAGGTAGCTTGTGGTGGTTGGACAAGTTTTTCTCTTAGGCGTGCCAGTGAAATGGCTATCTTAAAAAGCTTCCTGGGCGAGGTCTTCTCCCAGATGTGTTGGGACCTCCCTGGCCCTGTGCGCTGGCCTGGCAGCCATGGCACAGAGGGTAGCCACCTCCCTGCGCATGGGCAAATGGCGAAGGCAGCCAACCCAGGGACAGCCCAGATAATAAAGCCCACAGAGAGCGAAGAGAAGAGTTTCCGTGGAAATCCCTGTGCTTGCTGGGTACCCCATGTGGTCCCAGACATAATAATTAGGAGCAGGCGCGTCAGCAAATAAGTTGCTCCCTGCTTAGAAAATCACTACTCACGATGTTGTTAAAAAGGAAAGTTGCCTTTAGTCACGAAACCAGCAATCTGGGGAGGTGGTGGGCACATCCTCCCCCCAGAAACTACCTCTGAAGCTTTTGCTCACCGTGGAAGTTTTTGAAGAGAAACGGTAATCTCAGTCCATCATTGGAATAGGGGATCAGAGTTGTCACCACCCCTCTCTGCAGGCTTGTCAGCTCCTTGTGATGTTCTAGACGTTATCTGGTTCACACAGTTGGGTCACATAATTTGTTTAGGTTACTGAAGGGGAAGCTAGGGAAGAGATCTGGTCATCTGTTCTTCTACTTTACGGAAAGAACCAACAAGTTAGACAAGGTATTGGGTGATTCATGCTCAGCCCTGTCCAACTCTTTGCGACCCCATGGACTGCAGCATTCCAGGCTTCCCTGTCCATCACCAACTCCCAGAACTTGCTCAAACTCAGGTCCATCCAGTTAGCGATGCCATCCAACTATCTCATCTCTGTCATCCCCTTCTCCAGGCTTCACTCTTTCCCAGCATCAGGGTCTTTTCCAGTGAGTCAGTTCTTCGCATCGGGTGGCCAAAGGATTGGAGTTTCAGCTTCAGCATCAGTCCTTCCAGGGAATATTCAGAACTTACCTCCTTTAGGATTGACTGGTTCGATCTCCTTGCAGTCCAAGGAACTCTCACGAGTCTTCTGCAAAGCCACAGTTCAAAAGCATCAATTCTTTACTGCCCAGCTTTCTTTATAGTCCAACCCTGACATCCATACGTGACTACGGGAAAGACCATGGCTTTGACTAGAGGAACCTTTGTTGGCAAAACATGTCTCTGCTTTTTAATATGCTGTCTAGGTTGGTCACAGCGTTTCTTCCAAGGAACAAGTGTCTTTTAATTTCATGGCTGCAGTCACCATCTGCCGTGATTTTGGAGCCCAAGAAAATAAAGTCTCCCACTGTTTCCATTGTTTCCCCATCTATTTGCCATGAGGTGATGGGACCAGATGCCACAGTCTTAGTTTTCTGGATGTTGAATTTTAAGCCAACTGTTTCACTCTCGTCTTTCACCTTCGTCAGAGAGGCTCTTTAGTTCCTCCCCCCTTTCTGCCTTAAGGGTGGTGTCATCTGCATCTCTGAGGTTACTGATATCTCTCCCGGCAATCTTGATTCCAGCTTGTGTGTCATCCAGCTGGGCATTTCGCAAGATGTACTCTGCATTTAAGTTAAATAAGGAGGGTGACAGTATAGAGCCTTGACTTAACCCTTTCCCAATTTGGAACCAGTCGATTGTTCCATGTCCAGTTCTAACTGTTGCTGCTTGACCTGCATACAGATTTCTCAGGAGGCAGGTCAGGTGGTCTGGTATCCCCTTCTCTTTCACGGTTTTCCAGTTTGTTGTGATCCGCACGGTCAAAGTATACAGTTATGCTATGCTACTCTACTCTCCAAGGTACTGTAAAATTGAGTTTATTTTTTGTGCATTGTGTGAAAAGTATTATAAGCCTATTACAGTTCAGAACTATATAGCTTGATTGTGTTAGTAGGGTATCTAGGCCAGCGTTGCTGTCCTTATGAACAAGTCGGACTTACGAAATCACCCTTGGATTGAAACTCGCTCTCGTATGTAGGGGACTTACTTTAGTAGATTCATTGTTATATATTTTCAAGCAAGTTAATTGCTTCGTATGTATATCATTATATCACAGTGTTCAGTGATTTGACAAGTATGTCAGTAATTATTTTGCATTGCCATTCCATGCATTTTCTTTTATGCATTTATATATTAGTCTTGCCCTCTCTCTCACACTCATACACAAGCATGGGTGCCTGCACTCAAACAAATGCGCTCTCGGGAAGAAGTCCAACACTGGCACAATGACTCCTCTCTGGTCCCCAGGAAAGCTTCCTGTGGTCTCTAGGGGACCTTCTGTGTCCTGCGGGCCGTTCCTAGCCTGCCTGGCCTCAGGGCCGCACAGCCGGGCCTTTTAGTCCAAGGCTGGTTAGCAAACACCTCCGAGAGAAAGTCTCCCCAGCACCGACCCCAGACAGCTCCTGACTGAGGCTTTCAGGCAGCCAGGGGCGCTAGGAGCCATGTGAGGGTAGCCGAGGTAGGCCAGCGGATCACCATGGTGCGTCATGGCTGTTTCCCCGACTTGGATCTTGGCTTCTCCAGGGTAACAACCCTGCAAGTGCCTGGTGGGGGACACAGTGCATCTTGGACATTTACAGGGTTATGTCCCCAGCTCCAGGCCAGGTCTTGTGTGTGGGGTTTCCAGGCGCAGAGCTGCCATGTCCGCGTGGGGCCCCTCCCCCGCGCTCCAGCCCTGCAGCCGTGTGCCACGCCACGCCACGTGACCCGCGTACCGTACGTGGCCGGCGTACCGTACGTGACCCGCGTACCGTACGTGGCCGGCGTACCGTACGTGGCCGGCGTACCGTACGTGACCCGCGTACCGTACGTGACCCGCGTACCGTACGTGACCTGCGTAACGTGCATACTCTACATGACCGAGGGCCTTTGTTTCCCAGCAGCTGCGCCGGGACTCTGCTGGCAGCTGGGGTGGCAAAAGATGGATCCTTCCGTCCACAGGGGCCTCAACTCCAGGGTCTGCCAGCCTTCCAGTGGCTCAGAGGTACTTAAATGGTTCTTTTGTTACTTTCGCCACCCTCCTCTTCGGGTCCGCTGGTGCCCTGCTCCTGGGAAAGCTCGGGCGAGGAGTAGAAGCCAGCTCTAGTTGACTGCGCCTGAGGCTAGTCGTGGGGCTTGGAGTTTGGGACGGGGTGGGTTTTAGCATCTCCTCAAGTCACCGCTTGTTTATGATGGCGGTCGGGTTTTCAAAACTCCATATCTGAAATGGTATTTAGAAACCAGGAACAAAGACGCGAACTCAAAACTTCCTCCCAAATTCGTGCACAGCGTCTCTTAAGATAGCGCTGTCAGGAGAGCTGAGCTTGTGGTAGGTAGCTTGTGGTGGTTGGACAAGTTTTTCTCTTAGGCGTGCCAGTGAAATGGCTATCTTAAAAAGCTTCCTGGGCGAGGTCTTCTCCCAGATGTGTTGGGACCTCCCTGGCCCTGTGCGCTGGCCTGGCAGCCATGGCACAGAGGGTAGCCACCTCCCTGCGCATGGGCAAATGGCGAAGGCAGCCAACCCAGGGACAGCCCAGATAATAAAGCCCACAGAGAGCGAAGAGAAGAGTTTCCGTGGAAATCCCTGTGCTTGCTGGGTACCCCATGTGGTCCCAGACATAATAATTAGGAGCAGGCGCGTCAGCAAATAAGTTGCTCCCTGCTTAGAAAATCACTACTCACGATGTTGTTAAAAAGGAAAGTTGCCTTTAGTCACGAAACCAGCAATCTGGGGAGGTGGTGGGCACATCCTCCCCCCAGAAACTACCTCTGAAGCTTTTGCTCACCGTGGAAGTTTTTGAAGAGAAACGGTAATCTCAGTCCATCATTGGAATAGGGGATCAGAGTTGTCACCACCCCTCTCTGCAGGCTTGTCAGCTCCTTGTGATGTTCTAGACGTTATCTGGTTCACACAGTTGGGTCACATAATTTGTTTAGGTTACTGAAGGGGAAGCTAGGGAAGAGATCTGGTCATCTGTTCTTCTACTTTACGGAAAGAACCAACAAGTTAGACAAGGTATTGGGTGATTCATGCTCAGCCCTGTCCAACTCTTTGCGACCCCATGGACTGCAGCATTCCAGGCTTCCCTGTCCATCACCAACTCCCAGAACTTGCTCAAACTCAGGTCCATCCAGTTAGCGATGCCATCCAACTATCTCATCTCTGTCATCCCCTTCTCCAGGCTTCACTCTTTCCCAGCATCAGGGTCTTTTCCAGTGAGTCAGTTCTTCGCATCGGGTGGCCAAAGGATTGGAGTTTCAGCTTCAGCATCAGTCCTTCCAGGGAATATTCAGAACTTACCTCCTTTAGGATTGACTGGTTCGATCTCCTTGCAGTCCAAGGAACTCTCACGAGTCTTCTGCAAAGCCACAGTTCAAAAGCATCAATTCTTTACTGCCCAGCTTTCTTTATAGTCCAACCCTGACATCCATACGTGACTACGGGAAAGACCATGGCTTTGACTAGAGGAACCTTTGTTGGCAAAACATGTCTCTGCTTTTTAATATGCTGTCTAGGTTGGTCACAGCGTTTCTTCCAAGGAACAAGTGTCTTTTAATTTCATGGCTGCAGTCACCATCTGCCGTGATTTTGGAGCCCAAGAAAATAAAGTCTCCCACTGTTTCCATTGTTTCCCCATCTATTTGCCATGAGGTGATGGGACCAGATGCCACAGTCTTAGTTTTCTGGATGTTGAATTTTAAGCCAACTGTTTCACTCTCGTCTTTCACCTTCGTCAGAGAGGCTCTTTAGTTCCTCCCCCCTTTCTGCCTTAAGGGTGGTGTCATCTGCATCTCTGAGGTTACTGATATCTCTCCCGGCAATCTTGATTCCAGCTTGTGTGTCATCCAGCTGGGCATTTCGCAAGATGTACTCTGCATTTAAGTTAAATAAGGAGGGTGACAGTATAGAGCCTTGACTTAACCCTTTCCCAATTTGGAACCAGTCGATTGTTCCATGTCCAGTTCTAACTGTTGCTGCTTGACCTGCATACAGATTTCTCAGGAGGCAGGTCAGGTGGTCTGGTATCCCCTTCTCTTTCACGGTTTTCCAGTTTGTTGTGATCCGCACGGTCAAAGTATACAGTTATGCTATGCTACTCTACTCTCCAAGGTACTGTAAAATTGAGTTTATTTTTTGTGCATTGTGTGAAAAGTATTATAAGCCTATTACAGTTCAGAACTATATAGCTTGATTGTGTTAGTAGGGTATCTAGGCCAGCGTTGCTGTCCTTATGAACAAGTCGGACTTACGAAATCACCCTTGGATTGAAACTCGCTCTCGTATGTAGGGGACTTACTTTAGTAGATTCATTGTTATATATTTTCAAGCAAGTTAATTGCTTCGTATGTATATCATTATATCACAGTGTTCAGTGATTTGACAAGTATGTCAGTAATTATTTTGCATTGCCATTCCATGCATTTTCTTTTATGCATTTATATATTAGTCTTGCCCTCTCTCTCACACTCATACACAAGCATGGGTGCCTGCACTCAAACAAATGCGCTCTCGGGAAGAAGTCCAACACTGGCACAATGACTCCTCTCTGGTCCCCAGGAAAGCTTCCTGTGGTCTCTAGGGGACCTTCTGTGTCCTGCGGGCCGTTCCTAGCCTGCCTGGCCTCAGGGCCGCACAGCCGGGCCTTTTAGTCCAAGGCTGGTTAGCAAACACCTCCGAGAGAAAGTCTCCCCAGCACCGACCCCAGACAGCTCCTGACTGAGGCTTTCAGGCAGCCAGGGGCGCTAGGAGCCATGTGAGGGTAGCCGAGGTAGGCCAGCGGATCACCATGGTGCGTCATGGCTGTTTCCCCGACTTGGATCTTGGCTTCTCCAGGGTAACAACCCTGCAAGTGCCTGGTGGGGGACACAGTGCATCTTGGACATTTACAGGGTTATGTCCCCAGCTCCAGGCCAGGTCTTGTGTGTGGGGTTTCCAGGCGCAGAGCTGCCATGTCCGCGTGGGGCCCCTCCCCCGCGCTCCAGCCCTGCAGCCGTGTGCCACGCCACGCCACGTGACCCGCGTACCGTACGTGGCCGGCGTACCGTACGTGACCCGCGTACCGTACGTGGCCGGCGTACCGTACGTGGCCGGCGTACCGTACGTGACCCGCGTACCGTACGTGACCCGCGTACCGTACGTGACCTGCGTAACGTGCATACTCTACATGACCGAGGGCCTTTGTTTCCCAGCAGCTGCGCCGGGACTCTGCTGGCAGCTGGGGTGGCAAAAGATGGATCCTTCCGTCCACAGGGGCCTCAACTCCAGGGTCTGCCAGCCTTCCAGTGGCTCAGAGGTACTTAAATGGTTCTTTTGTTACTTTCGCCACCCTCCTCTTCGGGTCCGCTGGTGCCCTGCTCCTGGGAAAGCTCGGGCGAGGAGTAGAAGCCAGCTCTAGTTGACTGCGCCTGAGGCTAGTCGTGGGGCTTGGAGTTTGGGACGGGGTGGGTTTTAGCATCTCCTCAAGTCACCGCTTGTTTATGATGGCGGTCGGGTTTTCAAAACTCCATATCTGAAATGGTATTTAGAAACCAGGAACAAAGACGCGAACTCAAAACTTCCTCCCAAATTCGTGCACAGCGTCTCTTAAGATAGCGCTGTCAGGAGAGCTGAGCTTGTGGTAGGTAGCTTGTGGTGGTTGGACAAGTTTTTCTCTTAGGCGTGCCAGTGAAATGGCTATCTTAAAAAGCTTCCTGGGCGAGGTCTTCTCCCAGATGTGTTGGGACCTCCCTGGCCC
Source organism: Budorcas taxicolor (assembly GCF_023091745.1). Taxonomy (NCBI): domain Eukaryota; kingdom Metazoa; phylum Chordata; class Mammalia; order Artiodactyla; family Bovidae; genus Budorcas; species Budorcas taxicolor. The sequence goes on from NC_068935.1 coordinate 31,359,666, forward strand.
TGTGCGCTGGCCTGGCAGCCATGGCACAGAGGGTAGCCACCTCCCTGCGCATGGGCAAATGGCGAAGGCAGCCAACCCAGGGACAGCCCAGATAATAAAACCCACAGAGAGCGAAGAGAAGAGTTTCCGTGGAAATCCCTGTGCTTGCTGGGTACCCCATGTGGTCCCAGATATAATAGGAGCAGGCGCGTCAGCAAATAAGTTGCTCTCTGCTTAGAAAATCACTCCTTGTGGATGTTGTTAAAAAAGAAAATTGCCTTTAGCCACAAAACCAGCAATCTGGGGAGGTGGTGGGCACATCCTCCCCTCAAAATCCACCTCTGAAGCTTCTGCTCACCGTGGAAGTTTTTGAAGAGAAACAGGGAAGTAATCTCAGTCCATCATTGGAATAGGGGATCAGAGTTGTCACCACCCCTCTCTGCAGGCTTGTCAGCTCCTTGTGATGTTCTAGACGTTATCTGGTTCACACAGTTGGGTCACATAATTTGTTTAGGTTACTGAAGGGGAAGCTAGGGAAGAGATCTGGTCATCTGTTCTTTTCTTCTACTTTACAGAAAGAACCAACAAGTTAGACAAGGTATTGGGTGATTTATGCTCAGTCGTGTCCAACTCTTGTGACCCCATGGACTGCAGCATAACCGGCTCTTTTGTCCAGTGGATTTCCAAGGTAAGAATACTGGAGTGGGCTGCCATTTCCTTCTCCAGGGGATCTTTCCCACCCAGAAATCCAACCCAGGTCTCTCTTGTCTCCTTCATTGACGTGTGGATTCTTTGTTACTGCTGTCACCTGGGACCCTCTTTTTTGTAACTAAAGATTGCAAAGATGGGCTTGGGCAGTAGATGAGTAGATCATTGGGGTGCCTGGTTTAAAATCTATTTAAAATACATCTTTGCTAAAGTGATAAAAAAGGGAGCTTCCTGCTGAGGGCAATTTCCTGCAAATAGCTGCTAACATTACTATAATATTGAAGAGTGTTAGTGGATTGGCTGCGCTTAAAAACCACCACTCTCTACAAGTGTTTTGAAATAGATTTTCCTTCCTTGGGAAGTTGAGGTTGGTGGGAGGGAGGAGTGGCCATTTATCTGGACGTGGAAGACTGGTTCTTTGGAGGTGGAGAAACAGATAAAAGCCTGAACACCTCCTCAGCTGAGCTCTGGAAAATGGGGGAGGGAAATCATTCCAAGAATCACCATCATGGCGCTCACATACATATGCACGTGTATGCTTGTGGGCCAGTGAAATGTTTTTCACATGAATTCTCGCTTACTCTTAAAGCGTCAAAGAATATCTCTGATGTGATCTATCAATGGAGGCACAGTCATTTCAGAAAATGACTGAAAAATAAAGTATACATCCCCTAGAAATAACACCCCTTATATGCCTAGACACATGAAATTCAATGCATTTTTTGGCTCTGTGAGGTTGTGTTTAAGACGTGAACAAGAGTTTATATGTCAGTAGACATTTCTTCACACCTTCGCTTTTTAGCTTAATTCAGGTGATCATTGCAGTGTGTTCATTCCCTGAATTCTCAAATGACACTGTTTCAAATTTACTCAGCATTGGCAAGTTAATGTGAATTGTTACCGCACAAAGGAGGAACTTAGCATAAACCAAACAGAGGCTGTGTCATTGATTATCAGCACCTCTTGAAGTCTGAAGTGTTGCCTATAGAAACAATGTTATTCTTAGAAGGGATCCATGTGATTCACCAGATTACCAAAGTGGTCCAGTGCCCAAAAAAGGTTTAAGAATCTCTGGTTAAATTGAAGTAGTACATCTCTGTGCATGCTCAGTCCCTCAGTTTTATCCAACTCTATGGCTCCATGAACTGTAACCCGCCAGGCTTCTCTGCCTATGGAATTTTCCAGGCAAGAATACTGGAGTGTGTTGCCATTTCTTTCTCCAGGGGATCTTCCTGACCCAAGGATCAAACTTGCATTGGCAGATGGATTTGTTATCATTAGTACCACCTGGGAAGCCTTAGGACATCTCTTTGGTGACATTTCAAATGTCATAGAGAATACAAAGAAGGGACAATGCATGGCAGAGACTTCCTTTACTTACTCTGTCCACATGAAATACACATTAGATTCACTTAGTGTCCTTCTATAGAAAAGACTGATATATGAGTCCTACCTCATAGATTTTGATTGAATTGGTCTGTGAGGGAACTTGAAAATGAGAGTTTTAAAATAATGTCTAGGAAATTCTAAAGAGCAGTGAATGCTGATAAAAATTAATCTAAAGGAAACATTGATGCACAAATATTGGACCAGCAAATGGTTCTTTATTATAGGTGGAAGATATATGTATATATTTACACACACACATGCATATATACATATATATATATTTGAAAGAGTATGGTTGTAGGTCTTAATAAGAGCAGCTTAAGATCATTTTAATTGTAAACAGTAAAAGTAAAGTGCATAATTTTTTACTTTCGGATGTTCTTAAACTTCAGAGGTTTTACATGTGGTAAAATAAAATTTTAAGATAATGTTTTCTAAGATATCTTTGGGGTTAGCCGGATCATTGATTTTTAGCATATTAAAAAGCAGAGAAATTACTTTGCCAACAAAGGTCGGTCTAGGCAAGGGTATGGTTTTTCCAGTGGTCATGTATGGATGTGAGAGTTGGACTATAAAGAAGGCTGAGTACCGGAGAATTGATGCTTTTGAACTGTGGTGCTGGAGGAGACTCTTGAGAGTCCCTTGGACTGCAAGGAGATCCAACCAGTCCATCCTTAAGGAAATCAGTCCTGGGTGTTCATTGGAGGGACTGATGTTGAAGCTGAAGCTCCAATACTTTGGCCACCTGATGAGAAGAGCTGAATCATTTGAAAAGACCCTGATGCTGGGAAAGATTGAGGGCAGGAAGAGAAGGGGATGACAGAGGATGAGATGGTTGGATGGCATCACCGACTCAATGGACATGGGTTTGGGTGGACTCCAGGAGTTGGTGATGGACAGGGAGGCCTGACGTGCTGTGGTTCATGGGGTTGCAAAGAGTCAGACACAACTGAGTGACTGAACTGACTTAATTTTAACTGTAAAATATCTCTTAATATGTTTTTTTATTGTGGTTTAGTTGATTTAAAATGCTGTGTTAATTTCTGATGTACAGCAAAGTGACTGTTAAACACATATATACATCTTTTTTCATATTCTTTTCCATTATAGTTTATCACATGATATTGAATATATTTCCTTGTGCTGTACAATAGGACATTCATGTTTATCCATTGTATATACAATTGCTTGCATCTACTAATCTGAAACTCCACATCCATCCCCTGCCCTTTTTCCCTTGGCAACCATAAAGGAGGAACATAGCATAGACCAAACACAGAATGTATCATTATCAAGAGCTTCTATGTGAATCTGTTTGTGTTTTGTAAATAAATTCATTTATGTCATATTTTCAATTCCACATATAAGTGATATCATGTGGTATTTATCTTTCTTTTTCTGATTTTAGTTAGTATGATAATTTCTAGGTCCATCCATGTTGCTGAAAATGCCATTTATTTCATTCTTTTCTATGTACCATGTCTTTTTTATCCACTCATCTGTTGCCCCACATGTAGGTTGTTTCCATGTCTTGGCTATTATAAATAGTGCTGTTATGAACATAGTGGTGCGTGTATCTCTGTGAATTACAGTTTTGTCCCAATATATGCCCAGGAGTGGGATTGCTAGATCATATCAAAACTCTATAAAATATCTCTTTAAAAGATAAAATAACTAAGTGACTATGGCACCCAGTTGAATTTTATTTTAATGGGAGTATGGTCAGCTCTTTACAACTTGATTATAGTCTGTTTAATTTGACAGGTTTCTATGGGGAGGAAGTACCCATAATGGGTATAAATATAAATAGACAGGTAGATAAATAGAGAGATAATAGGATCCAACTGTAATTGTTATCCATCAGAGGAATATTCAAGGGTGAATTTTAAAAATGTGAAGGATAAGAGCATTAAAATAGAAGGCACTGACGAGGAGAAACGAATATTGAATAAGCATGCATGTGTACAATGCTACATGCTCTCCCTAAATTTAATTTTAAAATCCATTAAGGCTTGTTGAGAAATACTTGTCAAGTGCTTTGAAGTCTTTGGCAGCTGCCATTATGTAAATGGAAGGGAAGATTTTGACTTAGAAAAGATGCTGTAAATTCCATACTCAAGATACGACATTTTACCAAATCATTGTTCAGCTCAGGGTTAAAAATAAATTAACAAATAAGGATTTTAATATACATATTTTTATTCTATAAAATTTAAGTAACAGAAGTGTCATCTCTATTCATAACAAATAATTTACATAATGAAAAGAAACACCTTTTGAATCTTCACATAAGAGCATTTTGACTCAAGTACCACATGCTCTTTCTTATTCATAGGCTTTCTGTTGCAGGTAAAATAACAAAAAGTTAATTTGTATGGGACAGATAAGCCATAAAGCTCAATTTTGCAGATAAAAACACTTTGAAACAATGTTTTATTTGGCATTTTCCTATGCGTTAGTTCATTTTGAATTTTACTCTCAAAAGTTCATGCTACATCTTTGCGTTTGTCCTTGGGTTGTATGCCTGCATTATACATGCCACTCATACTGTCTGCCACTCTGACACTTCTTTGTAATGGAAACTGCTACATTTAAAACCTTTGATGCCTGGAGAGTCATTATTTATATGTCCCCCTACACTAATCCCATCCTGGCCAGAGCCAGTTGGACTAAGAAGGGACTATTAGCCCAAGAGCTGAGAAACCCATTTTTTGGTTTGGGTCAACTGCAAAAAAATTACATAGCCTATTTTGGAAACTTGCATGATAAAACATAGAAGGAAGCTGTCAACTAGTGATAAAAAAAAAAAGTTACTAAATGGTTATGAGGGAACAAATGTGGAGTGCCATGAGGTGAAGTTCAGAAATGTAAGGAAATACAAATTGTGAATTATCAGAGAAGGCCAATTGGTAGTGTAAAATAAAAAGGAAGATATGCAGAGTATAGTTGAAAGAAATTACTATTGGAACATCATGGTGAAGCTCTATAATAATTGCTGGAAATTTTTCTAATGCTACGTTAATTTGGAACCACAGTCTAGCTCAAGTCTAGAAATCACTCTGAAAGGCGAATACTGTAAAGGTTCATTATCTTAGATTTTTAGAAGATGTCCCTTTATTCATAATCATTCTCACCATAGCTCTCTGTTTGTACTAATTTGATATTATCTTTAGTATTTGCAATGAAAAGAATGAAAGACAAAAACTCCCCCCCCCCATTTCCAGCATTTCAGGAAGGATATAGATGTATGGAAAAGACTACCGCTATGATGTGCATGCATGCACATGCACACACACACAAACACAATAAAAAGTTATAAGTTTTCACTCACTTATTCCAGACAGACTTTTATGGAGGTACAGAGGTAAAAGGACAGGAGCAGATACAGCATGCTTTTACTATAGAGTCATTTCACTCCAAAGTATCTAAAAGGGATATATCCTGCTGGTAAGACAATCCATACAAGGAAGAATATTGTCAAATCTGAGCTGCTGCCCCACTGTGCTCTTTTATAATCTGGGATTAACAAAATTCAGAAAAAATGGATACTTAAAAGTTAGAAAATGCAATTTTAAACATTTAAAACAAATTTTGTAAACATAGATATTGAAGTGAAATTTGGTAACCTAAAAGAAGTAACTACCAAAAATGTACAGCAAACTGTATTCCGAATAGTATAAAATCATGGAAATATTTATTTAAATAACAAAATAGTAGAAACTTAAATCCTAGGTTGTCATAAGTTCTGACTCAAAAATGAGAAGTAAATTTGGCTCAGTAGAAATTGCTAATCATTGAATGTTATGTATCTGAAAATTTTTGTATAAATCTGTTGTTTACACATTCAGACATCCTTGGAATTCTATTACAGTCTCAATATTTAGGTATATATGTATGTCCTTTGGTAAAAATATGAATTCAACCAGGTTAACTTTATAAAAAATTAATGATTTTTCAAATTATCCTACATTTAATAGTTGCTTATATTTTATTATAACAAGGTAAAAGGAATAAAAGTAGTGTATTAAATTTGAGATGTTAAGCTTGGAAAACACCATATTACCATGTGACTATTTCTTGTTTAAAGTAGATGATATTTTAATGCACCCAATAGAAGTAAGTGTTGGGTGAAAGTTGTATTTCTGTGAAAACTTCACAAGCACTTGGGTATCAAAGAAAACATCCTTTTCTAATTTGTCTTCATACATCCTCTTTGGAAAAAAGGCTACTTTGAAGAGATAAAACAAAAAATGCATTTTTGGTAGCAGACTCATAACAGACAACAATCACAGGAGGGAGATATAGCAGATCAAAGAAGAAGAATGGCTCATTCAGAATATATGAAATGGAATGGAATGGAATAAAGCTGTCCCAAGTTGAGCATTTGCTCACAAAACTTAGTGTTGGCTCTATAATGAACAGATCCTGTTTTCATCTTAATATGTTGACTCATTAAATTGCCTTACACAAAGTTTCTTGAAGTTTTACTTCTATATAAACCAAAAATCTGTCTCTGTGATTTTACCTATAGTTTAAAGAGAGAATTAACTTTATAACTTACTAATTATCCAGATAATTATATCGACTTCTAGCTTTGGAAAATTTGGTTGTGCCATATATTTCCAATTACAAATAAAATCAAACTTGATTTAATTGTAATAATTAAAAATACACAGTGAATTTCCTTAATCTTCAGTGCACTGTGCACCCCTATTCCCATAAGTATGCTAGTTTGTTTCTCACTTTGTGATATTTTGTTATAGCAGTAATAGAAAGCTACTACAGCAAATCCCAGAGCCTAGACCTAAAAAGACCTTGCCGCTTCTTCAGTCACCCTCTTCAAGTTCTAAAGTACTATAAAAACAAATATAGCACCATTTATTAATGAGACTACCTATCTCTCATTGTTATTCTTGTCTCCTTTGCTGCAGAATAGTTGACCATAAGCATGTGGGTCTATTTTTAGGCTGTCTATTCTTTTCCATTGATCTGTGTGTCTGTTTTTGTGCCAGTGCCATACTGTTTTGATTAATACCAGTTTAGTTCAGTTGCTCAGTCATATCTGACTCTTTGTGACCTCATGAATTGTAGCACGCCAGGGCTCCCTGTCCATCGCCAACTCCTGGAGTTCATTCAGACTCAACGTCCATCGAGTCAGTGATGCCATCCAGCCATCTCATCCTCTGTCGTCCCCTTCTCCTCCTGCCCCCAATACCTCCCAGCATCAGAGTCTTCTCCAGTGAGTCAACTCTTCGCATGAGGTGGCCAAAGTACTGGAGTTTCAGCTTTAGCATCATTCCTTCCAAAGAACACCCAGGACTGATCTCCTTCAGAATGGACTGGTTGGATCTCCTTGCAGTCCAAGGGACTCTCAGGAGTCTTCTCCAACACTACAGTTCAAAAGCATCAATTCTTCGGTGTTCAGCTTTCTTCACAGTCCAACTCTCACATCCATACATGACTACTGGAAAAACCATAGCCTTGACTAGACAGACTTTTGTTGGCAAAGTAATAGCTCTGCTTTTCAATATGCTATCTAAGTTGGTCATAACTTTCCTTCCAAGGAGTAAGCGTCTTTTAATTTCATGGCTGCAGTCACCATCTGCAGTGATTTCAGAGCCCCCAAAAATAAAATCTGACACCTTTTCTACTGTTTTTCCCATCTATTTCCCGTGAAGTGATGGGACCGGATGCCATAATGTTAGTTTTCTGAATGTTGAGCTTTAAGCCAACTTTTTCACTCTCCTCTTTCACTTTTATCAAGAGGCTTTTTAGTTCCTCTCCACTTTCTGCCATAAGGGTGGTGTCATCTGCATATCTGAGGTTATTGACATTTCTCCCGGCAATCTTCATTCCAGCTTGTGCTTCTTCCAGTCCAGCGTTTCTCATGATGTACTCTGCATATAAGTTAAATAAGCAGGGTGACAATATACAGCCTTGATGTACTCCTTTTCCTATTTGGAACCAGATTGTTGTTCCATGTCCAGTTCTAACTGTTGCTTTTTGACCTGTATATAGGTTCCTCAAGAGGCAGGTGAGGTGGTCTGGTATTCCCATCTCTTTCAGAATTTTCCACAGTGTATTGTGATCCACACAGTCAAAGGCTTTGGCATAGTCAGTAAAGCAGAAATAGATGTTTTTCTGGAACTCTCTTGCTTTTTCCATGATCCGGCACATGTTGGCAATTTGATCTCTGGTTCCTCTGCATTTTCTAAAACCAGCTTGAACATCTGGAAGTTCACAGTTAACATATTGCTGAAGCCTGGCTTGGAGAATTTGAGCATTACTTTACTAGCGTGTGAGATGAGTGCAATTGTGCGGGAGTTTGAGCATTCTTTGGCATTGCCTTTCTTTGGGATTGGAATGAAAACTGACCTTTTCCAATCAGCCACGGCTGAGTTTTCCAAATTTGCTGGCATATTGAGTGCAGCACTTTGATAGTATCATCTTTCAGGATTTGAAATAGCTCAACTGGAATTCCATCACTTCCACTAGTTTTGTTCATAGTGATGCTTTCTAAGGCCCACTTGACTTCACATTCCAGGATGTCTGGCTCTAGGTGAGTGATCACACCATTGTGATTATCTGGGTCATGAAGATCTTTTTTGTACAGTTCTTCTGTGTATTCTTGCCACTTCTTAATATCTTCTGCTTCTGTTAGGTCCATACCATTTCTGTCCTTTATCGAGCCCATCTTTGCATGAAATGTTCCCTTGGTATCTCTAATTTTCTTGAAGAGATCTCTAGTCTTTCCCATGCTGTTGTTTTCCTCTATTTCTTTGCATTGATTGCTGAGGAAGGCTTTCTTATCTCTGATTGCTTTGGCTGTTTGAGGCCTTTTGTGGTTGTGTACATATTTTAAGATTATTCTAGTTTTGTGAAAAATGCTATTGGAATTTTGATGTGGATTGAATTGAATCTGTAGATTGCTTTAGGTAGTTTGGGCCCTTTAACAATATTGATTCTTCAAATCCAGTAAATCTTTGTTTGAATTACCTTTAATTTCTTTCGTAAATGTCTTAGAATTTTCAGAGTTCAGGTCCCTCACATTCTTGGTTAAATTTATTCCTAGTTATTTCATTCTTTGTGATACAATTGTAAATGGTATTGTTTTTTCATTTTGTTTCCTGATAGATGTTATTTTGTGTGTGTGTGTGTGTGTGTGTGTGTGTGTGTGTGTGTGTGTTAGCACACGCATGCTCAGTCATGTCTGACTCTTTATGACATTGTGGACCATAGCCCACCAGGCTCCTCTGTCCAGCAAATACTGAAGTGGGTAGGCATTCTCCTAGGGATCTTCCTGACCCATGGATCAAACACATGTCTCTTGCTTCTCCTGCATTCGCAGGCAGATTCTTTACTTCTAGTGCCACCTGAGAAGTCTAGGTGTTAATACTATATAGAAATGCAACAGATTTCTCTGTACTTTTTTCCCTGCAACTTAGTTTATTTTTTAGTTCTAATAATTTTTTGGTGGAGTCTTGAGATTTTCTGTCTATAGAATCATGTAGTATATGATTCTTTTAATGTATTGTTGAATTCTCATATTTTGTTGAGGATTTTTTCATTTAGATCATCAAGGTTACTGGCCTGCAATATTCTTTTTTTGGTAATATTTTTGTTTCCTTTTGGTATTAGGGTAATCCTAGCTTCAGAAAATGATTTTGTAAGTGTTCCTTCCTCTTTGGGAACAATTTGAGAAGGTTAGGTATTAACTCTTTTTAAATGTCTTAACAGCATTCGCCTGTGAAGCCACCTGGCCTTGGACTTTGATTTGTTGAGAGGTTTTCTGATTCAATTTCATTTCTAGTAATCAGTTTGTTCAGATGTTCTGTTTCTTCAAGATTTAGTGTTAGATTATGTTCCTAGAAATTGATCTAGTTCTTCTAGTTGTCTAATTTGTTAGCGTGTACTGATTCACAGTATTCTTTATGATCCCTTGTATTTTTGTGTTACTTATTGTAATGTCTCTTCTTTCAATTCTGACTTCATTTGAGGTCTGTCATTTTAGCTCAGTTGGTAAAGAATCAGCCTTCAATGCAGGAGACCCCAGTTTGATTCCTAGGTTGGGAAGATCTGCTGGAGAAGGGACAGGCTACCCACTCCAGTATTCTTGGGCTTCCCTTGTGGCTCAGCTGGCAGAGAATCCACCTGCAATGTGGGGGCCCTGGGTTCTATCCCTGGGTTGGGAAGATCCCCTGGAGAAAGGAAAAGCTACTCACTCTAGTATTCTGGCCTGGAGAATTCAATGGGGTCACAAAGAGTCGGACATGACTGGATGACTTTCATTTCACTTTTTTCTTTAAGCCTTGCTAAATTTATCAATTTCACCTATCTTCTCAGAGAATCATCTTTTAGTTTCATTGATCTTTTCCATAGTTTTTAAAAGTCTCTGTTATTAATTTCCATACATTGAATGAACATAATAGAGTATGTTTGAAAGACTCAAGGAACAATCAGTGTGACTAGAACTTATTGATGTAAGGTAAGACATGTGAAGTATGAAAGGAACAAATCACACAGAGCCTTACAGGTTATATTTTCAGTTTCTTACAGTTTGATAGAAGACTTGGCATTGACTGTGAAGCATTTTGATAAAGGTATCGTAAAAGTGTCATGAAATAAATTGCAAAATACACATGGCAGATTTTCTTTTCTGAGAACATGGCTAGCAACATAACCAGAGAAACTGCTAGGTAAAATACAAAAGTATTATAAATGCATGAATAAATTTGTGAAAGTGAAACAGTGATGAGGATTAATGAGAAAGCAATCATACATGTTGGCAAATGAGCACTGAAGCTAAAGTTTTCTCTGGGATTTCTCCTATCCCTTGTTGAATACAACTTGAACTTTAATAAGGCATACACATGTGGGAATAAAATGACAGTTCCTATGACCTTCACTGGAGTGTGTGTGTGTGTGTGTTCATGGGCATGGACAAGAGAAAGACAAAGGGACACATAGATTTGACAAAGGAAGATGAACACTTTCTTGGTCTTGTCACTTAGTAGAAAGAGGGAGAAGCAAACTAAAACTTCATGTAACTTAGTCCTCACATGAGCATGGGGTTTTAATTCACACTATTTGTCTAGAAAGAAAAACATTCTAAATTAAATGTTGAAAGTGTTTTAAAATGCCAAGACAATTGGCAACACAGAAACCACATCTTCTCTGGGGGACTACCACAGCAAACTACTACTAAGTTCCAAATAACAAAAATCAAAAATCCAAACTTAAAATCTATATAAGTAAACATTTATCATGAATGACACTTACCAAAATAATGAAAAGAAGTATTAGCTTCATAGTCACTTTAGATTGTCAAGTTATAAGGAATGAAGCATAAAATATGGATGTTAAATATGTTTAAAGATATTAGAAAGGTTACTAATATTATGAAAGCTAGTGAAGTACTTTCACAGAATTTGAATAGATTAAAAAATATTTATTTATTGACTGTGTTAGGTCTTTGTTCCTGCACACAGGCTTTCTCTAATTGTGGAGAGTGGAGACTACTCTCTAGTTGTGGTGCTCAGACTTGTCATTGCAGCATCTTCTCTTGTTGTGGAGCGTGGGCTCTAGGGCATGCAGGTGTCAGTAGTTGCTGCACATGGGATCAGTATTTGAGTTTTGCAGGCTTAGTTGCCCTGCAGCATGTCAGATCTTCCCAGACCATGGATTGGGCTGGTATCCCCTGCATTGCAAGGTGGATTCTTAACCACTGGACCACCAGAGACACCACTGAAACAAATTTGAAAGGAGAACAAAAAGAATTTGTAGAATGAAAAAAATAACCCATTTAATTTAGAAAGACTATGGAGGGAGGCCTTACAAAGTAGATTAAACACAAATGATGAGAAAATTGTTAAAATGAAATAAAGTCTGAAGAAATTATAAAAAAAATCAGCACAGTGAGACATAAAGAAGAAAAATATAAAAAGTAGTTTAGGAAAAACTTAGAGTGGTAAGTTATGACTTGACGTATTAAATCAAGAGTATCAGAAGGGGAAAAAAGAGTGCCAAGGAAACATCAAGAGAAGATGGCAGAGAATTTCCCAAAATGTATCAGTAACACCAATCTAAAGAGCCAGAAAACTACAATTTAAGAGAAGAATAAAATAAATATGTATCACATTAAAAGTACAAAATACAAAAAAAATGATAGCATCTTAAAAATAGCCAGAGAGAATATAGATAACCTACAAAAAGTGACAAGTATGCTGACTTCTCAAGAGCAGTAAGTGAAGCCAGAAGGACATGAAATAATATCTTTATCAAAATGAAAGACAATAACCTTGTCAAGTTAGAGCTGTAGAGGCATTGAAACTGTTTTTCACAAATCAAGGTAAATTAAATTAAGACTTTCAGGTAATAGAAACTGAAACTTTTAAGGAACATTCTTCAAGTAGAAGAAAAGTAATCATAGAAGATATTTTAAAGAAATATAAAGAATAAGCAAAACCACCATAGAAATAGGTAAATCTTTGTTGTTCATTTGCTAAGTCATGTCCTACACTTTGCAACCCCACGGACTGCAGCATGCCAGACTTCCCTGTCCTTCACTATCTCCTGGACTTTTTTCAGGCTCATCCATTGAGTCAGTGATGCCATCCAACTATCTCATCCTTCGTTGCCCCCTTCTTCTCCTGCCCTCTGTCTTTCCCAGAATCAGAATCTTTTCCAATAAATCAGCTCTTTGCATCAGGTGGCCAAAGTATTGGCGCTTCAACATCATTCCTTAAAATTATCAAGTAATATTATCGATTTCTACTTCTAAGGTTAAAAAAAGGAAACACTGGGCAATAATATATAATTTGGAATTGGAATTATTGGAATAAAACTATTTTGTCAGAAAAAGTTTAAATATATTAATTTTAGATACTGTTAAGCATATGAAAATTTTTGTGGTCAGCATTTAAAGAGTACACCTCATGCGAAGAGTTGACTCATTGGAAAAGACTCTGATGCTGGGAGAGATTGGGGGCAGGAAGAGAAGGGGACGACCCAGGATGAGATGGCTGGATGGCATCACAGACTCGATGGACGTGAGTCTGAGTGAACTCCGGGAGATGGTGATGGACAGGGAGGCCTGGCGTACTGCGATTCATGGGGTTGCAAAGAGTCGGACACGACTGAGCGACTGAACTGAACTGAACTGAACTGAATAGTAGATATTGAAACAACACATAGTTTAAGGATACCATCACCATAAAGTTGTGTCACATGGTCATAAAACTATAAAGAAAGGAAAAGGAATAAGTTACACAAAATTCCAGGCAGTGATTATTCTTGATGGGATGAAGGAGGAACCCATCAGACCCAGATACAAAAGGGTCTTTAAAATACTGACAATATTACGTTTCTTTGCTGAGTATTATTTACATGTGTATTTATTTTATTTTTGTTTATAAAGCAAAAATCACACATACATGTGATATAATCTGTGACAGATTCCATATAAAATACATATAAAATGTAGCACTATGTATGAGGAAATACTTTGCAGACTTAGAGATGCATAAATTGCTCCATATTGACTTCCAAATACATGTAAATAAGATGGTATCTATTTCCAATCACTTCATGCGTTTCTAAAAATTAGTTACATGCATTAACCCAATGTATTAAAATAGAGAACTGGCTGCCACAAGTGCAATCAAAATATAAATTAATTCCACATCCTTAAAAAGTTTCCTCTTGTCCCTTTGCTGTTGATCTATCTGGAAGCTTATCTCTTACAACCACTGGTCTGCTTTCTTTCACTGTAATTTTGTCATTTATAGAATTTTAGTCCCTTTGCTGTTGATCTATCTGGAAGCTTATCTCTTACAACCACTGGTCTGCTTTCTTTCACTGTAATTTTGTCATTTATAGAATTTTATATAAATGAATTCATACAGTATCTTGCTTCTTATATTTTATTTATTTGATGAAGCATAATATCCTTGACATCCATCCATGCTTTTATGTGTTTTAATATTTTATTTCTTTTGACTGAACAGTATTCTTTAATATGGATATAGCACAGTGTGTTTATCCACTTAGCAGCTGATGGATTTTTGGATTGTTCTATTTAGGAGGTTATTCCAGCTACAAATATTGTGTATAAATTTTTGTGTGGATTTATGCCAAAACCTTTGACTGTGTGGATCACAACAAACTGTGGAAAATTCTGAGAGAGATGGGAATACCAGACCACCTGACCTGCCTCTTGAGAAATCTGTATGCAGGTCAGGAAGCAACAGTTAGAACTGGACATGGAACAACAGACTGGTTCCAAATAGGAAAAGGAGTATGTCAAGGCTGTATATTGTCACCCTGCTTATTTAACGTCTATGCAGAGTACATCATGAGAAACGCTGGACTGGAAGAATCACAAGGTGGAATGAAGATTGCTGGGAGAAATATCAATAACCTCAGATATGCAGATGACACCACCCTTATGGCAGAAAGTGAAGAGGAACTAAAAAGCTTATTGGTGAGTGAAAGAGGAGAGTGAAAAAGTTGGCTTAAAGCTCAACATTCAGAAAACGAAGATCATGGCATCCGGTCCCATCACTTCATGGGAAATAGATGGGCAAACAGTGGAAACAGTGGCAGGCTTTATTTTTTTTGGCTCCAAAATCACTGCAGATGGTGATTGCAGCCATGAAATTAAAAGACGCTTACTCCTTGGAAGAAAAGTTATGACCAACCTAGATCGCATATTGAAAAGCAGAGACATTACTTTGCCAGCAAAGTCCCGTCTAGTCAAGGGTATGGTTTTACCAGTGGTCATGTATGGATGTGAGAGTTGGACTGTAAAGAAGGCTGAGCACCGAAGAATTGATGCTTTTGAACTGTGGTGTTGGAGGAGACTCTTGAGAGTCCATTGGACTGCAAGGAGATCCAACCAGTCCATTCTAAACGAGATCAGCCCTGGAATTTCTTTGGGAGGAATGATGCTAAAGCTGAAACTCCAGTACTTTGGCCACCTCATGGGAAGAGTTGGCTCATTGGAAAAGACCCTGATGCTGGGAGGGATTGGGGGCAGGAGAAGGGGATGACAGAGGATGAGATGGCTGGATGGCATCACTGACTCGATGGACGTGAGTCTGAGTGAACTCCGGGAGTTGGTGATGGACAGGGAGGCCTGGCGTGCTGCAATTCATGGGGTCGCAAAGAGTCGGACACGACTGAGTGAGTGAACTGAACTGAACTGAACTGATGCTTTAATTATTTTGGGGCAATACTAATAATGTGATTTCTGGGTCACATGTATATGTTTACATGCTGCACATACAGTGTATACATGTAAAGTATATGTTAAATGGCTTAAGATACTGTGATGTTTTTCAAAGTGACTATACCATTTTGCATATTGATCAGCAGTGTATGAGAGCTCCAGTTATTCTCGATTGTTGTCAACACTTGATATTATTAAGTGTTTTAATTTTAGTGATTCTAATGTGCAATGGTATCTCATTGTGATTTTAAACATCTCCCTAATGGCTGTTGATGTTGAATATATTCTATTATGCTTTTCTAAGTTTTTAATATCTTCTTTTATGAAATGTGTATGTAAATATTTTATCGTATCTTATCCTTGAAGACAAAATGTTCTGTATATATTCTGATTTCATTTCTTCTTTAATCATTGGTTAGTTTGGAGTGTGTTGTTTTAGTATCCACATACATGTGAATTTGCCAAATTTCTTTCATTGGCTTCTGATTTCATTCCATTGTGGTCAGGGAATATACTTTGTTTTGTTTCATTCATTTAAAATGTGTATATTATTGCCTAGCATATGCTCTATCCTGTAAAAATGTTCCATGTGTGCTTGCAAAGAATATATTCTGCTACTGTATTCTGCTACAATTGGGTGGTGTGTTCCATAGATGTCTGTTAGGTCTAGTTGATTTATAGTCTTGTTAAAATCTTCTATTTCTTGGTTTTATTCTGCATAGTTGTCCTTATTGATCATTGAAAGATAGGTGCTGAAGTCTCCTGAAAGTGAAAGTCACTCTGTTGTGTCTGACTCTGTGACCCCATGAACTATACAGTCCATGGAATTCTCCAGGCCAGAATACTGGAGTGGGTAGTCATTTCCTTCTCCAGGATCTTCCCAACCCAAGGATTGAACCCATATCTCCTGCATTGCAGGTGGATTCTTTACCAGCTGAGCCACCAGGGAAGCCTACTAATACTGTTAAGTTGTTCATTTCCCTCTGCCTTTCTTTCAGTTTTTTTCTTCATGCATTTTGGTGTTTTCTTACTGCGTGCATTTATATTTGTAATTGTTTTATATTACTTATGAATCGACTATTTTATCATTCTAAAATGCCCCATTTTATCTCTAACCTTTACAATTTTTTTTGTATTAAAATAGCCAATCCAGATTTCTTATGACTGTTTTCCCATGATATATATTTTTCATCCTTTTACTTTCAATGTGTTTTTGGCTGTTTCCTCTCTTAGTGAGGATAATGATACCTAAATTTGTCCTTATAAGCTTGTAAAAGATTAATAATTTATTAATTATTTGTGCCAAGTGGGAAAATCACACCACCAGGCAAAGGCAGATGGTTAAGTGAGCTATGCGTTCCAACAAATGTTTTCAGTTTGTTCCACAATATTTCAGTGCTGTGATACTGAGGAAGTGAGCAGTTTTCAAGAAAGAACAATGCAAATTTAGAAAACCACAGCACAGCATTCATTCTCTCCATAACTGTTTTAGTGACCCAGATTCTATTAACAATTATAAATGAGTCAAAAATATAAAGATTATATTGAAATAAGCTATGTATTTATATACTCTGTGAGCTTATAGTACAAAGTTGTGCTTGAGAAGTATCTGAGATGTAAAATACATCTACTACAATTAAAAACTCTATTAAATGGCACAACCCAATTCAAATATTTTATTCAGTTAAGATAGTTTTAGTAATAGGCAAATGTGTGTCTCTTGCAAAACAATAATTACAGCATAAGTCACTTTTCTTTATGTTCAGTTTTTCTTTATTCCAAAGTCCCACTCAGATTTTTTTAATCAGCAGCTGAACCAACTGAAGTGAAAAACAGGCAGCATGAATAACACTAGTTCTTGCTGCGTTCTCTACACAGCATCCAAATTCCTTCCAGATTCTCCAACAGGATGATTGGGTGAATGTGCCCCAGAGACAAGTTCCATAAAATAATGTACTAACATAGTAACATACCCAGCTCAAAGTACGCCCTGAAGTTCTGAAACTGAACGTAATTCAAGCTATTTAAATAGCCTTCTTTTAAACAGTGGGATAATCTGGGTAAAATTTAACCATACATTTGTCTCTGGCAGAGAACTGATTGAGGAAGACAAAAATATATATGCCTAGAGAGCTAAAGCAGCTGAGGATCACTGATTCCATGATTCCAGTCACTGTAGAATCTGAAAATGTTTCTGTAACTGTATTCTTCATGGATATTTATGTGTCCTAGATTAAAAGTGATCAATGGCTGATTCCTGCAGGATTCTTGTCATTGAATAACCATGAACAAATATATTTGCCTTCCCTGCACACAATTCTTCTGCCAAAGACTTAACCATCCATGGACTTACCTAATACCATATCCAGTATCATAGTATTCTAAATGGCATTACTTATAATCAAGGAACTCATTTATCAGCAAAAGAAATGTGGCAGTTGTCCATGCTCATGGAATTCACTGATACTACCATGTTCACTACCATCTTGAAGCAACTGAAATAAAACTGTAGAACAGTCTTTTGAAGACACAGTTACAATACTAGTGAGGTGACAGTATTGCAAGGCTGAGACAAGAATGGTGTATGTGTTTTGAATTGGTGTCCAGTAAATAGTGCTGTTTTTCTCATAAGCAGGATTCAGAGATCCAGGAATCAGAAGATGAAAATGGTACCATTCACTATTACTTTTAGTGACCCACTAGCAATTTTTTTGTATGACCATATGCCCTGCTGCCCCTTCCATGTGGGAAGAAATCTAATGTGATCAATTTACCATCAAGTAGCTTGCTGATGCCTTAGAGCATGGTGCCACATTGAGGACTCAGTTTTGGTCTGTTGCTGGCAGATTAAACACATCAGTGGCCATAGCCAGGACAGCCTTGGTGCATGCTTATCATCCTGATCCTGCCACCATAGCTACTTTGTTATTGAGCCCATTGGACAGTGACAGGGTAACTAGAGGAAAAGGCTAACTTGTATTCATAGAATGAGTTATGATATCCACTTGATTATTAAAATTCTCTTTTGCTTAGGTCATCTTTTGGTGAGTATTCACATGGCACACAGATATGGACACTTTTTTTATTTCTGTCTGTGCTGGGTCTTCATTGCTGCATTCTCTAGTTGCAGTGAGCAGGGGCTACTGTTCATTGTGGTGCACAGGCTTCTCATTGAGGTGGCTTCTCTTGTGGAGCACAGGCTCTGGGGTGCACAGGCTCCAGTAGTTGTGCCTCGTGGGCTCTGTAGTTGCAGCTCATGGGTTCTAGAGTGTGGGCTCAGTAGTTGTGGTGCACAGGCTTAGTCCTCCAAGGTCAGGGGTCTAACCCATATTCCTTGCATTGGCAGACAGATTTTTAACCACCACACCAGTTTTTTCCTGTTCAGCGAGGTATATCCACATACCTTTTCCCCAAAGTTTCTTGTCACTAATTTTCCAATGTGTTTAAGTTACACATCATACAGGCAAACCATTTGCCACAGCCCATGAGTTCATATTTATTCACATATCTAACCACTTCTCCTTCCAAGCAAAGCAAATAATTAGGTGTACTGATTGAAGTTCTGCCCAACTGGAGGATTTCCCTTCACCACTCTCCTCAATTGATACCACAGAAAAAGACTGTAATGCCAAGACTGTCCACTTTAAGGTAGTACTTGCATATCATGCAGTCATCTGTAACTTAGACTTTAGTCTTCTATCCTCTGCCAGCTGATTGTAGAGAACTCCTCATGAAGCCATAGATTCAGACTGGGAGAGAAAAGGCAGTGTAGCAAGAGTGGAAATCATGGGCATTTGGGCTGCTTCTTCATGTGACTTATGTGTGCCTTCAGGGTCAGCTTGGACCAATCATGTATATGATCTCCATTCAGTGATGGATTGCTGCTATGCATTCTCAACTTCTTGGCTTGATAGGTGAAATAACACCTAGTTCACGATAGGCAGTTAAGTAAGAATGGTAACTTGTTGAATCTTGGTTAAGCAATCAGGTTTTAGTAAGGTGCAGTAGCAAAGGTCAAAAACTTTCTTCCAAAAGGAGAGTAGTTATCCACAAATTATGACAGGACTTTGCTCCAAAGTTTTGAGAGCCTATGTCATGATTCACCTATAGGGTCCTGTCAAAGACCCCTGAGAGTATCCCTATCTGTCACTGCCACTTCAAGCACCATTGACTATGTTGGCTCATATGGCCCAAGTGGCAGAGCAACTTGCACAGAAGCATGGACCTGTTGCAGAGTCTGCTGTCGTTCTGTGCTAGTGCTAAGTTTCTTCAGTCATGCCCAACTTTTGCAACCCCTCAGACTGCAGCCCACCAGGCTCTTCTGTCCATGGGATTCTTAAGGCAAGAATACTAGAGTGGGTTGCCATTTCCTTCTCCAGGGATCTCCCCAACCCAGGGATTGAGCCCATGTCTCTTTTGTCTCCTGCATAGGCAGACAGGTTCTTTATCACTAGCACCACCTGGGAAGCTATGTGCCACTTCTCTTTCATTCTGAGCCCCACTCAAAATCTATCAGCTTTCCAAGTCCCTTGGCAAATGGGCCAGAGTAAGACACTTGAATGGGGAATATTTTGCCTCCAAACTCCAAAATGGTCTACTCGTCATTGTGCCTCTTTTTTAGTCATAGAAGAGGTCAGATGCAACAGTTGTCCTTCACTGTCATAGTTCAGGCAGCTATATAACAGACTAGTATAGACTCTGTGGCTTATCAACATTAGAAAGTTATTTCTCACTACTCTGGACGCTAAGTCCAACTTCAAGGTGATGAAAGATTTGGTGTCTATTGAGAACCCACTTTCTGGTTCATAGTCAGCCATCTTCTCTCTGTATTGTCACAGAGAAGAAGGGGCAAGGGAATTCTCTGGGGTCTCTTATAAGGACACTAATCCTATTCATGAGGTTTCCACCCTCATGACCTAATCAGCTATTAATCACCTTGCCTCCATATATTATCACATTGGGGATTAGATTTCAACATATGAATTTTGAGAGGACAAAATATTCAGTATGTATGATTCACCTTAGAAGGGATGTCTCAGCATGCCTGTTAACTCACTGCCCTAGATTTTTCACCGAGGTAAAGAGGCCCTGTCAATTTTTTGGATTTATTTTCTACTCTCTGACATGCAAATATCTTAGCATTAAGTAAATAGCCACTTCTTGATAACTCTGTCCAGTAAGCATGTTGTCATCAATGTCATGAATAAATGTGATATTGAAGCTGAATCTGACTTCAATTTAAATTTCAGAGACAGTTTTGGATGAAGTAGAAAAGAATAGCTTTATTGTTTTGTCAAGTAAAGAGGGCCACAGTGGGCTAATGCCCTCAAAACTGTCTCCCCCAACATGAAGGAGGTAGAACTTAATATATCAATGGTTCAAAGAGGGTGTAATCAGCTCATGGACATTCTTCTGATGAGTTGGTGATGAGGTAAGTGGGAGTCAGCATCACCAAACTTCTAGTTCCAACCTGTTTGGGGTCTATGTGCTTGTGGGCAGCACACAGTTAACCTCTCCCACCTGGTGGGGGTTTCAGTGTTTGCAAAACAGCTCAAAGATACTGTTATGTATATTCCTTGATGGGGAACCTGGACCTTGCCCCCAAGGCTGTACTTGTTCCACATCCTCTCCCTTCTCTAATTAGCAACTGTTTGAACATGCCCCCTTGGTACTCAGAGGAAGTCCTGGAAGTTGAATGAAGCCTATTTCCTGCAATTAAGAAATGGGGGACCCAGAAAGGCTTTTGTGCCGGGGAGCTCCACAGGGTCCTGCTTGTTTCATTATCTTATTGGAGGAAAATGTGATCAAGATCGCTGAGATCTAAATTATGGCATAGGGCTAGGGAGTTGCTATATCCCTGAAACAGAACATAAAGGTATATTGCTAGCCTTGCCAGCTGTAAGCAAACTGTTTCTGATGGACTATATGGACAGGGATGGATAAAAAGGCATTTTCCAAATTAGTAGCTGCAAACCAGGTACCAGGGGATGTGTTAATTTGCTCAGGCAATAAAACTACATCTGGTACAGCAGCTGCAATTGTAATCACCACCTGGTAAAGCTTACAATAGACCACTGTCATTCTACAAGATTCATACGACTTTTGTATAAGCCAAATAGGAAAATTGAATGGAAATGTGGCGGAGATCACTACCCCTACATCTTTCAAGTTTTGATGGTGGCACTAATCTCTATAATTCCTCCACGAACGTGGCATTACTTAGGGGTCACTATTTTGCTAGGTAGAGTTACTTCTAGTGACTTCGGTTTGGCCTAATCCACCACAGTAGCCCTCATATTACAGGTCAGGAAATCAATATGAGGATTCTGCCAGCTATTGAGTGTTTATTCCAGTTGCGCATCCGTTGGACCCACTGTGAGCTGTATCAGAGCTAACATTTCACTGATCAGCTGATCATAATAATCCTGTACTCTGAATGGTCAATTGCAGTGATGTTTTAGGTCCCCGCAGATTAGTGTTCTTTGAGAGCTAGGATCTTATAGTCCACAAAAGTTTTGATTATTTTCTTTTCCCCAGTGCATTTACCCTGTAACAAGCCATTGGTTCCTTTGGGGAGAGCAGGGAGAAACAGAGTGTACAATTTTGGTAGTTTACTGGTATCCTTCCTTAAGGGGACTTGGCCGCTCCTTCATTCAAGGAATTCTGGGTATGTAAAATAGCTCAAGACTGGGAATTGACTTAGGATCCACAACTCTGTTTTTATCATCCAGTTTAGACTTTTGTTAACTTAACCTAGAATTTTTCTGCTTACGCGGCTGAAATGATTTAGTAGGTTTCAATCTGTTTCGATGCTATTTCGATGCTACAGGCACCATGACTAATTAGCCAGCAGCATAGGTCTGCATAATTCAGACTATTCTGATTGCTGCTTTGTCTCTACTGTCCATTATGGCAACAATACTTACCTTGCTTTTGGTGGCCAACTGCTGCATGTTGACTCTTGCCACCTGGCATCCAGTTACTTCCATTTTATTTAGATTAGCCAATTCAGTGACTATAGTCCCATGAAAAGGTTTTGCCTACAGAGAAGAACAATTACAGAGCTCTTCAAGGATACTGAAGCCCCCCTCAGAAATTTACTTCTCAGCATTTTGTTGAAAGGTGTATCTTCTGAACCCTACCTGTGTTGGTAAGTAGGTCTTAAGTAACTACTCTAACATTCAGATCTCCCTAAACCTTTGAATTCCTTTCTGTACATTAAAATAAGGCAGATCTGACTTAACTAATTCACTCAGTGTGGTCCACCTTTTAGCCTGTGTTTCAGCCAACCAACTAACCAGTTGGGCCCTTTCTAACTCCCTGAGCTACAACATCAAATGCAAAATTTTTGCTTAGTGAGCCCATGTCAATAAATCCTGCTTTATCCAATATTAGATTTCCTCCATCATTATCCCACAACTCTATATTCTATCCATTCTCACACATGTCCCTGAGATCTGTTAGTATGTATCAGAAAACTCAAGCAGTACTTTTGGTGTGTAGCACACATCTTCATGAGTCACAAAGTACACCTCATTTTTAGGGACCTGCTAAAACTTGAGTCTATTTATGGTCTAGAGACAGGGCTGGTAAAGGTGGATCCTGAGAAGAATAAGCATTGTATTGCAGGGTACCTGTCTCAAAGGAAGCCATCGCAATTTCCTCAGTCAGTGAGAAGTTAATCCCCTCAGGTAGTGATGGAGAGACCTCTCCCAATGGGAGTGGGGAAACTGTTACAGTCTTAGAGGAAGCACACTGACTGAAACCACCCACCCTGACCAGGCACCATAGTAACTATTTATTTGCATGAATTGTTTTATGACAGGAGGTCCTGGTAAGGAACACGGAACTAACAAGCCACCACCAACAGGGAGAGTTCAGAAATGGTCAAAAAGTGACACCACATGTCCAAATACCTCCCACAATCCTCCTCGCTGGCATCTTGGCTGAACAAGGCATGCACCACCAGGAAGGACTCTGAGTCAAAATGATTGGCTGAAGACAACCAGGAAACTAATCCCATCACCAGAAAACCCTAGACTGCAAGCCACATGGCAGAGCAGTTCTCCTGGGTTCCCTTACTCTACTGCTCTCTGCCTGGGCACACTTTCCCAATAAAATCTCTTGCTTTGTCAGCATGTGTGTTTCCTCAGACAGTTCATTTCTGAGTGTTAGACAAGAGACCACCTTTCAGGTCCTGGAAGGGGTCCCCCTTCCTGCAATAATCAGAGTGGGGAGTCTTCTTCCACTGGCAAAAACTTAACCAAATTTAGGGTCTCAGTGTCCTGAGTTTCATCCATATGAGTTTTCCCATATATCTTCATTCCAAATTAAAGAATTCACTGTTCTCTTTGCTACAGATTCTATATTTATGTATTTGTATCTGTCATATATATCTATATGTCTGTCTATCCATCTAATAAATGTGTGTGTGTATATATATATATGTATATATATATATATATATATATATAGAGAGAGAGAGAGAGAGAGAAAGATATGTATTATAAATAATTAGCTTATGCTGTCATGACTGAGAAGACTCAATATCTATAGTACATGATGGGGGGCCCAGAAAACCCAATTGTATAGTTCCAGTTTGAGTGTGAAAGTATGAGAATGACTACAGCTGATTGTATGTTTAAGTTCCAGTCTGAGTCCAAGGCCAGAGAAGATCAGTGTCCCAGTCCAGTGACAGTTCTTTCCCAATCAATGTTTTCATTTTAACAATAGAAAACCCTGTGAGGTGGGAATACAATTTGCATTGTAATTTAGCCAGTCACAGAGTGAGGTTCTGTTTTTGAATTTTAGCAATCTTAGCCCTCAGGCTATAGGCAATAGTGGTTTTCCTCAGGGCACACATTGAAGATTTCAGATTATTTACATTAGCAGTCCCAAGTCTTTTTGGCACTAGGGACCAATTTCCTGGAAGACAATTTTTCCATGAATGAGGGTGGGGGCGGGGGAATGGTTCAGATGGTAATGCAAGTGATGGGGAGTGGCAGATGTAGTTTCACTCACTGGCTTGCTGCTCACCACCTGCTTTATGGCCTGGTTCCTAACAGGCCACCTACTGGTGTTGGGCCATGGCCCAGGGGTTAGGGACCCCTGATTTAAGTGGTTCTTGAGCTTGAAATTTGAATCACTGAACTCTTCCTTGTCTCTTTGTCCATTCTCTATATTGACATTAGGAACAGCCACTCAATCTGGCTTTATTCTTTAATTTTCTAAAGATGTTTGATAATATCATATATAGTCACCCAACTTCTCGCTTCTTATAATTGGTTGACTAGGAATATATCTAATGGTTATATTTTCTGTGTCTTTACTGCCAGATCACACCATGGATAATCACTGTTCTCTTTACTACATATTATATATTTATATCTCTATATCTATTATATATGTATCTATATGTCTGTCTCTCTCTCTATATATATAGAGAGATGTATTATAAAGAATTAGCTTATGCTGTCATGATGACTGAGAAGTCTCAAGATCTATAGTACGTGATGGGAGCCCAGGAAATTCAATAGTATAATTCCAGTCTGAGTCTGAAGGTATGAGAACCAGTACAACTGATGGTGTAAGTTTCAGTCTGAGTCCAAGGCCAGAGAAGATCAATGTCCCAGCCTAGTGACAACCAAAGAGCAAGTTGTCTCACACAAACATTTTGTTTCATTAAGTCTTTTAACAAATTGGCTGAGACCCATCACATTAGCGGAGAAGGCAACGGCAACCCACTCTAGTACTCTTGCCTGGAAAATCCCATGGGCGGAGGAGCCTGGTAGGCTGCAGCCCATGGGGTCACAAAGAGTCGGACATGACTGAGCAACTTGACTTTCATTTTTCACTTTCATGCATTGGAGAAGGAAATGGCAACCCACTCTAGTGTTCTTGCCTGGAGAATCCCAGGGATGGGGGATCCTGGTGGGCTGCCATCTATGGGGTCGCACAGAGTTGGACACGACTGAAGCAACTTAGTAGCAGCAGCAGCACATCACATTAGGGAGAGCAAACTGCTTTACTCAGTCTACCAAACAGAAACAACCTCACAGACACCCATAATAATTAGGATAACATTTAACTAAGTATTTTAACTGCCTGTGCCCCAAGTTGACAGATGAATTCAGCCATCAGAGTACAATACATACATACACACACACACACATACACACACACACACACAGAGTGGACTTTTGTAACTAAACAATACAGATGGTACAACTAAGGGCTCTGGTGAAAAGTAATACAGTGGCATGGTGTAATATCTAAAATGTAAGCTGTTGAAATTGTTAGGATCTCAAATGGTCTAACCAGAATTTCCCCTCCTTATTCCTTTCCTGTGGCTAAAGTCCCCTAGCCCACCAATCATCCTTATCAGTGGGTCCAGGCACAGCTCTTGCTTATCCCTGTAAGGGAGTTTTAATTCCATGCCAGTACAGAGTTATTCAAATAAGCCAATCACATCTTCCCATAGAAACCAGAGGGACACCTTGTCCTCTTGACACTAAAAATCAGCTTCCCACAGTCCCTGGTTGTTCACTCTGTCCCAAGCACAATCTCCACATGGCCCTGCATTGTGTTTGATGTTCTCTTTGGGGATGTTAATGTATGTGATTAATAAATTGCTGTTGTTTTCATCTCTCAGTCTCTGGTGGTGTGTGACAACCCATTCCTAAAACCCTAGGGCAGGACTCCCTCCCTCACCAATGGAGTGAATACAAAGTGATTGAGACAAAGGGAGATAAGGAGAGCTGGGCAGGTTGGAGTGGGCAGGAAAGATTGATATTGTGTGTTGGAAGGTTAGAATATGCCTTTTTGAAAAAGTGACTTTTTGAGAAGAAGTGAAGTAAATGAGGGAGCTATGTATATGTTTCAGGGAGGGTATTCCAGACAAAGGGAGAATCAAAATGAAATATTCTGAAATGGAAATGTGCTTAGAAATTTTGAGGAACAAAAATAAGGGACCCTAGAGCAAAAATTAATTGGGCAGTGGGGGTGGTAAACAGCGAAGTCTGGAAGGCATTGGAGGTGGTGGTGCGATAGGAAAGCAGTGGAACACTTTGAGCAGAGGATGGAGTGACACAAAATAGGCCTATTTTAAAGTATTTTTACTGTTAATTAATAATAATTACCTGTTAGGAGATAACATCACCATCATAGCAGCATAAGACATTCCTCCTCTTATCCTTCTCTTTTAACAACTGAAATCTGGCATCCAGCCACCAAGGTAAAGGTTCCTCTGTGGCAGTTGCGGGATCTAGTAGCATAAACCAAGTGACCTGGGAGGAGTTTTGCCCACTCGTGTATCAGGTAATAGACCTCAGGCTGAGTTGTGGAAGTGTTACCAAGTCCAGGCTTGCTTTGCTCACCACGTAGCAGGTGATCAGAGCAATATCCAAGATGAGGTTTTGAGGTAAGGAATAGTCTTTATTCAGAAAGCCAGCAGACCAAGAAGATGGCAGATTAATGTCTCAAAATAACCATCTTATCATGGTCTGGATGCCAGTTTCTTTTGTAGAACAGAGAAGGAGAGGAGGTGATGAAGTAAAGTAAAAAAGTCATAAGTCTTGCAGATATCTCCTGGAAAGGCCAGCCTCTGGAAGGGGATGTGTTTATTTCTTCCTTTCTGAAGTCAACAGCAGGTGGAGAGGGTCAGAATGTTTTCCTGAACAAAGGCATTTTGGTTTCAAAGGCACTTCCTTTAAAGTTAAGGAGGAGGGGCGGAGTTCCCCGAAGGCAACTCTTTATGTATTGACAGTATCCTTTTAGTGAACAGAAGCACCAGAAAGCAAAGGTTAAAGTTAAAGAAACAGATTCAACATGGAGTTTGATTTTGTTCTTCCCTGTAACAGAAGCAGCAGGAGCCTGTGGAATGGGTTTAGCCTCTCACAATTGTGGAGGGGGAGCACCTGGGAGTGCTGACTTGAGCAGGCGTTCATGGGCATGGATGAGAGAGTCTTTGTAGGAACTCAGGTTTCCTGAGGAGAGATTCTAGCACTCCACTGGAGAAAAAAAAATTATAAGTTTAGTGCAGTGGAGATGTTTAAGAACCTTGCCAATTCTGACCTTCCCCCATAGCGGCAGAGCATGGGACTAAATTAGCTGGTGAAAAGAAGAGTGATGAGCAAGTGCCTGGCTTACTCAACTGTGCAGGATGCTGCTGGAGAAATCAGTTTTTCTTCCACAGCTCCCTGAGTATTGGAGTGGGACCTCCTTGGTGGTAGCAGGAAAGAAGAGATGGAGAAAGAGGCAGATAATGGTAGAGAGCATTAAAAGGAAGCGATTCTGGATGAATGCGATCAGAACTACAATGGGAAGTGCATGCAAAGGCCCCTGGGTAAACCCCACCCAAGAATCCCCCCAAAGGGCACTAAAGAAACACAACCTATTTCTCTAAATTTATCCTTGCTCACAGTAGTCCATCCATATTGGCTCTGTATTCCTATAATCTTAGGCACGATTCCAGTATGGGGCATGCAAACTTGTTGCCGCTGCTATGTGGCATTTTCTTCTGCTGATATTCACATGTCTCATGCCGTTTAGCTTCTTTAGAACTTTGGTCAAATGTCATATTTATAGTGTCGTCTTTCATGACCATTCTATTTAAGTTTGTATTCACTGACATAATTTGTATTTCCTGTTTCCAACTGTTTTCTTCCATACCACATATCTCAGTCTGATGTATTTTACATTTTATTGTAGGTATTTATACATTTGTTGTCTTAATCCTCAAACTGGATTATAAGTTACAATATGAGCAAGAATCTTTGTCTTTTCCTTAGCATTTCCTTAGTGCTTAGAAGATTACAGGCCCCATAGTAATTTCCCAAGAAATATTTATGAAGAAAAAAGGAAGGAAAGAAAAAGGCTGGTAAGAAGGGGGAGAGGTTCTTATTTTCTTTTATGTACAATTTGGTATCAACATAAGCTTTTGGAACTGATGCTTTGCATTAGCTTTGCATTTTTGGAAGGATTGCCCTGTGTTCTGGGGGAGAAAACGCCCTTTCTTTCCACATCTGTTACGATTCCCATTAATTTATGACTCCCATTCTTATTTACTATTCTACAGCCACTGTATTTCCTTCTGACCTGAAACACCCCAAGACTATTTCTATCGCAAGTCTTTTGCACTGGCTATTCGTTTGGCCTGGAATGCTTTCCCTCTAGACCTTTTTGTTATTTGTTCCTTTTCATTATTTATTTTTCAGATTAACTGCTTTTCAATATCCCAGGAAGAACTTTGTTAATGACCATAGCTAATGTATCCTATGTCCATTAAATCACTCTCTATAATATACTTTGTTTCATTTTCATCATAGGCCTTATCATAAATTTGATTGCTTATTTATTTGATTTTGTGTTGATTTTCTTCCCCCCTCATGTAAGTGGCATAAAGTTACGGCCCTTCACTGTCTAATTAGTTCTTTTGTCCCTAATGGATGGAACAGTGTTTTGCACATGGTAGCAAAACAGTAAACAAGTAATGAGTGAATGAAATGATGAAAAGAGAGGAATTATGAACAAAGGCTTAAATGTGAGCAAGGGTTCACTTTTTTCAGGTAATGATGAACTTACCTGTTAAATTAGAAAAGATAAAGTAGAAGATTGAATAGATAGGTATATTAGCATTGGGCCATTACCACTGGGATTTTTGATCAAGTAACAGTAGTTTATGGATGAGCATACCCTTTAGTGTTTCTCACTTACAAAAGAGCTCCAGTGAAGACTGTTTGCTGAGGTGCTTGTTTTCTGATTGCTCTTATTTTCTATATCTATAACTTAGCCCTCCAAATTGATAGGCTTCAAATTTTAGAGTACATTAAAAAAAAAGAAGAAAGTGTTTACAGACATAGTAATCTATAATGATCTGCCACAGAATTTGTGATTCCCTAGGCCTGGGCTGTGTTCTAGGAATCTAAAATTTTAGTTAGCTTTCCAAGAAACTTGATGCAAGTTATACACAGATTTCACCTTGAGAATACAATTCCAGACTTTTTGTTTTAAAATGTAGTAAAAGCTTGATTTGTATTCAGTACATTTCAGATATTTCTATTACAACCAAATGATTCAGGCCAAAATACTTCGCAAGCTTAACTGGTTTAATAATAGTCTTTGCATCTTTCTGCACAAGACATATAGTTACTACTAAATTTAAAAGAGTTGTATATTAGCTTAGATTGGCATAACAAAATACCACAGACAGGATGGCTTAAACAACAGATACTTATTTTCCACAATTATTGAAGCTGCGAAGTCTAAAATCTAGGTGCCAGCTCATTTGATTCCCCAGTGACAGTCTTCTTCCTGTCTTGCAGATGGGGAGAGAGGGAAGGGGCAAGAGAGAAAGAGAGAAAAGCACAAGCTCTTCAAATAAAGGTACTAATCCCATCCTGTACTAAACCTAATTACTTCCCAAAGGCCTCATCTCCAAATAGCATCACACTGGGGATTAGGGCAACAACATATGTATTTTGGGAGGATACAATTAAGTCCATGGCATATTGCAACTGTTGGTCAAGCATTTAGTATCCCTAAATATGCCTCAGTTTCCTTATTTTTAAAATGGAAATAGTAATGTCATCCCTTAAAAATAAAGCACTTGATACTTTGGAATAGAAGTGAGTGCTAGCTAATTAATAGTAGTTTTTGAAGAAATAATTATCCTGCCAAATCCTTTTGACTGTGTGGATCACAATAAAATGTGGAAAATTCTTAAAGAGATGGGACTACCAGACCACCTGAAAAGCTTCTTGAGAAATCTCTATGCAGATCAGGAAGCAACATTTAGAACTGGACATGGAACAACAGACTGGTTCCCAATAGGAAAAGGAGTACATCAAGGCTGTATATTGTCACTCTACTTATTTAACTTATATGCAGAGTACATCATGAGAAACGTTGGGCTGGAGGAAGCACAAACTGGATTCAAGGTTGCTGGAAGAAACATCAATAACCTCAGATATGCAGATGATACCACCCTTATGGCAGAAAGTGAAGAACTAAAGAACCTCTTGATGAAAGTGAAAGTGGAGAGTGAAAAAGTTGGCTTAAATGGCATCCAGTCCTATCAGTTCATGGCAAATAGATGGGGAAACAGTGCAAACAGTGGCTGACTTTATTTTGGGGAGCTCCAAAATCACTGCAGATGGTGATTGAAGACATGAAATTAAAAGATGCTTATTCCTTGGAAGGAAAGTTATGACCAACCTAGACAGCATATTAAAAAGCAGAGACATTACTTTGCCAACAAAGGTCCATCTAGTCAAGGCTATGGTTTTTCCAGTAGTTATGTATGGATGTGAGAGTTGGACTATAAAGAAAGCTGAGCGCTGAAGAAGTGATGTTTTTGAACTGTGGTATTGGAGAAGACTCTTGAGAGTCCCTTGGACTGCAAGGAGATCCAACCAGTCCATCCTAAACGAGATCAGTCCTGGGTGTTCATTGGAAGGACTGATGTTGAAGCTGAAACTCCAATACTTTGGCACCTGATGTGAAGAGCTGACTGATTTGAAAAGACTCTGATGCTGGGAAAGATCGAGGGTGGGAAGAGAAGGAGATGACAGAGGGTGAGATGGTTAGATAGCATCACCGACTCAGTGGACACAAGTTTGGGTAAACTCTGGGAGTTGGTGATGGACAGGGAGGCCTGGTGTGCTGCGGTTAATGGGGTCGCAAAGAGTCGGACACGACTGAGTGACTGAGCTGAATTGAGCTGAAAAGAGGTGGAAGGAGAATCTGAATCTGGTTGCAAGTTACTTTGGACAATTGTATTTATATATTTTCCTTCTATATAACAGTTATTTTACCCTGAAGTAAGTATATGTTACTCTAACAGTCCACAAATAATTTTAACAAATAACTGCTATTTGCAGATACAAATTTGAAAGAGGATGTGCATGATTATTCATTCATTAGTGAGCTTGCAAACTTGAGAGTCTTTTAGAATTGGCAGTGTACACGTTGCCCATCTTTTTGAAAATGATCCTATAAATGGAACAGAAGCACATGAGAATAGAATGCTTTTTATATGAATATGAATGCTTGCTAACTGTTAGGTAATGTGTGGAAAATTGACCCCCCTTTCCAGCTTTGTTGAGATATAATTGATATGTAACACTGTGTAATTTTAAAGTGTACAATGTGATGATTTGACACACATATTTATTGCAAAATAATTTTCAGAATATTTTGAGAAGAGAATATCCATCCCTTCATATAGTTACAGGTTCTTGTTGTGTCATGAAAACATTTAAGATCTAATCTTTTAGCAACTTTCTCAAGTATATAATACAGTACTGTTAACTGTAGTTGCTATACTGTACATTAGATTCTCATATCTTAGTCAGCTTACAACTGGAAGTTTCTATCCTTTAGCCAACATCTCCCTGTTTCCCCCACCCTTCCACCATTGCTCTACTTGAAGTGTATGATTTTTTTTAGATTCCACATATAAAGAAGATCATATAGTATTTGTTTTTCTCTAACTGACATAGCATAATGCCCTCAATGGCCATGTTGTCACAAATGGCAAGATTTCTTCTTTCTTATGCCTGAATAATAGTCTGTTGTATATATGTATGTACTATATGTGTGCATATATATATGTACATATACATATATATTCTATTTCTTTATCCATTTGTCACTGATGGACACTTTCCATGTCTTGCATGTTGTGACTAATACTGCAAGAACATGGGTGTGCTAATAACTTTTTTAGATCCTGATTTAATTTCTTTCAGATGTATACCCAGAAGTGGAATTTTTGCAAATTATGAAATTGAGACCTAGAGAGTTAAAGAATTTACTGAAAATTACAGAGATAAGAAGTGGTAAAACAGAGTTATGCATCTAAACAGTCTTCTCTTAACTGAATATTTACTCTGAACTGCCAACCTATAATATTACAAATTCCGTTTTCCCTTTAAATAGCTCATTAAGATACCCACATTTCATTAATCAATGAATAGTTCAATGTTTTAATTTACAAGAAGTATTTACATTAAATCTTTACTTTAATCCTATTAATTTTTCAGTTTTACTGAAAAAAGACTAGTAAAACATAGATGAAGTAAAAGTGACAGTTTCCTCTTAGTCTCACCAATGCTGGTGAGTTAAATTCTCTGGATTTCATTTTCTCCATCTAAATCCTGGAGTAATGTCTGCTTATTTTTATTGCCATCTTCTTATTAAAATCAGTTAAGTATTAATAAATTAAATGTAAATATTAATACCAATATAAATAATATTTAAAAATATTTTCATATTCCTTTAAATATTAAATATTAATTTGAAACTAATAGTTCAAATATGTGTTTTGACTTTCATAAATACTACCTTGTTTAGTTATTTCACACAACAGATACAGACAAACTCACATACAGTTGTGAATTATATATTATTAAACAGTTGAGGAAACTGAGTCACAAAGGTTTTGAATTACTGAACTAGAAAGATGCAAAGTGGGGTTCAAAATGAAGTCTCCTGACACCATGAAATACATACTTCCTACACATTATACTGAGTACAAATTGCAGCTAGCTATTGAAAAACACTATAGGCTGAAAACAATACCTATTGTGAGATGGGTGGTAATGAGAGAATAGTGCTCTGTAGCTTCAATTTGGTTAAAGGGGAAAAAAAACCTTTTGAGCCATATGTTAGAGTAGGCTAAATCATGAAAGGGCTTCCCTGGTGGCTCAGTGGTAAAGAATCCACCTGTCAGTGCAGGACTTGGGAATTCAATCCCTGAGTCAGGAAGATCCCCTGGAGAAGAAATGGCAACTCACTGCAGTATTCTTGCCTGGGAAATCCCATGGGCAGAGGAGCCTGGTGGGCTACATGGGGTCACAAAGAGTTGGACATGATTAGTGACTTAAAAACCACAATAGACCATGGTAAAAGATTAAAATATGAACTGGCTCAATAAATATGTAGTTCATTTCATACTTACCTAAGAGTCCAGGAAAGTTTCAGGTTTGTCAGTTCTGCCTTTTCTATAACTCGATTTCTAATGTTGCCCAGGAGATTGCTATTCAGGTGGCCAGAAAGAAAAACAGAACATGGAGAAAACACACTAGCTTCTTAAGAGCCTTGGCCCGGAAGTGACACAGATCACTTCTACTAAGATGCCATTGGGGATAACTAGTCTTATGACCACACAAAACTAGTAGTGGTCACAACTTGCTGGCTGGATATTTGTTGCCAAGGTAGAATTGATACTAGAATGTAAGAAATTAGATTGAGCTGGACACAAAGCTACCTAATAACCACTGGAGATCATTCCTTGATAGTTAGTTCAACAATAACCTAAAATGGATTGTTTATGAGGGTATTTTTTTTGTTGTTATATGAGGACCATTGGGCCAGTATTCATTGAAGTGATAACTCCAGCAGATATATAATATGTGTATGTGTGTATAAGAACAGATATACCTAAGGTAATTGGAGATGAGAGTAAACACAGTAAAATTATATAAGTTCCATTTTTGACACCTTCCAAAGTTACTTTGGCCATCTCATGTGAAGAGTTGACTCATTGGAAAAGACTCTGATGCTGGGAGGGATTGGGGACAGGAGGAGAAGGGGATGACAGAGGATGAGATGGCTGGATGACATCACTGACTCGATGGACGTGAGTCTGAGTGAACTCCGGGAGTTGGTGATGGACAGGGAGGCCTGGCGTGTTGCGATTCATGGGGTTGCAAAGAGTCGGACACGACTGAGCGACTGAACTGAACTGAACTGAACTGAAAGGCTCTTTAATAGCCGCTCACTCCTAATCATTCTCAAATGAAAAATAAATAGAATTGTAATTGTTGTTAGGATAATTTACTGATCATCATAAATGAGAAATGAATAGAATAATTTACTGTTCATAGATTTATAATCAAAATCAAATGGGAACAGTTGTTCGTTTTTTATTGAAGTCTTTAGCTTCCAGGTGATCAGAAGAGAAAACTTTAGCATGTAAGGACAAAAGGCATTTAGCTACATCTGTTATCTCTGTAAACTTTTGTTTTTTGTTTTTTTTGTTAGAAAGGCCTTCACAAAAGAAGGCAGCTTAGAAATCAACTAAACCTCTCTATTCTGATTCCAAAGATTGAAAAAAAATTAATGAAATGAAGTGTAAATGTCAGATTTTGTTTGGCAGGTTAAATAAAATGTTTGTTTGCATGCTGCTGAAAACACTTTTAAGAAGATGTACAGTTACCACTTTAACTGTAAAATAAATTTGGTTATTTGATCATTTATATAGACCTGAATCACATATAGAATGATATGGAGTAAAAAAATCTTTTACCTTATACTTTACACTCTAAGTGATCCAAATATTATTATATTTTCTTACCTCCTCTTTAAGGTCAGTGAATTAACAAACATATTGCCTATTTGTAAGTGTTGCATGAACAAGGACAGTGTCTTTTTATCAATATGCCACTTGTGATGGTTTGCTAAATTAACTCGATGTTTTTAGTTACCATATTAGAGTCCTAAATGTGAAAAGCACACAACAACAATTAAACAATATAGCTTGCTTTTCTCTGTATATTTCTCAATCAATTAAATAACTCTAAGTCAGAGGAAACTGAAATCACTATTTTGGTTGCTTATATCACTAAATTATTATGTTGGTTGAACTTTCTTTGTAAAAAACATGAAGGTCTTATGACTTGTTGGAATGCTTAAATTATATTTAGAGAACAAGTTTGATGTGATTGTGATTATTAAAGCTTTAACCTTGAAATTAAAAGAGTTTAATAGACTTTGTCATAGGCAGAAGTAGATTTGGATAACTCCTTTCTTTTAAATACTTAATATATTTATATAATTACTGGGTCACAAAAGTTTTAGTTATTTTTATAATTCTAAAATATCATTAGCTGAGAAGAATGAATGAATTTTAACTGGCCAACTATGTAGCTCCAAAAGGTAAAGGCCATTATGCAACTGGACAATAATATTAGATTGTCTCCCTTAAGTTATATGAATAGACATGTTTCATTCATCACTATTTTAAGTCTTTTCAGCTACAAAGAGTCTACAATGTATACAAGTCAGAACTGAGAGAATATCATTATTCTAACATTTCCTTGTAAGACATACATATAGACAGCAAACAGATTACTTCAAACAATTTTCTCGAATATATTTATTGGCAGTTGAGTATTAAAAAAACAAAGATGAATAAAACAGATGAAAGGGATGAATACACGTCACTATTATTGTTTGCAAATGAACAATGCAGCCAGTCTCCACAGGAAAATGATTGCATATAAATTGCATTCATACATTGGGCTAAGAAAAAGATTTTTCTGTTGTGCATTTTAGTAGATACAGATCTTACGAATTTTTCTGTTACTGTTGGTGCCTTACTATATATCAAAATCATTTGTATTTATCATCTGTCTTTTAAGCAATGCTTCCTTTAGTTACTCTAGCTACATTTTAAAAATAAAACTTTCTACAAACCAAATGAACAAAGTGACAAGTGAAAATTAGAAAAACATAAAATTAAGGAAATACTGTTCTTTAGGGCCCTAACTACTTTCAGCTTGATTCAAAGAAGATGATGTACTCCTGAATTCATATTAAAAAATAGTTTTACTAATTCATTCTCATCACTCATTATATTTTATTCTGATTTTCTGGTTCTTCTTAAGTCAGTGTTCATAGTTTGTACCTCTCTAAGAAGGATGCTGAAACTGAAACTCCAGTACTTGAGCCACCTGATGCAAAGAAATGACTCATTGGAAAAGACCCTGATGCTGGGAAAGATAGAAGGCGTGCTGTAGTCCATGGGGTCGCAAAGAGTCAGACTTGACTGAGCAACTGAACTGATTGAACTGAAGAATGTTCCCATTTCACCTCATTGGTGAAATTTGGTTGCATGCAGTTATTCATAGTATTCATTCATCATGATCTTTATTTCTATTAAGTCACTGTTTTGTCTCCTCTTTCATATCTTTTAGTTGTGAGTCTTTATCTCTGTTTCTTGATCAAACTGCAGGTTTGTAAATCTTTTTTGTCCTTTCAAATTATGAACATTTGGTTTCATTAGTTTTCTGTACTGTTTCTCTGGTATCTATTTCTTTAATTTCTACTTTAATACTTCTTATTTTCTACCTTTACTTGTTATGACTATAGTTCACTCTTCCTCTTCACACGTCTGAGGATGACCGATTACGTTGTTAAGATCTTTCTTCTTTTTTAATATAGTACAGCTCTAAATATACCTTTGAGCACTATGTTAGCTGCATCCTTTAAGTTTTGGTTTGTTGTGATTTGCTTTGCTTCAGCTCACAGAATTTTATAATTTTTATTATGGTTTCTTTTTTGTCCTGTTGGTTATTGAGTGGAATGTTTGCTTCCACAAATGTATGAATTTCTCAAATCTCTTTGTATTATTAATTTTCAGTTTAAGTCTACTGTGGCTTGTTTCATGGCTTAGCATATGATCTACTCTAGAGAATGTTCTATGTGCACTTGAGAGGAATGTTCTGCTGTTGTTGAGTAGAGTGCTCAACAGGTGCATAGTAAGTCTACTTCTGTTACTTGACTGTTCAAGATCCATACTGATCTTCTGCCTAGTTGTTTTATCCATTATTGAAAGTGGAGTAGTCTCTTATTGAACAGTCTTTTCCCCACAGTTGTCAACCTTTGTTTTATGTATTCTGGTGCCCTACTGTTCAGCATGTATATTTTTATAATCATTATAATTTTCTAATGTATTGACACTTTTTTCATTATAAATTATTTTTTCATTTCCTATGATAATTGTTTCTTAAATCTATTTTACCTTGTAATTAGTTTAGCCATTCCAACTTTCTTACAGTTTCTCTTTGCAGGATACATATTTTTCCACCTTTTTATTTCCAACTCAATTTTATCTTTGGATACAATATGTCTTGATAAAATGTCTAAGTAGTGTCATATAGTTGAATCTGTTTTTTTAATTTTTAATATACTTTAACAATCTCCATCTTTTTGCCTCATTTAATCTATATTCACAGAGTCGGACATTACTGAGTGACTTTCACTTTCAATCTATTCTCATTTAATCTTGTTCTTTATAGGTTGAATTTATGTTTACCATTTAATTTTTGTTTTGTTTATATCTCAAGTCGTTTTTGTTCTTATATTCCTCCTTCAGTACTTTTCTTGCATTAAGTGAATATTTTCTACCTCAAGATTTTGATTCCATTAAAGAATTTTCACTATATTTTTGATGATTTTTTAAATAGTTGCTTTAGGTTGTGCCATATGCATTTTAAATTCTCAAATCCACTTTT
Source organism: Budorcas taxicolor (assembly GCF_023091745.1). Classification (NCBI taxonomy): domain Eukaryota; kingdom Metazoa; phylum Chordata; class Mammalia; order Artiodactyla; family Bovidae; genus Budorcas; species Budorcas taxicolor. The sequence goes on from NC_068935.1 coordinate 31,397,268, forward strand.
GGCTTATACTAACTTAATTTCAGTGAGATACAGAAAGTCATTCTTATTTAGCTCCATTCCATTTTCCCCTTTTTTTGTGCTTATTTTATACAAATTACATCTATATATGTTACAAACGTAAATGTATATTGGGATATTATTACTTTTGAAAATTGCATGTCTGTTAAAATGATAAAGGAGAGGAGGTGCACATTTATAAGACTTGTTATATTTAACTTACTGTTTACCGTTTTGGAGTCTCTCTATTGGTTCCTGTGTATTTAAGTTAACATTTAGTATCATTTCCTTACTCATTGCATCTTTGCCTTCATTTACTCCTGTGCTGTTATTGTCACATATACTGCATTTCTATGTGCTATAGGTCCAAAAATATAATTATATATTGTTATATACATTTTGTTTATTATATGAGTTAAGAATAGAGAAGAAATGGACATTTATTCTCTTTCATAATTGCCTCATATTTATCTGATATTCTGTGCATTTTTCTTCATCCTGCAGTCTCTCTTCTTTGGATAGTATAATGGCTATCAATCTATATTTGTTGATTTTTCTTTTGTAATCAGATTCTACTATTGAGCCCTTTTAGTTAATTTTTCATTTTCATTCTTGTAATTTCCAACTCCATGATTTCCATTTGGTTCATTTGTTATAATATCTGTCTCTTAATTGATAAGTCTTTATTTGATGAAACATCGTTATCCAAACTGTCTTTACATCTTTAAGCATGATTTCCTTTAATTATTTGCATATATTTAAATTAGCTACTTTGAAGTATTTATTAAAATGACTGTTTCAGGCAGTTTCTGTTGAGTCATGATTTCTTTTTTCTTTGACTGTCTCATAATTTATTGAAAACTGGGTATTTTAGATAATATAGCAACTGTGGATAAAAATTCCCCTCCACTCCTTTCCAGAATTTGTTTTTGTTGCTGTTTGATTATTTATCTGATGACCTGGTGGACCATTTCAGTAATGTCTATTTCCCTCAAGCATGAGAGATATCCACATAATCACACTGAGATGCGCCGTTGTTTTAGTATGGCCCTCTGCCTCTTTCTCTCTGGTATCCTCTGTTCAATGGTCTGTTTCATTTGGTAGTAATCCAGCCTTTAGGCTCCAACTGAACTGAATTGAACTGAATTACCACTTTTTTGCCCTACTGTTTTCAACAATACCTTGGGGCTTAAGTTGTTCAATACTTTTTTTCCAGTTGAATTTGGACAGAGTTGATCTTGATGTCTGGTGATGTCCATGTGTAGAGTCTTCTCTTGTGTTGTTGGAAGAGGGTGTTTGCTATGACCAGTGTGTTCTCTTGGCAAAATTCTATTAGCTTTTGTCCTGCTTCATTCCGTATTCCAAGGCAAATCTGCCTGTTACTCCAGGTGTTTCTTGACTTCCTACTTTTGCATTCCAGTCCCTATAATGAAAAGGACATCTTTTTTGGGGTGTTAGTTCTAAAAGGTCCTGTAGGTCTTCATAGAACCATTCAACTTCAGCTTCTTCAGTATTACTGCTGCTACTGCTGGGGCATAGACTTGGATTATTTTGATATTGAATGGTTTGTCTTGGAAATGAACAGAGATCATTTTGTCGTTTTTGAGATTGCATCCAAGTACTGCATTTCAGACTCTTTTGTTGACCATGATGGCTACTCCATTTCTTCTGAGGGATTCCTGCCCCCAGTAGTAGATATAATGGTCATCTGAGTTAAATTTACCCATTCCAGTCCATTTTAGTTCGCTGATTCCTAGAATGTCGATGTTCACTCTTGCCATCTCCTATTTGACCACTTCCAATTTGTCTTGATTCATGGACCTGACATTCCAGGTTCCTATGCAATATTGCTCTTTACAGCATCAGATCTTGCTTCCATCACCAGTCCCATCCACAACTGGGTGTTGCTTTTTCTTTGGTTCCATCCTTTCATTTTTTTCTGGAGTTATTTATCCGCTGATCTCTAGTAGCATACTGGGCACCTACTGACCTGGGTAGTTCCTCCTTCAGAGTTGATTTTTGTGAAAGGCATAATGTCTGAGTCTAGATTCATGTTTTTGCAGGTGGATATCCAGTTGTTTCAGCAACATTTGTTGAAAAGATTTTCTTTCCTCTATCATTGCCTTTGTTCCTTTTTCAAATGTAAGTTGACCATATTTTTAAGAGTTTACTTGTGGGCACTCTTTTCTATTCCATTGATCTAATCTGTCTCTTTTACCAATGCCACTGTATTATTATAACTTCATACTTAAGTATTGAAGTTGAATAGTGTTAATATTCTTATTTTGTTTTTCTTCAAGATTTTGTTGGCTCTTCTGTTTCTTTTTGTCTTTACATTTAATTTTAAAATAAATTTGCCAACAGCCAAAAAATTATTTCCTTGGATTTTGATTGGGATTTCATGGAATGTATAGATAAAATTTGAAAGACATATTGAAAATATTATGTCTTCATAGTCATGAACATAGAATATCTCTCAATTACTTTTTTATTTTGTTTTTTTTTGCCATTCACATATTGATCTTGTATGTATTTTGTTGCATTTATAACCAAGTATTTCATTTTGGAGAATGATGATTTAGTGTGTTGTTATGCTTTTAATTTCAGATGCCACTTGTTTATTGCTGATATATAGGTTAATGACTGACCTCTGTATATCAACCTTATATCTCTAAATTACATTAATTGTTTTTAGTTCTAGTTTTTTATCAATTCTTTTAGATTTTCTACATAGGCAGTCATGTCAACTGTGAACAAAGACAGTTTTGCTTCTTTGTCAACTTTGAACAAAGACAAGTTTTGCTTCTTCCTTCCCATATGCCTTTTATTTCTTTTTCTAATTGCATTAGCTAGATCTTGTTAGACAATGTTGAAAATAGTGAATGAGGACATCCTTGCCTTGTTTTTGCTTCAAGTTTCTCACCATTCAATATATTAACTGTTCGTGGATGTTGGCATATTGAGATGTTCATTGTCATTTTGATATACTCTTTGTCATGTTGGGAAAGTTCCCCTTTATTTCTAGTTCATTGAGAGTTTTTTTCTAAAGAATGTGCATTGGCTTTTGTCATGATTTTATTTTTTATTTTTTTATGTAACCATGTGGTTTTTCTTCTTTAGCTTGTTACTGTGATATATTACATTAATTGACCTTTGTTAAGCCAGCCTTACACAACTGTAATGAATCCAACTTGATCATAACATATAACTATTTTTTATACATTGTTGGGCTTGATATGCCAATATTTTGTTGAGATTCTTTTTTTGTTTGTTTCCATCTGTGTTTATGAGAGTAATTGCTATGTACTTTTCTTTTCCTGTATTGTCTTCTGTGGTTTTGATATTAAGGTATTGGTGCTTTCATAACATGAGTTAGGAAGTAGCCCCTCTTCTGTCTTTTGGAAGAAACTGCTGAGAATTAGAATTTCCACCTTAAATATTGGGTAGAATTCAACAATGAACCCACCTAGCTCTGATGGTTTTTTTTGGAAGGTTATTGTTTACTAATGGAAGTTTTAAATAGATACAGGTCAATTCAGAATGTGCAGTTCTTTTGTGAGGTTTTCTGGTTGTTGTTCAGTGTCTAAGTTGTGTCTCTTTGTGACCACATTAACTGCAGCTAGCCGGGCTTCCCTGTCCTTCAGTATCTCCTGGAATTTTCTCAAATTCATGTCCATTGAGTTGATGATGCCATCCAACCATCTCATCCTCTGTTGTCCCCTTCTTCCTTTGACTTCAGTCTTTCCCAGTGTAGATTCTATCTTTAAAGGAATTGGTCCATTTAAATAGATTATCAGATTTGTGGCCATAGCATTATTGATCATATTCCTGTATGTCTTTTAAATGCCCATGCAGTTTTTAGTGAAGTCTTCCCTTTCATTTCTGATAGTACTTCTATTTTTGTAGTTAACCTGGCTAGAGTTGAATGAATTTCATTGATCTTTCCAGAGAGTCAACTCTTGTTTTTATTTTCTCTATTGACTTCCTGTTTTACATTTCACTAATTTATGAACTGAATCTTTTCTTCTCCTTACTTTGGATATAATTTGTTCTTCTTGGCCTGGTTTCCTAAAGGTGAAACTTAGATTATTGGTTTTTAGCTCATTCTTGTTTTGTAATATATACAGCCAATTCTATGAATTCCCCTCTAAGCATTGCCTCATACAAATTTTGATGAGTTATGTTTTCATTTTTCTTCAATTCATTGGCTCAGTCGTGTCCGACTTTTTGCGACCCCATGGACTGTAGCACGCCAGGCCTCTCTGTCCATCACCAACTCCGGAGTTTACCCAAACTCATGTCCATCAAGTCAGTGATGCCATCCAACCATGTCATCCTCTGTTGTCCCTTTCTTCTCCTGCCTTCAATCTCTCCCAGAATCAGGGTTTTTTCAAATGAGTCAGTTCTTCGCATCAGGTGGCCAAGGTATTGGAGTTTCAGCTTCAACATCAGTCCTACCAGTGAACACTCAGGACTGATCTCATTTAGGATGGACAGGTTGGATCTCCCTGCAGTCCAGGGGACTCTCAGAAGTCTCTCTAACAAGTTTAAAAGCATCAGTTCTTTGGTGCTCAGCTTTGTTTATAGTCCAACTCTCACATCCATACATGACTACTGGAAAAACCATAGCCTTGACTAGACGGACTTTTGTTGGCAAAGTAACGTCTCTGCTTTATGTTGTCTAGATCAAATTTTTACATTTCTCTTTATTCTGTGATCCATGTGTTACTTAGAATTGTGTCGGTTAATTTCCAAGTATTTTGAGATTCTCCAGTTACCTTTGTGGTTTCCATTTTGAATTTAATTCCAGTTTTTGCCTGAGAGGGTATGTTGTATTACTTTTAGGCCTTTAAATACGGTAAGCTATGTTTTATAACCCAGAACGTGGTCTATCATAGTGAATGTTCCATGTGATCTTGAGAAGGATGTGCATTCTACTGTCATTGGATGAAATAGTCTATGTTGATTATATCTGGTTAACTGATACCGCTGTTCAGTTCAACTGTGTTCTTACTGATTTTCTGTCTGGTAGACCTGTACATTACTGATAGAGAAGTACTGAAGTTTCCAATTGAAAGAGTGACTTCATCTATTTCTCCTTGCAGTTCTAGCAGTTTTTGCCTCATATCATCTGATGCTGTTTTTAGGTAGATACACACATCGAAAATTGTTAGGTCTTCCTGAAGAATTGATCCTTTAACATTAAGTAATGTCATTCTTTATTCCTGATAATTTCTTTTGCTCTGAAGAGACTCTTTTTGAAATTAATATGGATACTATAACTTTCCTTTTATTAGTGTATCTTACTATTCAATATATCTTTCTCCATCCTTTTATTTTTAATGTATGTGTCTGTATTTAAAGTTAGTTTCTTGGAGACAACATATAGTTGAGCCTTGTTTTCTAATCCACTTTGACAAACTCTTTTTTTAATTGGTGCATTACACCATTGACATTTAAAGTGATTACTGATGTAGTTGGATTAATTTCTTAACATATGTTACTGTTTTCTATTGTTGATCTTTTCTTTGTTCTTATTTTGTCTTTACTCATTCTGTCTTGTGGTTTTAATTTAGTACTTTGAACAATTCCGTTTTCTCTTTTATATTAACTGTACTTTTCTATAGTGCAAAATTTGAACTGTACATTTATGACTATTCCATTTCAAAATTCAAATATACTGCTTAATAGGTAGTGCAAGTACCGTATTCTTTATTTCTTTCTTCCATCCCTTATACTATTGTTGTATTTCACTTAAATTATATATAATTTATAATCAATAAGTTCATTATTGCTATTATTGCTTAATTTTTTTTTTTTTTTTGGCCATGAAACATGCAGGATCACCATTATTGGATCAGGGATCAAACCTGTGCCTCCTGCAGTGGAAGTGTAGGATCCTAACCATTGGACTGCCAGGAAATCCCCCCATTATTATCTTGAAAAGACTGTTGTCTCAGATTAACTAAGAATAAGTAAAATGAAAGAGTTTATTTATCTTCACTTTCTCTAGTGCTCTATTTTTATGTAGATCCAAGTTTCTGACTCATGTTATTTTCTTTTTCTCTGAGAAAATTCTTTTAACATCACTTGTGAGACAAATATACTGCAATGAATTTTCTTAATTATTTATTTGTCTGAAAATGTCTTTATTCTTCCTTCATCTTCACCTTTGAAAGATAATTTTGCAGGATATAGCATTCTGACTTGTTTTTTTTTAACATCAAATATTCACTCCATTCTTTTGGTTGCATGATTCCCAAAGAGAAATGAGATATAATTCTTATCTTTGTTCTTCTAGGTAAGGACTCCTCCTTGCTCCCACCCCAGTTTTTTCCAAGAGTTTTTTTATTTTTATTTTTTATTATTGATTTTCTGAAGTTCTGAATATCATGGATAGGCCTCAGTTCAGTTCAGTTCAGTTCAGTTGTTCAGTCATGCCCGACTTTTTGTAACCCCATGAATTGCAGCACGCCAGGCTGCCCTGTCCATCACCAACTCCCGAAATTCACTCAAACTCACTTCCATTGAGTTGGTGATGCCATCCAGCCATCTCATCCTCTGTCGTCCCCTTCTCCTCCTGCCCCCAATCCCTCCCAGCATCAGAGTCTTTTCCAATGAGTCAGCTCTTCACATGAGCTGGCCAAAGTACTAGAGCTTCAGCTTTAGCATCATTCCCTCCAAAAATACCCAGGGCTGATCTCCTTTAGAATGGACTGGTTGGATCTCCATGCAGTCCAAGGGACTCTCAGGAGCCTTCTCCAACACCACAGATCAAAAGCAGCAATTCTTTGGTGCTCAGCTTTCTTCACAGTTTAACTCTCATATCCATACATGACCACTGGAAAAACGATAGCCTTGACTTAGACGGACCTTTGTTGGCAAAGTAATGTCTCTGCTTTTCAGTATACTATCTAGGTTAGTCATAACTTTTCTTCCAAGGAGTAAGCCTCTTTTTATTTCATGGCTGCAGTCACCATCTGCAGTGATTTTGGAGCCCAAGAAAATAAAGTCTGCCACTGTTTCCACTGTTTCCCCATCTATTTCCCATGAAGTCATGGGACCAGATGCCATGATCTTTGTTTTCTGAATGCTGAGCTTTAAGCCAACTTCTTCACTCTCCTCTTCCACTTTCATCAAGAGGCTTTTTAGTTCCTCTTCACTTTCTGCCATAAAGGTGGTGTCATCTGCATATCTGAGGTTATTTATATTTTTCCGAGCAATCTTGATTCCAGCTTGTGTTTCTTCCAGCCCAGCGTTTCTCATGATGTACTTTGTGGATATGCCTAGATGTAATTTATTTAAGCAGTTCTCCTCTTTGGTGTTCTTTTAGCATCCTGGATCTATGGTTTGTTTACTGACATTAATTTGGGAAAATTATCAGCACTATTACTTCAAATATTTCTTCTGTCTTCAAATATTTCTTCTGTTCCTTTCTCTCTTCTCTTTCAGGTTTTCCTATTACCCATATGTTTTAACTTTCATAGTTTTCCTACAGTTCTTGGATATTCTGTTCCATTTTTTCAGTCAATTTTTTTTTTCTGTTAAGATTCTGCTGACATAAGGTTCTGCGAGTTTTCTTACAAGTGTGTCCATAAATATCATAAATGTATCACACATACTGTTCATTTTTGTTATAGTGTTAGCATTTGATCCTTTCTTAGAATTTCCATCTTCCTGTTTACATTACTCAATTATTGTTGTTTGTTGTCAAATTTTTCTATTAGAGACCTTTGCATATTAATTATAGTTATATAACACCTTTTGTTTATATAGTTTTTGCCTTCTAGTATGTAGTTGTTTATAGAAAGCTGGACATCGTGTAGTACATTAAAAAAAAAATGGGCCAAAGAACTAAACAGACATTTCTCCAAAGAAGACATACAGATGGCTAACAAACACATGAAAAGATGCTCAACGTCACTGATTATCAGAGAAATGAAAATCAAAACCACAATGAGGTACCATGTCACACCAGTCAGAATGGCTGCTATCCAACAGTCTACAAGCCATAAATGCTGGAGAGGGTGTGGAGAAAAGGGAACCCTCTTACACTGTTGGTGGGAATGCAAACTACTACAGGCACTCTGGAGAACAGTGTGGAAATTCCTTAAAAAACTGGAAATAGAACTGCCACATGACCCAGCAATCCCACTTCTGCGCATACACACTGAGGAAACCAGAATTGAAAGAGACACATGTACCCCAGTGTTCATCACAGCACTGTTTAAAATAGCCAGGACATGGAAGGAACCTAGATGTCCATCAGCAGACAAATGGATAAGAAAGCTATGGTACATATACACAATGGAGTATTGCTCAGCCACTAAAAAGAATACATTTGAATCAATTCTAATGTGGGGGATGAGATTGGAGCCTATTATACAGAGTGAAATAAGCCAGAAAGAAAAACACCAATACAGTATACTAACACATATATATGGAATTTAGAAAGATGGTAACGATAACTCTGTATGCGAGACAGCAAAAGAGACACAGATGTATAGAACAGCCTTTTGAACTCTGTTGGAGAGGGCCAGGGTGGGATGATTCGGGAGAATGGTATTGAGACATGTATATTATCGTATGTAAAACAAATCACCAGTGCAGGTTCGATGCATGATACAGGATGCTCAGGGCTGGTGGACTGGGATGACCCAGAGGGATGGTATGGGGCAGGAGGTGGGAGGGAGCTTCAGGATGGGGAACACATGTATACCTGTGGTGGATTCATGTCAATGTGTGGCAAAACCAATATAGTATTATAAACTAATTAGCCTCAAATTAAGTAAATTTGTATTTAAAAAATTGTAAATAAACTTTCAGTAATAATACTGGTGAGGTGCAGGGAGAAAGAAAATGTTCTATAGTACTGTGATTATCTCTCTGTCTTTTAGTAAGCTTGTGCCCATGGACTGTGTAGTTCAAAAGTGTTTCTCTTCTCCCACCTCTTTAGGCAGTTCAGTGGGATGGATTAGGGGGCTTACATTATTTCTTCTCCCCCCTTGGAAAGCAAGATGCTGGAGTTGGATATCTCCTTTCCCCCAGGTCAGTTACACCTTTTTTGTTGTTGTTGTTACTATCTTTTTCTTTTGGGGAGCTACACTGTACAGCATGCAGAACTTCCCTGGCCAGGGGTCGAACCTGTGCCCCCTACATTGGAAGTGTGGAGTCTCAACCACTGGACCACCAGGGAAGTCACAGTTAGGCTTTGATAAAACTCCAATGGGTTGGACTCTACTAAAATAGTTTCTCTTTTGAGGGTAGGCTTTTTTAAGAGAAAAGAATGCTTTGGTATGTTTTTAAAAATGTGTTTTCTCCTCTGCCCCCCAGAATCATGAGGAAATTTTTCTCTCATCGTAACTGTGAGAATCTAGGAGAGTCCCTGGCAGTAAAACGCAAAAGTGTGGGAATGCCCCCCTAAGACTGGCAGCTCTTAGAGTTTTTGACTCTCAGATTTGTTTACAATGAACCTCTAGCCATTTTCAAACTATAGTTTGAGTTTTCCTACCCTAGTACTGGTTCTTATTTATGTTTTTGCTTATGGATATCTGCTTGAAAAGTCATGATGTTCTTAGATCTGAAAAGAGTTGTTGGTTTTCAGTTTTTCAGCTTTTTATTTGTTGGATAGCATGGAGTGATAACTTCCAAACTCCTTTCATGATGAACTGGAGACCAGACATTTAAGTACTTTCTTGGTCTTTAGGTAGCATACTCACTGCCTAAGTCGTCATGATTTGTTTACTGTATCTTATAGCTATCAACTGTCAGCCAGTTAATTAGTTTGCTTTTTGTGTCTGTCTCTTCAACTAGAAAGGTATTGCATGGAAACATGGCCTTGTTTGTCTTCTTAACCTCTGTATTCCTTTCATCTAAAACAATGACTAGTACTCAGTAGGCTCTCTTAATTATTTTGTAAATGAATGGATGAGTAAGTCACCTGAATTATAAGGTCAATCTGTGACTTTGTATTTGTGTGATTCTGTGATTCGGTTTGGATTTTCCCACTTATTTGTCTTAGACATATACATTTCTTAATATTCTTTTGAAATAGAGGTTCATCAGTATGTGGGCCAGTATCAATAATAGGAGTTGAAAGTCTCTCAATCTATGGCTGTCCATTTAAGCAGAATTATCTGTAACAGTCAGCTTTGGATACAGTCTCTGTTGGATTTGTAAGTAAATGCAAAGCCAGCAATGGGAAGCAGTGTGGGACAGATTTAAAAAGTAAATACCAAAATAAAGGTTATTGTTACATGGCACTGATGGATTTTAGATCACCTGATAAGCTTTCTACTGCTTGCTGAGAGTGCATTCATCTCTAACTTTAAAAGTCCTGAACACTACACACTGATAAGAGATTAGCATTGTGATTCTGGGCATAGTCAGTTGCCAAGTTTCCATTCACCTATTATATAGCAGCCTTTCCAAACACTGACCTTTTCATTATCACTGTAGTTTTCTTGCCTTTTTGTTTGTTTGTTTGTTTTCCCCAATGTTTGTGATTCCTAATGCTGTTTATTTAGAATGGTTTCTGGACATTCTGCATGGCATGTATAAAAATGTAAGAAAAGAGATTAAAGTTGTAATAACTTCATATAGTTTAAAAGATGCCAAGAATGTATTTTTCATAAACACTGAGTGCCTATTGTAAGATAAAAAATTTTAGGAATTGTGAATATTTGAATAATCAATCTTGAGAAATTGTATCTAACATTGTAGTGATGATCATCATCTCTTTCTAAAGAAGATCAACCCTTCTTTAGAAATGAGGTTAACTTGGTTTCTAACTCCTTAAGAGCAGTGTGTCTTGTGTATTGCATGTGTCCTAATCTACAGTTCACAGTTAAGAACAAATATAGGCTTGGCACATGAACTATATTTTTCTTACTCTATCAATTTTTTTGTCATCAAGTTTATTGATTACTCTTTGGCCATTACAAGAATGGGACAGAGTGCTGTCACTCATTAATTCTCTAGTAGTTATCTAAGTGTGGCCTGACAAAATTGTTCATGAGCATATCAGTGTTGGATTTTCTTCCATTTTGATGATCTGTAGTATAACAATTGATTATTATCAGTGAGCCAGCCTGATTGAATTGACCCTACAAGCCCTAGTCCAGCTATTGTTACATGTTTTCTCTGGGTTGCTTGGTTTAACAAACAGCCCCTTGTTATTCAGGTCTTAAAAAAAAACACAAATATGCATTTCTTATTTATGTTACTTTAGGGTTTAAGGTACCTTGTTAATCTGTTGTGCTCCCTTGAGTTTTGTTAGCATATGTTGGCCTTATTAGACTTTACTGGGCCTTATGTGCTGGGCTTAGTTAGGTTTGGCAACACGTGTCTCTGCATTTCTTGCCATTCAGAAATCTGCACTAAAGTATCCATTATCTTGGACATAGTATTCTAATGATTGAGGGCAATACCTTTTAATGATTGAAAGCAAGAACGCCACAGGCCACAGTTGGTTTTAAAGCTTCTGTTCACATACAGCAATGGTTGCATGGCCATGACCAAACTCAGTAGGGCAGAGAATACGTGGCAATAACAAGCATGGAAGAAATGATATTGAATGATAGTTCAATCTGCTACAAAAAATTACTTCACCAACATACACCTCTTTATTCCCAACTTTTATCCCATAACATGGATAATGAATAACTATTCAGTTGCCAGTTATGACATTATATTCAAATATCAAGAATAAACAACAGATATTTTTCTTTCCTAACCATCAGAAATATCATTGATTGGGTAGTCCTTTGATCAAGTACTTTGCTAGTAGTCCAGTGGCTAAGACTCTGGCTCCTAATGCAGGGGGCCAGGGTTCAGTCCCTGGTCAGGGAACTTGATCCCACATGCCACAACTAAGACCCAGTGCAGCCAAATAAATTAAAAATATTTCTTAAAAAGAAAAAAAAAAGACTGTCTTTTATTAATATATTTAACCCTTCTTAAACCTATTAGTTTTTAGCTTGTAGCCTCTTGAGTAATGTGTTTTACATATTTTGTTTTGATTAAATTCTTAGCTATTTTTTTTAACTTTAGAAAAGACAATTTTGTAAAATCGAAAACAGTTTTAGACCATTCAGCTGATATGACTGTTTTGAAAATCTCGTTAAGAATTAGATAAACATGAATGTTAATAAATCTGAAGCAGTAGTTGATTGATAAACTGTATTATCTCTTTATCCAAATATATTGTTTGAATATTTCACTTGGTTTTGGTTTTAAAATGTGCCCAAGACTGTATGGATTTCCTCAACTATCACTTGGATCTGTTGTGATAGAATGTATCATAACATGGTGTATAAAACTTGGACTTGGTAATTAGGTATGACCCTATAGTCATTAGTCATCGTTTAACATTTGATGTAACAGTGAATTAGTTTTTCCACTTTTCTCTTTCACGGTTTCCTTTTTTTAAAAGCACCACTACTACAAAAAAAGAAAACTACAGGCCAATATCACTGATGAACATAGATGCGAAAATCCTTAACAAAATTCTGGCAAACAGAATCCAATAACATATTAAAAAAATCATACATCATGACGAAGTGGGCATTTTCCCAGGGATGCAAGAATTCTTCAATATCTGCAAATCAATCAACATAATACACCACACTAACAAATTGAAAAATAAAAACCATGTGATTATCTCCGTAGATGCAGAGAAAGCCTTTAACAGAATTCAAAATCCATTTATGATAAAAAACCTCCAGAAAGCAGGAATAGAAGAAGGAACATAACTCAACATAATAAAAGCTATATATGACAAACACACAGCAAACATTATCCTCAATGGTGAAAAATTAAAAGCATTTCCCCTTAAGTCAGGTGCAAGACAAGGATGCCCACTCTCCCTCCAAAACTATTCAACATAGTTTTGAAAGCTTTGGCTACAGCAATCAGAGGAGAAAAATAAATAAAATGAATCCGTTTTGGAAAAGAAGAAGTAAACCTCACTGTTTGCAGATGACATGATCCTCTACATAGAAAGCCCTAAAGACTCCACCAGAAAATTACCAGAGCTAATCAATGAATATAGTAAAGTTGCAGGATATAAAATCAACACACAGAAATCCCTTGCATTTCTATACACTAACAATGAGAAGACAGAAAGAGAAATTAAGGAAACAATTCCATTCACCATTGCAACAAAAATAACAAAATACTTAGGAATATATCTGCCTAAAGAAACAAAAGACATATATAGAAAACTATAAAACACTGGTGAAAGAAATCAAAGAGGACACAAATAGATGGAGAAATATACCGTGTTCATGGATTGGAAGAATCAATATAGTGAAAAAGAGTATACTACCCAAAGCAATCTATAGATTCAATGCAATTCCTATCAAGCTACCAACAGTATTTTTCACAGAACAAGAACAAATAATTTCACAATTTGTATGTAAATACAAAAAAACTCGAATCGCCAAAGCAATCTTGAGAAAGAAGAATGGAACTGGAGGTTGATTAACCTGCCTGATATCAGGCTCTACTACAAAGCCACAGTCATCAAGACAGTATGGTACTGGCACAAAGACAGAAATGTAGATCAATGGAACAAAATAGAAAGCCCAGAAATAAATCCACACACCTATGGACACCTTATCTTTGACAAAGAAGGCAAGAATATAAAATGGAGAAAAGACAATCTCTTTAACAAGTGGTGCTGGGAAAACTGGTCAGCCACTTGTAAAAGAATGAAACTAGAACACTTTCTAACACCATACACAAACATAAACTCAAAATGGATTAAAGATCTAAACTATTAAACTATTAAAGACCAGAAACTATAAAACTCTGAGAGGAAAACATAGGCAAAATACTCTCTGACATAAATCACAGCAGGATCCTCTATAACCCACCTCCCAGAGTATTGGAAATAAAAGCAAAAATAAACAAATGGAACCTAATTAAAATTAAAAGCTTCTGTACAACAAAGGAAACTATAAGTAAGGTGAAAAGACAGCCTTTAAAATGGGAGAAAATAATAGCAAATGAAGCAATGGACAAAGAATTAATCTAAAAAGTATACAAGCAACTCCTGCAGCTCAATTCCAGAAAAATAAACGACCCAATCAAAAAATGGGCCAAAGAACTAAACAGACATTTCCCCGATGAAGACATACAGATGGCTAACAAACACATGAAAAGATGCTCAGCATCACTCATTATCAGCAATGCAAATCAAAACCACAATGAGGTACCATTTCACGCTAGTCAGAATGGCTGGTATCCAAAATTTTACAAGCAATAAATGCTGGAGAGGGTGGGGATAAAAGGGAACCCTCTTACACTGTTGGTGGGAATGCAAACGAGTACAGCCACCCTGGAGAACAGTGTGGAGATTCCTTAAAAACTGGAAATAGATCTGCCATATGACCCAGGAATCCCACTGCTGGGCATACACACTGAGGACACCAGAATTGAAAGAAACACGTGTACCCCAATGTTCATTGCAGCACTGTTTACAATAGCCAGGACATGGAAGCAACCTAGATGTCCATCAGCAGACGAATGGATAAAAAAGCTGTGATACATATACACAATGGACTATTACTCAGCCATTAAAAATACATTTTAATTAGTTCTAATAAGATGGATGAGACTGGAGCCTGTTACACAGAGGTAAATAAGCCAGAAAGATAGTATGCTAATGTATATATATGGAATTTAGAAAGATGGTAATGATATCCCTGTATATGAAACAGCAAAAGAGACACAGATGTATAGAATAGTCTTTTGGACTCTGTGGGAGAGGGTGAGGGTGGGATGGTTTCAGAGAATGGCATTGAAACATGTATATTATCATATGTGAAACGAATCGCCAGTTCAGGTTCAATGCATGATGCAGGGTGCTTGGGGCTGGTGCACCGGGATGACCCTGAGGGATGGGATGTGAAGGGAGGTGGGAGTGGGGTTCAGAATGGGGAACACATGTACACCTGTGGTGGATTCATGTCAATGTATGGCAAAACCAATACAATATTCTAAAGTAATTAGCCTCCAATTAAATAAATTTATATTTAAAAAGCCTCCTGTTTGATAGCAAAAATAAAAAGCACCACTACTAAACATCCAATCATATATAGCACTATACTGGCAGACACATACACACACACTAACACACAGAAAGCAATGAACATGTACACAAGCTTGTGTGTGTTTGTGAGAAAAAGAGAAAAATAAATTCTTACCCCATGAGACCATTCCTGGTCTTGTCCTTCTCTTACAAGTCTTCCTGTCAATTTTCTGATTGCTGTGGTTCAGCATAAGGTATAACAGGACAAACATAAGAAAGAAATATCTGTGCTTGAGTACACACAGAAGAAACTAGAACAGCTGTAAAAGTGACTAATGTTAATAATTTCGAACTATTCAACTTTGTCAACCAAAGGAAAAGTAATTCTCTTTCTTCTCTGAAAAGGCATAAGAGCCCATCTGTGTAGAGTTCACACAGTTTGCTTCTTTCTGAGGAGTCCAGGAATAATGTTCAGTAGAAAGCCCACCAGTCCCATTTACTCTGCATGAAAGGGTACTGAATGCCACCAGACCTGCCGTGAGTGACATTTTGCTCCTCATTTAATCACAGCAAGAGTCATTTTCACACAGCAAGGGATAGAAAACTTTCAAACTAATAAAAGCATACTTCCAAAGAAATTTGCAAGAACAATTGAAATGACTAGTAGAAATTATCCAATAAAATAATAGTAAAGCTATAAGCGGAAACCACAGGACTAAGATCATTGTTTGTCAACAGGGTATGTGAGACTCTTCACTTGAGATATAAGGACAAATCCTAATACTGAAGACAAAATCTTAATTGGAAAGAGCCAACAATAAGTGAAAAATATTTAAAGGAACTTAAAATACATTACTAAAGCAACCCATTAAATTATTTCAGTGCTTATTCTCTGTTTTGACCAATTTAGTATTTTTGCCTCACAAAATTTTGGTAATAGCTATCCTTTTCTTTTTCTCTTTATTTTTTGCTTTTCTTCCCATATATTTTTTATTCAAAGTTTTATGTGAAGTGAATGAATGATCACACACCAAGAAAGAGTTCATCACTGATACATTTTCAGTTGCTCCCTTATAAAATCATCCATTGAATGTATTCAGAAGTCGAAGTACTGGACAGCATAGATCCAGCAAGTGTACTTACTTAACCATTCCCAAAAAACATGGAAACTACTTTCCTCAGAAAACTATCTTTTTTTGGTCTATCTTTCCTGCAGCTCAGTCCTCTCATTAGCTTTTTACTTAAACTTTTAAGAATTTTTAGATAATTGTATATTCTCACACAGTTGTAAGAAATAAAACATAGACACCATAAAACATAGAAACACATATTACCCACTTCCCCTTGGTGATAACATCTTGCAAAACTATAGTACAATATCACAACTACTATATTGACTTAAATAAAATTCATCTGACTTGTTCATATTTTCTTTTTTTACTGGTACTTATTAA
Source organism: Budorcas taxicolor (assembly GCF_023091745.1). Classification (NCBI taxonomy): domain Eukaryota; kingdom Metazoa; phylum Chordata; class Mammalia; order Artiodactyla; family Bovidae; genus Budorcas; species Budorcas taxicolor. The sequence continues at coordinate 31,413,753 of NC_068935.1, forward strand.
TGTGCATTCATGTTTAGAATTATGTAGGGTTTTCTTTTTTTGCCTACAACCACAATGAATACAGAATGTTTCCATGAATACAAGGATCCCTGATGTTGCCCTTTAATAACCAAACACATACACATACATCCTTTCCTCTATCTTACCTTAACACCTGCTAGTCAGTTTTCCATTTCTATAAACAATGCATTTTATAAGGATATTTCAGAGAAAACGGTACTATAAGGAACTCTGAAAATCTGCCTATCCTTAAAAGTAATGGAAAAAAAAAAAGGCAAACAGAATTAACTGTTTCAGATGTTAACCAAAACCTTGTAGTGATCCATTTAAGAAAAATGACTATCAGTAAGAACAGTGAGCTTTAAAGAGTTTTAATTCATTCTAGTCTGATCCTACACTCCGCATAAGTATAATTGATAGTAAACACACAATCACATTACTGGAGGGAGAAAAATGGAACTTAGTCTCAAAGATTTGTTTTTATTTGATTTGGCTGGTGGTTCCCTGAAAGACCATATGAAAATATTAGTGTTACTTTGCCCAAGTCAGAACTGATACAGTGCTCAATCACTATATGGGGATGTCTGTTGAAACTTTTGCAGACAAATATTTGAATCACCTATGTTTAAAGTGATGAATAACAGCTGAGAAAAACAGAGTAACCAAAAATCTTGGGAAGAAATGTTGGGGGAAAAGATTACATAAGGGCTTTTAAAAGTTCTAACTAATTTCTGAGAATCTAGAGGACAATAACAAGACCAGGGTTGTGAACATGCTTAGGAAACACTTGAGAAGACTCTAAGCTTTCATCTCTGGTTGACCTTGAAGGTCTGTGCAAACATGAAGGGAACAATAAGGCAGAGGTGTTACTTCCCAGCTGAGTGTTAAAAGAGTGGCTCAGCTTGCACAAAGAACCTTTGCACAAAACCCAAGAGAGATATTGCTTCCAGGAGTCTTAAGGAAGTTATCTGGAATTGACTGGAAAGCTAATAAATTGAAGATTTCTATGGCCAACCAAGAGTAAAGACTTACAGAATTAGTTCAAAAAGTTATAAAACAACAAAAAGCAACAAAAGCAGAGCTTGAGTAGAAGAGAGACTATCACCACAGGAGTTGTTGCTTTATAATAGTCAAAATACCTGGCTTTCCATAAAAACTTGCTTAAGACTGCAAAGAAATAAGAATATGTCATACATAAGAAACAAAAGCAATCAACAGAAACTATCCCTGAAGAAACCTAGATGTTTGATATATTACAGAAATAATGAATATTCAGTTTAGTTCAGTTGCTCAGTCGTGTCTGATGCTTTGCAACCCCATGGACTACAGCACGCCAGGCCTCCCTGTCCATCACCAACTCCAAAAGCTTTCTCAAACTCATGTCCATCGAGTCGGTGATGCAATCAAACAGTCTCATCCTCTGCCATCCCCTTCTCCTCCTGCTTTCAATCTTTCCCAGCATCAGAGTCTTTTCCAAGGAGTCAGTTCTTTGCATCAGGTGGCCAAAGTATTGGAGTTTCAGCCTCAGCATCACTCCTTTCAATGAATATTTGGGACTGATTTCCTTTAGGATGGATTGGTTGGGTCTTCCTGCAGTCCAAAGGACTCTGAATAGTCTTCTCCAACAGCACTGTTCAAAATCATCCATTCTTTGGCACTCAGTTTTCTTTATAGTCCAACTCCATACATCCATACATGACTACTGGAAAAACTGTAACTTTGACTAGATGGACCATTGTTGGTAAAGTAACGTCTCTGCATTTTAATATGCTGTCTAGGTTGGTCATAACTTTTCTTCCAAGGAGCAAATGTCTTTTAATTTCATGGCTGCAGTCACCATCTGTTGTGATTTTGGAGCCCAAGGAAAAATGTCTGTCACTGTTTCCCCATCTATTTGCCATGGAGTGATGAGACTGGATGCCATGATCTTAGTTTTTTGAATGTTGAGTTTTTGGCCAGCTTTTTCACTCTCTTCTTTCACTTTCATCAAGAGGCTGTTTAGTTCCTCTTCATTTTCTGCCATAAGGGTGGTGTCATCTGCATATCTGAGGTTATTGATATTTCTCCTGGCAATCTTCATTCCAGCTTGTGCTTCATCCAGCCCAGTGTTTCTCATGATGTACTCTGCATTTAAGTCAAATAAGTCGAGTGACAGTTTATAGCCTTGACGTACTCCTTTCCTGATTTGGAACCAGTCTGTTGTTCAGTGTTCAGTTCTAACTGTTGCTTCCTAACCTGAATAGAGATTTCTCAAGAGGCAGGTCTGCTGGTATGGTATTCCCATCTCTTTAAGAATTTTCCAGTTTGTTGTGTGATCCACACAGTCAAAGGCTTTGGCATAGTCAATAAAGCATAAGTAGATGTTTTTTCTGGAACTCTCTTGCTTTTTCAGTGATCCAACGGGTGTTGGCAATTTGATCTCTGGTTCCTCTGCCTTTTCTAAAACCAGCTTGAATATCTGGAAGTTCGTGGTTCATGTATTGCTGAAGCCTGGCTTGGAGAATTTTGAGCATTACTTTACTAGTGTGTAAGATGAGTGTAGTTGTGCAATAGTTTGAGCATTCTTTGGGATTGCCTTTCTTTGGGATTGGAATGAAAACTGACCTTTTCCAGTCCTGTGGCCGCTGCTGAGTTTTCCAAATTTGCTGGCCTATTGATTGCAGCACTTTCTTTTTTAATATAAATTTATTAATTTTAAATGGAGGCTAATTACTTTAGAATATTGTATTGGTTTTCCCATACATCAACATGAATCTGCCACGGGTGTACATGTGTTCCCCATCCTGAACCCCCTCCCACCTCCCTTCCCACACCATCCCTCTGGGTCATCCCAGTGCACCAGCCCCAAGCAGCCTGTATCATGCATCGAACCTGGACTGGCGATTCATTTCACATATGATATTATACATGTTTCAATGCCATTCTCTCAAATCATCCCACCCTCACCCTCTCCCACAGAGTCCAAAAGACTATTCTATACATCTGTGTCTCTTCTGCTGTCTCTCATACAGGGTTATCATTACCATCTTTCTATATTCCATATATATGCATTAGTAGTGTTTTTCTTTCTGACTTACTTCACTCTGTATAATCGGCTCCAGTTTCATCCATCCCTTTAGAACTGATTCAAATGTATTCTTTTTAATGGCTGAATAATACTCCATTGTGTATATGTACCACAGCTTTTTTATCCATTCATCTGCTGATGGACATCTAGGTTGCTTCCATGTCTTGGCTATTATAAATAGTGTTGAGTGCAACACTTTCACAGCATCATCTTTTAGGATTTGAAATAGCTCAACTGGAATTCCATCATCTCCAGTAGCTTTGTTCATAGTGGTGCTTCCTAAAGCCTACTTGACTTCACATTCCAGGATGTCTGGCTTTAGGTGAGTGATTATATCATCATGCTTATCTGGGTCATGAAGATGTTTTTTTGTACAATTTTTCTGTGTATTCTTGCCACCTCTTCTTAATATCTTCTGCTTCTGTTAGGTCCATACCATTTCTGTCCTTTATGGAGCCCATCTTTGCATGAAATGTTCCCTTGGTATCTCTAATTTTCTTGAAGAGATTGCTAGTCTTTCTCATTCTATTGTTTTCCTCTATTTCTTTGTATTGATCACTGAGGAAGGCTTTCTTAACTCTTCTTGGTATTCTTTGGAACTCTGCATTCAAATGAGTATATGTTTCCTTTTCTCCTTTGCCTTTTGCCTCTCTTTTCAAAACTATTTGTAAGGCCTCAGCAGACAACCATTTTGCCTTTTTGCATTTCTTTCTCTTGGAGATGGTCTTGATCCCTGTCTCCTGTATAATGTCACGAACCTCCATCCATAGTTCTTCAGGCACTCTATCAGATATAATCCCTTGAATCTATTTCTCACATGCACTGTGTAAGTGTAAGGGATTTGATTTAGGTCATATCTGAATGGCTTAGTGTTTTTCCCTACTTTCTTCAATTTAAGTCTTAATTTGGCAATAAGGAGTTTGTGATTAGAGCCACTGTCAGCTCCTGGTCTTGTTTTTGTTGAGTGTATAGAGCTTCTCCATCTTTGGCTGCAAAGCATATAATCAATCTGATTTCGGTGTTGACCATCTGATGATGTCCATGTGTAGAGTCTTCTCTTGTGTTGTTGGAAGAAGGTGTTTGGTATGACCAGTGCGTTCTCTTGGCAAAACTCTGTTAGCCTTTGCCCTGCTTCATTCTGTACTCTAAGGCCAAATTTGCCTGTTATTCCAGGTGTTTCTTGACTTCCTACTTTTGCATTCCAGTCCCCTACAATGAAAAGGACATCTCTTTTGGGTGTTAGTTCTAGAAGGTCTTTCAGGTCTTCATAGAACCGTAAAACTTGAGCTTCTTCAGCATAACTGTTCAAGGCATAGACTTGGATTACTGTAATATGGAATAATTTGCGTTGGAAACAAACAGAGATCATTCTGTCATTTTTGAGATTGCATCCAAGTATGGCATTTCAGAGTCTCTTGTTGACCGTGATGGCTACTCCATTTCTTCTAAGTGATTCTTGCCCACAGTAGTAGATATAATGGTCATCTGAGTTAAAGTCACCCATTCCAGTCCATTTTAGTTTGCTGATTCCTAAAATGTTGACGTTCACTCTTGCCATCTCCTGTTTGACCACTTCCAATTTGCCTTGATTGATGGGCTGAACATTCCAGGTTCCCATGGAATATTTCTCTTTATAACATCAGACTTTACTTCCATCACCAGTCCTATCCACAGCTGGGTGTTGTTTTTGCTTTGGCTCTATCCCTTCATTCTTTCTGAAGTTATTTCTCCACTGATCTCCAGTAGCATACTGGGCTCCTAATGACCTGGGGAGTTCATCTTTCAGTGTCCATTCTTTTTGCCTTTTCATGTTGTTCATGGGGTTTTCAAGGCAAGAATACTGAAGTTGTTTCCCATTCCCTTCTCCAGTGGACCACGTTTTGTCAGAACTCTTCACCATGAGTCGTCCATCTTGGGTGGCCCTACATGACATGGTTCATATGGCTCATTGAGTTAGACAAAGCTGTGGTGCACGTGATCAGATTGGTTAGTTTTTTGTCATTATGGTTTTTATTCTGTCTGCCCTCGGATGGAAAAGGAGAAGAAGCTTATGAAAGCTGTCTGATGGGAGAGACTGACTGATGGGGAAACTGCTCTTGTCCTGAAGGGCGGGGTCATGCTCAGTAAATTTTTAATCCAATTTTCTGAACTGAACTGTATTTTTTGTTGATGGGTAGAGCAGTGTTCCCTCCCTGTTATTTACCTGGGGCCATAGTTTCAGCTCAGTCTTGTCAGACTTTTTGTGACTTCATGTACTACAGCATGCTAGGCTTTCCTGTCCATCAAGAAGTCCCAGAGTTTACTTAAATTCATATCCATTGAGTCAGTGATGCCATCCAACCATCTCATCCTCTGTCACCCCCTTCTCCTCTTGCCCTGCTCCAGCACCACCATGCAGCCACCCACTCCAGTGCCGCCACGCAGCCCTTCAACGTTACCTTGGTTTGTATCATTCTTTTGACTCCACTTGAATTCCTGCTAGATTTCTGTTGGTAACTTGTGTGATGGAAGTCACTTCTTTGTTTGGCTGTGTGATATTAGGTGATCTTTCAGGAATTCTAAATCTTGTAGTGGTAGGTGTCTCCCCTAGTCTGTTTCAGAAATCTGGTAATAATGAGTTTACCACTCTTTTTTACTTATGCTCCTGGGGAAGAGAAGAAACTTCCTGGGTCAAATTTTGCTTAGGATAGAGGTCGGAGGCAGCAGTGTCTGCTACTTAGTGGAAGGTTGGGAGTACCCAAAACTGGCTGACTGCCATAGAGTAGAAGCCTGAGAGATGTTGGGTTTAGATATTTCTCTTCTTCAGGAGACTTCTGTCTTGGGTCATCTTCTGCTGGTGCTGGAGCATCAGGAGACACCAGGTCTGCAGGTGCTGCTGGTAGTGAAACAGGTGTCAATCTGCTGCTGCCAGGTTTGGAGCAGGGGATGAGTTCACCAGCACAGTTTCTGCTGTTGCTGATGTTCTGGGCACAGTGACAGCACTGCTGCTAGGGTATGTGTATTCCCATTAAATCCCTGCTATGCTTTCCCTTTGTAAGTTCTTTGGCCAGAGGAAATAGGCCTTTTTGTTTGACATTTTAAAGGCAAAAAGGAGTTAACCTATCCAGTAAGAATTGTACATCTTTAGACCTCAAAATAATATACAGGAAGAGTCACACATGGGTGTTAAGAAGGTATTAAACATAGCAAGTGTCATATTGTGTCAACAGCTATGTACTATATACTCAGCACTGTGCCAGGCAGTATGTATACATTTAAAAGGTGTATCTGGGAAAGGGAATGGCAATCCACTCCAATATTCTTGCCTAAAGAATTTCATGGACATAAGAGCCTGGCGAGCTACAGTCCATGGAGTCACAGAGCTGGACATGGCTAAGAGACTAACACTCACAAAGAGGTATATATTTATGTATTTTCATATTCATGCATTTTTTAATTCATTTATGTGTATTCCATTTTAAATTTGTAACATAATACTTTCATTGGCTATCTTTTATTTCCTTTACCAAGTAATCTTGATTTTTTTTAATAGAAAATAGACTCAATAAAACAGTAATAACTATATATGTATTGCTGTATCTATATGCCTATTTATATACATATATCTGTATGTTGCATAGACATATCTATTGTATATAATATGTATAGGAGAAGTAGGTATGTATTGATAGCTAGTTATATAAAAAGATTCCTAAGTTTATCCATCCGTTACATCAGTGCTTTTTCAGTAGAAAAGGAAAATAAATTATTTCTTCTTGTAAATCTGAAATTTATCTATTTCAGATAAATGAGAATATTTTGTTTTGAGTGAGTGAGTGAAAGTCACTCAGTTGTGTCCAACTCTTTGTGACCCCATAGACTGTAGCCCACCAGGCTCTCCTCTGTCCATGGGATTCTACAGGCAAGAATACTTGACTGGGTTGCCATTCCCTTCTCCAGGGGATCTTCCCAAACCAGGGATTGAACCAAGCTCTCCCTTTTTATCTTCTTTTCGTTTTGCTTCCTTTTGGTTTTTACCCTACTGGAGTCTTTGGAAGCAGTGCATATGTGTAATAACAACATCTACCATACCTCTTCATTTTCGCTTAGGATGGATTTGAAGAGCCAAAACAGGAAAATACTTAAGAAGACCTGAGACTCTCACAGAGAAATAAATTAGAGCTGCTGTTTCTTTTAGCTTTGCTTTCCTGTTCTTTATTATTATTTTTTAAATGTAATGTCTCCTTTTATCAACCATCATCATTTCACACTGTAAAAAAGTGAAATCACTAAAGGAAAATAACCTTATGAATCTTCTGAGTGTGGAGAGAAAAGGCCATGGTATAGATGAATGGATTAATAGGGAGACACTTAACTCCAGGGGTTTACAGTTGGTAAAAACTCAGGCATTGTTGTATAATAAATATCATTATGTGTACACAACAAAAGTCCTTCTACTCAAGGCTGTGGTTTTTCCAGTGGTCATGTATGGATGTGAGAGTTGGACTATAAAGAGGGCTGAGCACCGAAGAATTGATGCTTTTGAAGTGTGGTGTTGGAGAAGACTCTAGAGAGTCCCTTGGACTGCAAGGAGATCCAACCAGTCCATCCTAAAGGAGATCAGTCCTGAGTGTTCACTGGAAAGACTGATGCTGAAGCTGAAACTCCAATACTTTGGCCACCTCATGTGAAGAGTTGACTCATTGAAAAGGCCCTCATGCTGGGAGGGATTGGGGGTAGGAAGAGAAGGGGACGACAGAGGATGAGATGGCTGGATGGCATCTCCAACTCAATGAACATGAGTTCGAGTGAACTCCGGGGGTTGGTGATGGACAGGGAGGCCTGGCGTGCTGTGATTCATGGGGTCCCAAAGAGTCGGACACAACTGAGCGACTGAACTAAACTGATGTGTTACATAATGACTGGGTACTAATTGCTTGCAGCAACACAAGCATAAGCAATCCTTCAAAATCAAGTATAAATATAACAAAGAAAGCAATATGGAAAAATTCAGTAATGTCCAACTATTGCTATTTCTTGGGTGACTCTACTGATCAGTAGTCGGTTTACTCAACAAAATGTGAGAACAAGAGGATTTTAGAAGGCAGCAATTTTAAAGTAATGAAAGCTATGCAAAATACCCTGCAGTCCTTCATTATATAGTTCATAAGTATGAAAAAAATGAATTTTAGGCTGTTAATTAGTTCATAATTCTGGAAAATATTTTTCCATGCAGTGAACCTATAACTGGAGTTGTAGCCTTTCCCTTCTCCAAGGTCAGGAAGCTGACCTAGGAATCGAACCAGGGTCTCCTTCAATTTTGTTCTATATTTAAGCATATTCTACTAATGTACTCACTTGTATTAGCTACACAGTCAGTTGTCTTTGTTAAGCATCTAAAAAGCTTCCAGGTAGCCTCAATCACTTAGTTCTTGTTTTAGGCTCTTGCATCTTTCACTGTTCCTTTTCAGCATTTAAACAACAAGAAATCATTTATCTTAAGTGAGTGAGGAGCGTTATACTCAACCTCTTTCAGAGAATGTGTATATTTCTTTAATCATACAAGTGATACTTTGAATATCTACCAGTGTTTTTGACACAGTGCTAAGACTCTATCTGAAAAAAAATCAATGTTTTTAAATTCTTTTGGTGTATTATAAAATGGAAAGTAGAGATCTTTACTTCTTATTTTGAGGTTAAATCAAAGAGTCATTTTTGTGCTACTAATTTGATGTAACAGTTTTATTCAATTAGTAATTTTACATTAACACATTTATCTTTTTCAGTTAGGCAAGAATTCCTTTCTTTTTTTTTTTTAACAAAACAGCTGTATTAAGATGTAATTCACATAACATAAATTAACTTTTAAAGTGGATGATTCAATATTTTTTAGTACTGCAATTGACCCTTGAACAATGTGGGGGTTAGGGTTGCTGAATGTTCCCCCCAGTTGAAAATCCAAGTATAACTTTACAATTGGCCCTCTGTATCCCTGGTTCTGGATCAAGGACAGCGTAGTACTATAGCACCTATTTATTAAACAAATTCCATATATAAATGGACTCATTCAGTTCAAATCCATGTTGTTCAAGGGTTAACTGTATATTCACAGAGTTGTACAACTGTCACCTCTAATTTCAGAACATTTGCTTTATTCTAAAAAAAAAAATCCATACCCATTAGCAGTTTTTTCCTGTAAAATATATGGCTTTTTAGACATTAGCACATTTCTTTTTGACAAGAATTTAGATATGATTGTGATAATGAGATATAAAGTATTTCCTAAGCATAAGAAAGGATACCAACATTGATTTGGTGTTCTTAATAATTAGTTGTGACTTTCTAAACAAAAATCTAAAAAAAAATGGATTATTTTTGGCTAGTCTTTAAAATATGGGGTCATTCGTGCATTTTATTATAGAACCCGTGGGTAAGGGATACATAAAGCATTTCTTGTATATGTGCAAATTTCCGTATACACTGACTTTCTTTTTAAGGGCTCTGATACCTATTCTGGGCTTCCCTGGTGGCTCAGTGGTAAAGAATACACCTGTCAATGCAGGAGACATAGGTTCGATCCCTGGGTCAGTAAGATCCTCTAGAGAAGGAAACAGCAACCCACTCTAGCATTCTAGCCTGGAAAATCCCATGGACAGAGGAGCCTGGCAGGCTACAGTCCATAGGGTCACTAAAGAGTAAGACACAACTTAGCGACTAAACGACAAGTACCATTCCAAAATATTCAAAAACAGTTATGAATTTACTGTAAGAAAAATCCCCGCTCCAAAAATCTCCAGCTAAATTTTGACAGAAGATAAAGTTGGCATATTAGAAAGAAATTTGGACATTACACTAAATTCTAAATTTAATCAGTAACGTACTGAGGTTTTATAAGAATTTGCTAAAAATATTTTCTGAAGTTTTACCATTTTACATTCCCATTTTACACATTCCATAATGTGTAATATTCAGAGTAAAATAATCTTGGCCTAGAGTCTTCTTTGTGTGAAGATATTGATAACAAAATTTATTTAATAGATATAAAGCTATTTAGATTTTTTGCTTCATATTTAGTCAACCTTGGCAGGTTGTACTTCTGCAATAAATGAGAGTTCTATTGCTCCACATCCCAGAGGATACTGTGTTGTTGGAATGGCTATAGTTTCACCATTCCAATGAGTATTTTGTTCTTGTGAATTTTCACTTTGTAATTTCTAAAGGTATTGAGAATTTTTCACATGCATATTGGAACGTCTTTTCACATGCATATTGTGAAATGTCTTTTCAATTATTTTGACGTTAAACAAATGCTGGATTTTGTTATTAAGTTGTGGAGCTCTTTATACATTGTGTATAGAAATCTTTTGTCATATGTAAGACTTATGAATATTTTCTCCCAGTTTCTGACTGTTTTTCCAACTACTTAGTAGTGGATTTTGGAGAGTATAAATTTTTAATTTTTATGAAATCTAATTTAATTTTTTAATGTTCATTGTTTCTTTTCTAAGAAATATTGTTTCATCAAGGATGGAAGTTTTTTTCTCTTGTTTTAATAAATATTATAGATTTTCATTATATGCATTTTCATATATCTTTTAGAATAACCTTTAAATTTCTATAGAAATAGTCACAGTGATTTTAATCAAGAACACATTAAATCAGTAAGTCAATTTTGGGGAAATTTTATTTTATCAACACTGTGTCTTCCAACTGATCATGGTTTTAATGAAATCATATATGACATTTTAAGTTTTAACTTTTGTTCACAGCATATATAAATAAAATTTGATATTGGCTTTGTTCTGCTAAATTTACTCACTGGCTATTATAGATTATTGTAGAATCCTTAGGATGGTCTATATATATGTGCTCATACCATCTCTGAATAAACATAGTTTACTTTTTCCTTCTCTATCAGTATGCCTTATTTCACTAAGAGGCCCTTCAGTAAAATGCTAAATGGAAATGGTGAGAGTAGATAACATAGTCTCGGTCCTGCTCTTAGGGGGAAAGCATTCAGTCTTTACCATCAAGTTTGAAATTTCCATAAGTTTTTTATAGATGCCCTTTTTCAGGTTGAGAAAACCTCTTCTGTTGCTCTTCTGTGTGTTGAAAGTTTTTGTTTGTTTTGCTTGATTGTTAATAGATTTTGAATTTTATTGAATGCCTTTTAAGCATTATTTGATTAAAATGTATTATTTCTCTGTTAATATTGTTAATATTGTATGTTATATTTTTAATATTAAGCCAATCTTATATTTGCAAATATATTGTATTTTCAAAATGTTTCTTTATTCAGTTAAATAATATCTTAGGAAGGCAATTTGCAACTTTATTCATGAGGGATAATAGCCTGTAGTTTTCTTTTTCTTATTTGTTTGTCTGGAATTTATATCAGGAAAATCTTCTCCTCTTAAAAAAGTATTGAGAAATATTTTCTCTTCAATTAATTTCTGAAAGAATGTATGGAATATTTAACATTATGGCAACTATGAATATCTGCTAGAATTTACTGGCAAAATCATCATGACCTGGAGTTTTCTATATATGAAAGATTTTTATAAAAAATGAAAATTTTGAATATATAAATCCAAGATTTTTTATTTAGATGAACTTTGGTAAGCTGTATCTTTGAAAAATTTGTTTATTTCATTAAACTCATCAAATTTATTGTCCCACTATTGTTCATAGTGGTATCTTATTATCCTTTTAAGAGTGGAAAATTTATAAAAAATTTTTTTCCATGTTTTATTCCTGATAATGGTAATGTGGTAAAGTTGAATTCTTTCTCACTCTGTATCAATCGTCTGACTACCTTTCTGTTTATTGATCATATTTGGATCATTTATCTAATTTACCTATATGTTGTTCAATCACTAAACTGAAAGTGAAGTTGCTCAGTTGTGTCTGACTCTTTGCGACCCCGTGGACTGTAGCCCACCAGGCTCCTCTGTCCATGGGATTCTCCAGGCAAGAATACTGGAGTGGGTTACCATTTCCTTGGATCTTCCCAATCGAGGGATCGAACCCAGGTCTCCCGCATTGCAGGCAGACGCTTTAACCTCTGAGCCACCAGGGAAGCCCAAGTCTTGTCCAAGTCTTTGCGACCCCATGGGCTGCAGTATGCCAGGCTTTCCCATACTTCAGTATCTCCCAGTGTTGTTCAAACTCATGTCCATTGAGACAGTGAAGCTAGCCAACCATCTCATCCTCTGTTGCCCTCTTCCTCCTGCCCTCAATCTTTCCCAGCATCAGGGTCTTTTTTAATGAGTCGACTCTTTGCATTACATGGCCGAAATAATGGAGCTTCAGTTTCGGCTTCAGTGCTCCCAGTGAATATTAAGGGTTGATTTCTTTTAGGATTGATTGGTTTGAATTCCTTGCAGTCCAGGGGACTCTCAAGAGTCTTCCCCAGCACCACAATTTTAAAGCATCAATTCTTTGGTGCTCAGCTTTCTCTGTGCTCCAAGTCTAACATTGATATGTGACTACTAGAAAAATAATAGCTTTGGCTGTATGGACCTTTTTTGGCAAAGTGATCTCTCTGCTTTTTAGTATACTGTCTAAGTTTGTTATAGCTTTCCTTCCAAGGATCAAGCACCTTTTAATTTTATGGCTACAGTCATCACCCACAATGATTTTGGAGCCCAAGGGGGGGAAAATATCTGTCACTATTTCCTCTTTTTCCCCATCTGTTTGCCGTGAATTGATGGGGCAAGATGCCATGATCCTGGTTTTTAAATGTTGAGTTTCAAGCCAGCTTTTTTCACTCTCCTCTTTCACCCTTATCAAAGGCTCTTTAGTTCCTCTTAACTTTATGCCATTAAAGTGGTGTCACCTGCATAACTGAGGTTATTAATATTTCTCCCAGAAATACTGATTCCAGCTTGTGACATTTTGCACAGTCCACAATCCAGTCCAGCATTTTGCACAATGTACTCTGCAAAGAAGTTAAATAATCAGGGTAACAATATAAAGGCTTGGTGTACTCCTTTTCCAATTTGGAACCAGCCTGTTGTTCCATGTCTGGGTCTAACTGCTGCTTCTTGACCTGCATGCAGGTTTCTCAGGAGTCAGGTAAGGTGGTCTGGTATTCCCATCTGTTTCAGAATTTTCCACAGTTTGTTGTGATCCACTTAGTCAAAGGCTTTAGCATAGTCAGTGAAGCAGAAGTAGATGTTTTTCTGGAATTCCCTTGCTTTTTTATGATCCAAAATTTATAGAAATTGGCAATTTAATTCTGGTTCCTCTTCCTTTTCTAAATCTTGTACAATTGTAAGTTCTCAGTTCACATACTGCTGATGCCTAGCTTGAAGGATTTTTAGCACTATTTTGCTAGCATGTGAAATGAGTGCAGTTGTGCACTAGTTTGAACATTCTTTGACATTGCATTTCTTTGGGATTGCAATATAAACTCACTTTTTCCAGTTCTGTGCCACTGTTTTCCAAATTTGCTGGCATATTGAGTGCAGCACTTTAACATCATCATCTTTTAGATAGAGTTTTATGAATTGTATTATTACTGTTTTCAAACAATTAGCTTTTGGTTTTTTCTGTTTTCTCCACTTTTTGTCCATGTTCTATTTTATTAAATTCCACTTGAATGTTTATCTCTTTTCACCTACTTAGTTTGTGTTGAATTTATTATCCATTCTCTAACTTCCTAAGTTATAGAAGCAAAGGTTGTTGGTTTTAAACACTGTCCTATGCTAATATAAACATTTAAAGCTAATACTTTTTTCTCAGTCCTGCTCCAGCTGCATCCCATAAATGTTTGTATGATGTGCTTTTATTACTTATTTCATAATAATTTCTAAGTTCTTTTTGGTATTTCCCCTTTTCTGTGCTTACTTAAATTCATACTTTGTAATTTCCAAATGTCTGGGGGTTTTCCAAATATCTTTTTATTACTGATTTCTCACTAGAGTCTGTTGTAATGGAGAATATTTGCTCTTTCAGTCCTTTTCTTGTCATTGAGACTACGTTTATGGTGTAACATATGGTCAATTTTGGCCAATGTTTCATATACAATTGTAAATAATATTTATGTTGATATAGTTGAGGAGAACATTTCACAAATGGGAATTAAGTCATGTTGTACAATTCTTTTATAATTGATCTTCTGTCAGTTAATTTTGTCAATTTTGTCAGTTAGCCCAAGGGGTTAATATTGACATCTCTCCCTTGGACTGCAAGGAGATCCAACCAGTCCATTCTGAAGGAGATCAGCCCTGGGATTTCTTTGGAAGGAGTGATGCTAAAGCTGAAACTCCAGTACTTTGGCCACCTCATGCGAAGAGTTGACTCATTGGAAAAGACTCTGATGCTGGGAGGGATTGAGGGCAGGAGGAGAAGGGGACATCAGAGGATGAGATGGCTGGATGACATCACTGACTCGATGGATGTGAGTCTGAGTGAACTCCGGGAGTTGGTGATGGACAGGGAGGCCTGGCGTGCTGCGATTCAAGGGGTTGCAAAGAGTCGAACACGACTCTTCTTTTCACAGCTATTTGTAAGGCCTCCCCAGACAGCCATTTTGCTTTTTTGCATTTCTTTTCCATGGGGATGGTCTTGATCCCTGTCTCCTGTACAATGTCACGAACCTTATTCCATAGTTCATTAGGCACTCTGTCTATCAGATCTAGGCGCTTAAATCTATTTCTCACTTCCACTGTATAATCATAAGGGATTTGATTTAGTTCGTACCTGAATGGTGTAGCGGTTTTCCCTATTTTTTTCAATTTGAGGCTGAATTTGGTAATAAGGAGTTCATGATCTGAGCCACAGTCAGCTCCTGGTCTTGTTTTTGTTGACTGTATAGAGCTTCTGCATCTTTGGCTGCATAAAATATAATCAATCTGATTTCGGTGTTGACCATCTGGCGATGTCCATATGTAGAGTCTTCTCTTGTGTTGTTGGAAGAGGGTGTTTGCTATGACCAGTGCATTTTCTTGGCAAAACTCTATTAGTCTTTGCCCTGCTTCATTCTGCATTCCAAGGCCAAATTTGCCTGTTACTCCAGGTATTTCTTGACTTCCTACTTTAGCATCCAGTCCCGTATAATGAAAAGGACATCTTTTTTGGGTGTTAGTTCTAAAAGGTCTTGAAGGTCTTAATAAAACCGTTCAACTTCAGCTTCTTCAGCATTACTGGTTGGGGCATAGACTTGGATAACTGTGATATTGAATGGTTTGCCTTGGAGACCAACAGAGATCATTCTGTCGTTTTTGAGACTGCATCCAAGTACTGCGTTTCGGACTCTTTTGTTGACCATGATGGTTACTCCATTTCTGCTGAGGGATTCCTGCCCACAATAGTAGATATAATGGTCATCTGAGTTAAATTCACCCATTCCAGTCCATTTTAGTTCGCTGATTCCTAGAACGTCGACATTCACCCTTGCCATCTCTTGTTTAACCACTTCCTATTTGCTTTGATTCATGGACCTGACATTCCAGGTTCCTATGCAATATTGCTCTTTACAGCATCCGACCTTGCTTCTATCACCAGTCAGATGCACAACTGGGTATTGTTTTTGCTTTGGCTTCATCTCTTCATTCTTTCTAAAGTTATTTCTCCACTGATCTCCAGTAGCATATTGGGCACCTACTGACCTGGGGAGTTCCTCTTTCAGTATCCTATCATTTTGCCTTTTCCTACTGTTTATGGGGTTCTCAAGGCAAGAATACTGAAGTGGCTTTCCATTCCCTTCTCCAGTGACCACGTTCTGTCATTCCTCTCCACAATGACCCGCCGGTCTTGGGTTGCCCCGCCGGTCTTGGTTTGCCCCGCAGGCATGGCTTGGTTTCATTGAGTTAGACAAGGCTGTGGTCCTAGTGTGATTAGATTGACTAGTTTTCTGTGAGGATGGTTTCAGTGTGTCCGCCCTCTGATACCCTCTTGCAACACCTACCATCCTACTTGGGTTTCTCTTACCTTGGGCGTGGTGTATCTCTTCACGCCTGCTCCAGCAAAGCACAGCTGCTGCTCCTTACCTTGGACAAGGGGTATCTCCCTACTGCCGCCGTTCCTGGCCTTCAATGTGGGATAGCGCCTCTGCAGGAGACCCCGGTTCAATTCCTGGGTTGGGAAGATCCCTTGAAGAAAGGACAGGCTACCCACTCCATCATTGTTGGACTTCCCTGGTGGCTCAGATGGTAAAGAATTCATCCTCCTGTAATGCAGTTTGATCACTGGGTTGAAAAGATCCCCTGGAGAAGGGAATGGCTACCCACTCCAGTATTATTGCCTGGAGAATCCATGGATAGAGGAGCTTGGTAGGGTCCATGGGGTCTCAAAGAGGCAGACAAGACTGAGTGACTTTCACTCATATTAAACAGTCTATCTTCATGTGAGATGGTTACCACTTAACTTGTAGTATTCCAAAGCTTTCTTTGTTCAATTTTCATTTTATTCTTATATATTATGAACAAATTAATATCATTATGATTATTTTTATTTTATTATCATTATTCCCTTCTTTTGTGAGTATAGCTGCCTGTTATTTTAGATTGCTCGATATTGTCTCACAATTTACTGAAAATATGTTAATTTATTCCCGTTAATTTTTTTGTGTGCTTCAGTGTTGATAGTTTTTATTGACTTGTGTTAAGGCCACTAATCTATGCTTTCACAGTTTCTGTAGTTCTGCTATGTCTATGCAGTGAAATGGTTCATTTAAGTTCATATTTTTCAGCTTCACCATTTCAATCTTTAGTATTTACCATCCATTTTTCTGTTGTGTTCCTTATTACACTTTTTAAAAATTAATTTATTTTCATTGGAGCCTAATTAATGTACAGTATTTTAATGTTTTTTGTCATACATTGACATGAATCAGCCATGGGTTTATATGTGTCCCTCATCCTGAACCCCCCTCCATCCCCATCTTATCGCTCAGGATTGTCCCAGCACATTGGCTTTGAGTGTCCTGTTTGATGCATTGAACTTGGACTGGGGATCTACTTCACATATGGTGATATACAGGTTTCAATGCTATTCTCTCAAAGATCCCACCCTCATCTTCTCCCGGAGTCCAAAAGTCTACTCTTTATATCTGCGTCTCTTTTGCTGTCTCACACATAGGTTCATCATTACCATCTTTCTGGATTCCATATATATGTGTTAATACACAGTATTGGTGTTTTTCTTGCTGACTTACTTCACTCTGTATAATAGGCTCCAGTTTCATCCACCTCATTAGAACTGATACAAATGTTTTCTTTGTAATAGCTGAGTAATATTCCATTGTGTTTATGTACCAAAGCTTTCTTATCCATTCATATGCCAATAGACATCTAGGTTGCTTCCATGTACTAGCTATTGTAAACAGTGCTGCAATGAATATTGGGGTACATGTGTCTCTTTCAATTCTGGTTTCCTTGGTGTGTACACCCAGCAATGGGATTGTTGGGTCATATGGCAGTTCTGTTGCCAGTTTTTTAAGCAATCTCCACACTGTTCTCCATAGTGGCTGTACTAGTTTTCATTCCCACCAACAGTGTAAGAGGGTTCCCTTTTCTCTGCACCCTCTCCAGAATTATTGTTTGTAGACTTTTGGATAGCAGTTATCATGAGATGGTACCTCATAGTGGTTTTGATTTGCATTTCTCTGATAATGAGTGATGTTGAGCATCTTTTCATGTGTTTGTTAGCCATCTGTATGTCTTCTTTGGAGAAATGTCTCTTTAGTTCTATGGCCCATTTTTTGATTGGGTCATTTATTTTTCTGGTATGGAGTTGCATGAGCTGTTTGTATATTTTTGAGATTAATTCTTTGTCAGTTGCCTTGTTTGCTATTATTTTCTCCCATTCTGAAGGCTGTCTTTTCACCTTGCGTATAGTTTCATTCATTGTGCAAAAGCTTTTAAGTTTAATTAGGTCCCATTTGTTTATTTTTGCTTTTATTTCCAATACTCTGGGAAGTGGGCCATAGAAGATCCTGCTGTGATTTATGTTGGAGAGTGTTTTGCCTATGTGTTCCTCTCGGAGTTTTACAGTTTCTGATCTTACATTTAGACCTTTAATCCATTTTGAGTTTATGTTTGTGTATGGTGTTAGAAAGTGTTCTAGTCTCATTCTTTTACAAGTGGTTGACCAGTTTTCTCAGCACCACTTGTTAAAGAAATTGTCTTTTCTCCATTGTATATTCTTGCCTTCTTTGTCAAAGATAAGGTGTCCATATGTGTGTGGATTTATCTCTGGGCTTTCTATTTTGTTCCATTGATCTATATTTCTGTCTTTGTGCCAGTACCATACTGTCTTGATGACTGCAACTTTGTAATATAGTTTGAAGTCCACTAGATTGATTGCTCCAGTTCCATTGCTCTTTCTTAAGATTGCTTTGGCTGTTTGAGGTTTTTTGTATTTCCATACAAATTGAGAAATTATTTGTTATAATTCTCTAAAAAATACAGTTGGTAGCTTGATATGGATTGCATTGAATCTATAGATTGCTTTGGGTAGTATACTCTTTTTCACTATATTGATTCTTCCAATCCACGAACATGGTATATTTCTCCATCTGTTTGTGTCATCTTTGATTTCTTTCATCAGTGTTTGATACTTTTCTACATATAAGATTTTGTTTCTTTAGGTAGATTTATTCCAAAGTATTTTATTCTTTTCATCATAATGGTAAATGGAATTGTTTGCTTAATTTCTCTTTCTGTTTTCTCATTGTTAGTGTATAGGAATGCAAGGGAATCTGTGTGTTAATCTTCCATCCTGCAACTTTACTATATTCATTGATTAGCTCTAGTAATTTTCTTGGAGAAGGCAGTGGCACCCCACTCCAGTACTCTTGCCTGGAAAATCCCATGGATGGAGGAGCCTGGTGGCCTGCAGACCGTGGGGTCGCTAAGAGTCGGACACGACTGAGTGACTTTACTTTCATTTTTCACTTTCATGCATTGGAGAAAGCAATGGCAACCCATTCCAGTGTTCTTGCCTGGAGAATCCCAGGGACGAGGGAGCCTGGTGGGCTGCCGTCTCTGGGGTCACACAGAGTCGGACCCGACTGAAGTGACTTAGCAGTAGCAGTAATTTTCTGGTGGTATCTTTAGAGTTTTCTGTGTAGAGGATCATGTCATCTGCAAATAGTGAGAGTTGCACTTCTTCTTTTCCAATCTGAATTCCTTGTATTTCTTTTTCTTCTCTGATTGCTGTGGCTAAAACTTCCAAAACTATGTTAAATATTAGTGGTGAGAGTGGGCACCATTGTTTTATTCCTGAGTTTAGGGGAAATGCTTTCAATTTTTTACCATTGAGGATAATGTTTGCTGTGGTTTATCATACATGGCTTTTATTATGTTGAGGCATGTTCCTTCTGTGCCTGATTTCTGGAGGGTTTTTATATAAATGGATATTGAGTTTTGTCAAAGGCTTTCTCTGCATCTATTGAGATAATCATATGGTTTTTATCTTTCAATTTGTTAACGTGGTATATCACATTGATTTGCAAATATTGAAGAATCCTGGGATTTATCCCTGGGATAAAGCCCACTTGGTCATGATATATGAGCTTTTTAATATATTGTTGGATTCTGTTTGCTAGAATTTTGTTGAGGATTTTGCATCTATGTTCATCAGTGATACTGGCCTGTAGTTTTCTTTTTTTTGTGGCATCTTTGTCTGGTTTTGGGATTTGGGTGATGGTGGCCTCATAGAATGAGTTTGGCAGTCTGCCTTCCTCTGCAATTTTCTGGAAGAGTTTGAGTAGGATCGTCTCTAAATTTTTGATAGAATTCAGCTGTGAAGCCATCTGGTCCTGCCTTTTGTTTGTTGGAGACTTTTTATTTTGGTTTGATTTCCATGCTTGTGATGGGTCCGTTAAGATTTTCTATTTCTTGCTGGTTCAGTTTTGGAAGGTTATGCTTTTCTAAGAATTCATCCATTTCTTCCATGTTGTCCATTTTATTGGCATATAGTTGTTGATAGTAGTCTCTTATTATCCTTTGTATTTCTGTGTTGTCTTTTGTGATTTCTCCATTTTCGTCTCTAATTTCGTTGATTTGATTCTTCTCCCTTTTTTTCTTAATGAGTCTGGTTAATGGTTTCTCTGTTTTATTTATCTTCTTAAAGATAGCTTTTAGTTTTGTTGATTTTTGCTATAGTCTCTTTTGTTTCTTTTTCACTTATTTTTGCCCTGATTTTTATGATTTCTTTCCTTGTATTAACCCTGGGGTTCTTCATTTCTTCTTTTTCTAGTTGCTTTAGTTGTAAATTTAGGTGATTTATTTGATTTTTCTCTTGTTTCTTGAGGTATCTTGCATTGCTATGAACATCACCTTTAGCACTGCTTCTTACTGAATCCCATAGGTTTTGGGTTGTTGTGATTTCATCTTCATTTGTTTCTGTGCATATTTTGATTTCTTTTTTGATTTCTTCTGTGATTTGTTGGTTATTCAGAAGTGTGTTGTTTAGCCTCCATATGTTTTAATTTTAGTAGTTTTTTTTTTCTTTCCTGTAATTGACATCTAATCTTACGACAGTGATCAGAGAAGATGCTTGGAATGATTTCAATTTTTTTGAATTTACCAAGGCTAGATTTATGGCCCAGGATGTGATCTATCCTGGAGAAGGTTTCATGTGCACTTGGGAAAAAGGTGAAATTCATTGTTTTGTGTTGAAATGTCCTATAGATATCAATTAGGTCTATCTGGTCCATTGTATCATTTAAAGCTAGTGTTTCCTTGCTAATTTTCTGTTTAGTTGCTCTATCCATAGGTGTGAGTAGGGTATTAAAGCCTCCCACTATTATTGTGTTACTGTTAATTTCCCCTTTCATACTTGTTAGCATTTGCTTTACATATTGTGGTGCTCCTATGTTGGATGCATATATATTTATAATTATTATATCTTCTTGGATTGATCCTTTGATCATTATGCAGTGTCCTTCTTTGTCTCTTTTCACAGCCTTTATTTTAAAGTCTATTTTATCTGATATGAGAATTGCTACTCCTGCCTTCTTTTGGTCTCCTTTTGTGTGGAATATCTTTTTCCAGCCCTTCACTTTCAGTCTGTATGTGTCCCTTGTTTTGAGGTGGGTCTCTTGTAGACAACATATATAGGGGTCTTGTTTTTGTATCCATTCAGCCAGTCTTTGTCTTTTGGTTGGGGCATTCAACCCATTTACATTCAAGGTAATTATTGATAAGTATGATCCCATTGCCATTTACTTTGTTTTGGGTTTGAGTTTATAAACCTTTTCTGTGTTTCCTGTCTAGAAAAGATCCTTTAGCATTTGTTGGAGAGCTGGTTTGGTGGTGCTGAATTCTCTCAGCTTTAGCTTGTCTGGAAAGCTTTTGATTTCTCCTTCATATTTGAATGAGATCCTTGCTGAGAACAGTAATCTGGATTGTAGGTTTTTCTCTTTCATCACTTTAAGTATGTCTTGCCATTTCCTTCTGGCCTGAAGAGTTTCTATTGAAAGATAAGCTGTTACCCTTGTGGGGATTCCCTTGTGTGTTATTTGTCGCTTTTCCCTTGCTGCTTTTAATATTTGTTCTTTGTGTTTGATCTTTGTTATTTTGATTAATATATATCTTGGGGTGTTTCACCTTGCATTTATCCTGTTTGGGACTCTCTGGGTTTCTTGGACTTGGGTGGCTGTTCCCTTCGGCATTTTAGGGAAGTTTTCAACTATTATCTCCTCAAGTATTTTCTTACGGTCTTTTTGTGTTCTTCTGGGACTCCTATGATTTGAATGTTGGGGCATTTAAGATTGTCCCCAAAGTCTCTGAGGTTGTCCTCATTTCTTTTGATTCTTTTTTCCTCTCTGCTTCATTTATATTCACCATTCTATCTTTCATCTCATTTATCCTATCTTCTGCCTCATTTATTCTACTGTTGGTTCAATCCAGAGTGCTTTTGATCTCAGTTATTGCATTATTCATTATTGATTTATTTTTTTATTTCTTCCAGGTCCTTGTTAAACATTTCTTGCATCTTCTCAGTCTTTTGTCTTTAGTCTATTTATCTGTAACTCCATTTTGTTTTCAAGATTTCGTATCATCTTTACTATCATTATTCTGAATTCTTTTTTAGGTAAACTTGCTATCTTATCCTCTTTTGTTTGGTTTGGTGGGCATTTATCATGTTCCTTTACCTGCTGAATATTTCTCTGCCTTTTCATTTTGTTTAGATTGCTGTTTGAGGTTCCCTTTCTGCAGGCTGGAAGTTTGTGATTCCTCTTTATTGTGGAGGTTGCTTCCTGTGGGTGGGGTTGGACTAGTGGCTTTTCAAGGTTTCCTGGTTAGGGAAGCTTGCGTCTGTGTTCTGGTGGTTGAAGCTGGATCTCTTCTCTCTGGAGTGCAATGAAGTGTCCAGTAGTGTGTTTTGGGGTGTCTGTGGGTTTGGCATGACTTTGGACCACCAGTATTTTAATGCTCAGGGCTGTGATCCTGCGTTGCTGGAGAATTAACGTGATATGTGTTGCTCTGGAACTTGTTGGCTCTTGGGTGGAGCTTGGTTTCAGTGTAGGTATGGAGGCTTTTGGATGCGCTCTTATTGATTAATGTTCCCTGGAATCAGGTGTTTCCTGGTGTTCTCAAGTTTTGGATTTAGGCCTCCTGCCTCTGGGTTTCAGTCTTATTCTTATACTAGCCTCAAGATTGCTCCATCCATACAGCACAGATGAGAGGTTAATGGTGAAAAGATTCTCCACAGTGAGCGACACCCAGAGAGGTTCACAGAGTTACATGGAGAAGAGAAGAGGGAGGAGGTAGATAGAGGAGACCAGCGGAGAAGGGGGGGAGTCAAAATGGAGAGCCGAATCTATCCAGTAATCAATTCACTAAGTGTTCTCCACAGCTGGGAACACCCAGGGAGATTCACAGAGTTTAGTAGAGAAGAAAAGGGGGAGGGAGGAGATAGAAGTGACCTGGGGGAGAAAAGGGAGAGTCAAAAGAGAGAGCAGTCAAGCCAGTAATAAGACCCCTAAGTGAAAATGGATACTGAAGATTAGATTCTTAAAAGTACAAAATTGGTAACAAATACAACGAAGCAAAGATTAAAAATCTAGGGTAGGGGTTAGACTCTCAAAAAATAAATTAGATTAAAATAGAGAATATTATATAAATATAAATATTAAAAATATAGATCAAAATCAATGACAAAAATTATAAAAAATATATGTATGAAATTTGAATTAAAAATGCAGTCTTTTTTTGCAAGGTAATAGTATGTTATAAAAAAGAAATTAAAGGAGTAATAAGGAACTTAGAGTTAAAAAATAGACAATGACAATAGTAAAAATATATCTAGGAATTTGTCTGGAGCTGTTGTGGGCAATGTGGGGGTCAGTTCAGTTTCAGATAGTTCTTTGTTCCAGCTTGTACTTTTTCTCAATTTCTATAGGCCCCTTCCAATGCTTCAGTTCAGTTCAGTTCAGTCACAGTCATATCTGACTCTTTGCAACACCATGGACTGCAGCACACCAAGCCTTCCTGTCCATCACCAACTCCTGGAGTTATTAAAATTCATGTCCATTGAGTCAGTGACACCATCTAACCATCTCATCCTCTATCATCCCCTTCTCTTCCCACTTTCAATCTTTCCCAGCATCAGAGTCTATTCAAATGAGTCAGTTTCTGGGATCAGGTGGCCAGAGTGTTGGAGTTTCAGCTTCCGCATCAGTCCTTCCAATTAATGTTCAGGACTGATTTCCTTTAGGATGGAATGGTTGGATTTCCTTGCAGTCCAAGGGGCTCTGAGGAGTCCTCTCTAACACCACTGTGCAAAAGCATCAATTCTTCAGCCTTCAGCTTTCTTTATAGTCCAACTCTCAAATCCATACAGAACTACTGGAAAAACCATAGCTTTGACTAGACAGACCTTTGTTGGCAAAGTAATGTCTCTGCTTTTTAATATGCTGTCTAGGTTGGCAATAGCTTTTCTTCCAAGGAGCAAGCGTCTTTTAAGTTCCTGGCTGCAGTCCCCATCTGTAGTGATTTTGGAGCTCAAAAATAAAGTCTGTCACTTTTTCCACTGTTTCCCCATCTATTTGCCATGACGTGATGGGACCAGATGCCATGATGTTAGTTTTCTGAATGTTGAGTTTTAAGCCAACTTTTTCATTCTCCTCTTTCATTAAGAGGCTCTCGAGTTCTTTGCTTTCTGCCATAAGGGTCATGTCATCTACATATCTGAGGTTATTGATATTTCTCCCAGCAATCTTGATTTCAGCTTGTGCTTCTTCCAGCCCAACGTTTCTCATGATATACTCTGCATATAAGTTAAATAAGCAGGGTGACAATATACAGCCTTGACATACTCCTTTTCCTATTCGGAACCAGTCTGTTCCAGTGCTTAGTCAATAGTAACTAAAGGGTTTTAATCCGTTGCACCTGTCACTTCTAGAGAGGTTCCCTCTTTGTTTATTTTGGCTTCCTCTGTTTGCAAGTCTTTTCAGTGTCTGATTTCTGCCCTGACTCAAGGGGGCGAAGGTGGTCACTTATTTAGGTTCACTTGTTCAGTTGTGTTGTGGGGAGGGAGGAAAACTGCTAACAAATATCGGTGGCATGTGTGAAGAGTGCTTGCAGTGTATGGGCCACATTGGGTTTGCTCCAGCTCATGGCGGCTTGTGCTTTCCCAGTTTACACTGCTCAGGCTCCAGGTTGCTTTGCAGGGGTACTGTCAAAAGTGGGCCCTGCATTTTATGCACTTCCCAGGTCTGAGCTTCTCAGGTTCAGGTTCTAAGGCATTCCACAAAGGCACAGACTCGGTTGGGTGTCCGTTTTGTCCCCTTCCCAGGTTCGAGCAGCTCAGGTGATCAGTTGTTTGGCAAGCACACTGTCCCAGGTGTGCCGTGTGTCTTAATCACTTCCCCGGTCCCCACCACTCGGTTTCCCTGGTGTGCCATGAGAGCACCGTCTCAGGTGTGCTGTGTGTCTCCTCTGGGGAGGGGATCTCAGGCTTTGACCCTCCTGGCAGTTGTCAATCGTTCAGAATCCCAGGAAGACCTAGCAACTGGGAGCCTGTCACAGTTTGGTGGAGGATGCCAGTCTCTGGGGCTGAGATTTCCCCTTGCCTTCTGGTTCTGTCTCTCGTGTGTCTTCCTGCCTCTCTGCCTCTGGTGGCTGGCGGGGTGGGAGGGGGTGGCTGTATGCAGCAGGCTAGCTCTCCTTTGGTATTTGCTCAATCCTTTGTTCTGTGAGCAGGCCAGGCTGCGGGAAAGTTCTCTCTCTCTCTTTTTTTTTCTCTCTGGTTATCCCACAGTTTGGGTTGCTATCTCACATTAGTACCCTCAGATTGTTCTTGGGGCATTCAGGCCTGGTCGTTACCCTGAGCATGCAGCCCTCACCTCCCGGTCCAGCCTCCGATTGCTGGTGTCGGATGCAAGCGTTTGGGCTACTTCTCCGCTGGGAGTTGTGATTAGGTGGCTATTCTGTTTGTTTTTTTTCCCTCCTGGTTATGTTACCCTCTGAGATTCCAAAACTCCCCACAGACCGGCCTGTGAGAGGATTTCCTGCTGTTTGGCAACTTCTCATCCTTCACGACTCCCTCCCCAGGATGGGTCTCAGTCCCTAATTATTTTGTCTCTTTTATATTTTGTCCTACATCCTTTCAAAAGAATGGGCTGCCTTTCTGGGTGCCTGGTGTCCTCGGCCAGTGTTCAGAAATTGTTTTGTGGAAGTTGCTCAGCATTCAGATTATCTTTTGATGAATTTGCGGGGGAGAAAGTGGTCTTCCCGTCCTATTCCTCAGGCATCTTGGGCCCGCCCCCCTACGTTTACTTTTAAGTATTATTTTAATTGAAACATAGTTGATTTGAAATATTAGTTTCAGATGTAAAAATAGTGATTCAGTTTTTTATACATTATACTCCATTTAAAGTTGTTATAAAATAATGGCTGTATTCCCCTGAGCTGTACAAATATGTTCTTGTTCCTTACTTTTTATACACAGTAGTTTGTGTCTCTTAATCCAATACACCTGCTTTGTGCCTCTCACTTCCCTCACACTACACTTAACCATTAGTTTCTATATCTGTGAGTCTGTTTCTCTTTAGTACACTGTGGTAGTTTGTGTGTTTCTAGGAATTTGTATATTTCATTTATTTTTTAAATTGTTGGCTTACATATGTCGCTATCATTCTCTTACAGTCCTTTTATTTTTTGTAAGTTCAATAGTAGTGACCTCATACATTTCTTTTTTAAAAACTGAAGTATATTTGATTTATAATGTGTTAATTTCTGCTGTACAGGAAAGTGATTGTTACATGTATTCTTAATTTTTTCCCATTATGGTTTATCATAGGAGTTTGAATATAGTTTCTATGCTGTACACTAGCACCTTGCTGTTTATCCGTTCTATGTATAATACCTTGCATTTGCTAATCCCAGGCTCCCAATCTGTCATTTCCTACTCAATCTCCCCCTTGGCAACCACACGTCTGCTCTCCCTGTGATTCTGTTTTGATTTCGTGGATAGATTCATTTCTGTCTTATTTTAGATTCCCCGTATAAGTGACATCATATGGTATTTATCATTCTCTTTCTGACTTACTTCATTAGTATGATGATTTTAGTCATTTGAGGCTTCTCTCTTTTTGGAGTCAGTTTCGCTAAATATCTTAAAAATTAATTTATGTTTTAAAAACTCTTGGTTTTATTGATTTTTCCCTATTGTTTTCCTGTTCCCTATTTATTTATCTAACTATAATTTAAATTATTTCCTTCCTTCTGCTAGCTGTGAATTTGTTTGCCCTTCATTTTCTAGTTCCTTAAGGTATAAAGTTAGGTTATTGATTTGAGATTTTTCTTCCTTTTTAATGTAGGCCTTTATAGCTAAAAGTTTTATTATCAGCATTGATTTTGATGCATCCCACAATTTTCAGTGTGTCATGGTTTTGTTATTTTCTTTACAAAGTGCTTTATAATTTGTCTTGTGTTCACTTCTTTGACCAGTTGGTTATTTGTGGTACATTTATAGACTTTCCAGCTTTCTTCCTTTAATTCTTTCTAGTGTTATTAAACTGTTCAGTTCAGTCTCTCAGTCGTGTCCAACTCTTTGCAACCCCATGAACTGCAGCACGCCAGGCCTCCCTGTCCATCACCAACTCCCAGAGTTCACTCAAACTTAGGTCCATCGAGTTGGTGATGCCATCCAGCCATCTCATCCTCTGTCGTCCCTTTTTCCTCCTGCCCCCAATCCCTCCCAGCATCAGAGTCTTTTCCAATGAGTCAACTCTTTGCATGAGGTGGCCAAAGAACTGGAGTTTCAGCTTCAGCATCATTCCTTCCAAAGAAATCCCAGGGCTGATCTCCTTCAGAATGGACTGGTTGGATCTCCATGCAGTCCAAGGGACTCTCAAGAGTCTTCTCCAACACCACACTTCCAAAGCAGCAATTCTTTGGCGCTCAGCTTTCTTCACAGTCCAACTCTCACATCCATACATGACTACTGGAAAAACCATAGCCTTGAATAGACAGACCTTTGTTGGCAAAGTAATGTCTCTGGCTTTTGAATATGCTGTCTAGGTTGGTCATAACTTTCCTTCCAAGGAGTAAGCATCCTTTAATTTCATGGCTGCAATCACCATCTGCAGTGATTTTGGAACCCCCAAAAATAAAGTCTGACACTGTTTCCACTGTTTCCCCATCTATTTCCCATGAAGTGATGGGACCAGATGCCATGATCTTCGTTTTCTGAATGTTGAGCTTTAAGCCAACTTTTTCACTCTCCTCTTTCACTTTCATCAAGAGGCTTTTTAGTTCCTCTTCACTTTCTGCCATAAGGGTGGTGTCATCTGCATATCTGAGGTCAGAGAAATTTTTTTTACTTCACTATTTTTAATCTTGTTGATACTTGTTTTGAGTTTTAATTTATGGTCTACCCTGGAGAAAGGTCAATGTACACTATTGAAGAATATATATTCTGCTGTTTGAAGATAAGAGGGAGTGCATGTATATATATTTCTGTTAAGTCTAGTTCATATATAATATTGGTCAGGTCCTCTACTTACCTAGTGATATTCTGTCTAGTTCTTATGTCCATTACTGAAAGTGGGTATTGAATTCTCCAACAAAACTTTCTATTTCTCCATTCAGGTGTCAGTTTAACTTCATATATATTGAGGCTTTGTTGTTAAATTTGTATAGCTTATGCTTGGTATGTGATTTTGAAGGATCAACTCATCAATATATAATGTCTTATTTTTGTCTCATAAAAATTTTTTATCTCAGTGTCTATTTTCAGTTTTGTCTGGTACTAGTCAAGACACGGAGAAGGCAATGGCACCCCACTCCAGTACTCTTGCCTGGAAAATCCCATGAACGGAGGAGCCTGGTGGGCTGCAGTCCATGGGGTCGCTAAGAGTTGGACACGACTGAGCGACTTCACTTTCACTTTTCACTTTCATGCACTGGAGAAGGAAATGGCAACCCACTCCAGTGTTCTTGCCTGGAGAATCCCAGGGATGTGGGAGCCTGGTGGGCTGCCGTCTATGGGGTCGCACAGAGTCAGACACGACTGAAGTGACGTAACAGTAACAGTAACAATAAAGACACCACAACTCTCTTAGTTACTGTTTTTATTAGGTATCTTTTTCAGTCCTTTAATTTCAGTCTATTTGTGCCTTTATAGTTAAAGTGAAAGTCTTATAGACTAGGATATTGTTTATTTACCAACCACTGGCTTTTAAAGGATGTTTTCAATCCATTCACTTAAAATAACTGCTGATAAGGAAGGACTACTTCTGCCATTTTGCTATTTTTATTTACCTTGTATATTTTTCTGTTCATTAATTGCTCCATTTTTGCCCTCTTTTGTGTTCTGTTGATATTTCAAGTGTATTGTTTTGACTCTCTTTGCATTTAATCCTGTATATGTTGTAAGTATATAGTGATTACTCTTGGGATCACATTTAACATTTTTAATTTATAACAATCCAATTTGTATTAATGGCAGTTTAGCCTCAGTAGTATACAAAACCTCTGCTTCTACACAGCTTCTTTTGCTTCATGTTGTCACTGCCATAAATTACATCTTTATACATTGTATTTCTGTTAACAAAGATTTATAATAGTTTGATGGGTTTGCATTTTAAATAATACAGGAAAAGAAAATGGTGTTACAGACCAAAAACATAATAATATTGACTTTTATATTTACCTGTGATTTTACCATTAAGAGAGTTCTTATTTCTTTATATGCCTTTGAGTTAAAGTCTGGTCTCCTTTCACATGAGCCTGATGAATTCTCTTTAGGATTTCTTACAGTACAGAGGTACCTGAAAAAAACTTCAGCTTTCATTTATATGGAAATGTCATAATTTCTCCTTAATTTTTAAAGTATACTTTTTCCATATCTAGAATTCTTGGCTGGCAGGTTTGTTGTTTTTATTTTCAGCACTTTAAAAATGTCGTCCTTCTTCTTTCTAGCCCTCATCTTTTTGATGAGAAATTGGCTGTTAATCTTATTGAGGATTCTTATATATAACAAATTTATTCTTTCTTGCTAATTTTGAACTTCTCTCCTTTGTTTTTTTCTTTCACCAGATTGATTATAATGTGTCTCAGTGTGGATCTCTTTGTGTTTATCCTTTGGAGCTTTTGAGCTTTTTGGATGTATAGATTTATCCATAGATTCATGTGGGAAGCTTTTAGCCATTATTTCTTTAAATAATTCTTCTAACCTTTTCTCTCCCCTTTCTTTTTCTGCAACTCCCATTACGTGCATGTTGGTATGCTCAGAGGTATTCCACAGATATCTTTCGGCTCTGTTTTATTTTCATTATTCTTTTTTGCTCCTCAGACTAAATCTCATTTGATCTTTCTTCAAGTTCACTGATTCTTTCTTCTGCCTAATCAGATGTCTGTTGGCACCCTGTAGTGAACTTCTTTATTTTACTTATTGTACACTTCATCTCCAGAATCTCTGTTTGGCTCTTCTTTATAATTAGTATATCTTTACTGATATTGTCTCTTTGCTGATACATGCTTTTCACAATTCCTTTTAGTTCTTCGAATATATTTGTAATAGCTGATTAAATTATTTATCTATTAAGTGGCTGGACTTCCTCAGGTATAGTTTCTGTTAATTTTTTACACATATGTGAATGAGAAACACTTTTCTTTGAGTGCCTCATTATTTTTTGCTGAAAATGTACTTGATAACTTTGTAAATTAAATTCTTTCTGCACTCTGAGGTTTGTTATGCTGCTTTTTGTACATTATATATATATTTTAACACTTGTTCTAAACTATTTTTGTCAAGACAGTGAGTTCGGTTTCTAAATAACCATATTATATGTACATATTTATTGTAAATTTTAAAAATTCATATTTTCCTTCTGTCTCAACATCTCCACAGATATACTGCCTACATGACCCAGTATACCAGTGTAAGAAGGCTGGCCCTTGCCACAAATTCCCTTTTTTGTCTTCCCCTGATTGTGATCTAGTGTTACACAGATGTTATTCTGTGAATTACAATTTCTTCTCTCCTTTTCTCAATGATATGTTAGTCCTTTGCTCGAGTTTCCCCTCTCTCAGCCAAAGTCAAATAAATGCCCTGAGGCAGAAAATCAGGACGATAGAAAGGCTCATCTCATTTGTCTTGATTTTCTCATGGTTCAAATGCCTGAAAAATACTTGCTGCTTATATTTTTGTCAGTTTACTAGTATAACTATTTATGTATAAGTTATTGATGATCTCAAGTAGAAGTACCTGATTAAATAATCATGGAAGATTATTTAAAATTACTTTCATTTGAAATAACAGTTTTAAAGCAAATAGAATGTAGACGCCTTCATTTATATCAAGGTAGGTCCGTCTAGTCAAGGCTATCGTTTTTCCAGTAGTCATGTATGAATGTGCGAGTTGAACTATAAAAGAAGCTGAGTGGCAAAGAATTGATGCTTTTGAACTGTGGTGTTGGAGAAGACTCTTGAGAGACCCTTGGACTGCAAGGAGATCCAACCATCAATCCTAAAGGAAATCAGTCCTGAATGTTCATTTGAAGGACTGATGTTGAAGCTGAAACTCCAATACTTTGGCCACCTGATGCAAAGAGCTGACTCATTTGAAAAGACCCTGGTGCTGGGAAAGATTGAAGGCGAGAGGAGAAGGGGACGACAGAAGATGAGATGGCTGGATGGCATCACCGACTCAATGGACATGAGTTTGAGTGAACTCCGGGAGTTGGTGATGGACAGGGAGGCCTGGTGTGCTGCAGTCCGTGGGATCGCAAAGAGTCGGACATGACTGAGTGGCTGAACTGAACTGATCTACTATCAGAACATAGTGTTTTTACATATAAATGGCAAGTTATATCAAAGGACATAAAAAGGTCACAGTTTGACAGCAAACAAAGCTATAATAATGTACATATACAGTTACAACCCAAAATTCCAACTTCATCTACAGAGATTTACCTCCATGGTAAGATACTTACAAGTTTGAACTTTGAGAAAAGCATTAAGTATTATTATATAACATGAAAAATTGGCTTCATCCTCTTGGATTGCCTCTGAAAGTTTTAATTATTCAACAATTTCTTAGAAAAACCAAAAAACTGCCTTTGAAAGTTATGTTTTACCCTGCAGTTCAAAATAGGTGATTAAAGTAATATCTATTAGTGTTATTGCTTCATAAACCCAAAAGTAAAAATGAAAATCACTCACTTGTGTCTGACTCTTTGCAACCCTATGGACTGTGTAGTCCATGGAATTCTCCAGGCGAGAATACTGGAGTGGGTAACCACCCAAATGTTGATGTAATTCATATGATGCTGGTTTATTTAGTTTAAATTATTCTAAATCATAATTATTATAAAGAGCCAGTATGAGTGGCCCAGAAGCAGGCAAATTGGTGTTCATGATGTTTTATTACTCATACTGTAGTTTGTCAGTGCCATTAAAAATATGTGTTTTAATTATCACAGGTATCAGATAGGTATTCTGAAAATTAATAAAAGGCATATCAGAAGATACTTTAAGATTTTTAAAGTATATCTTAACTTTCACGGACTATCTCCTCTCCTTCATTTTTCAGTCATGCAACATTTATTTAATGAGTGCAAACTATGAGTCAGACATTTTTCTAGGTTTTGAGGATATAACAGTGAAGAACGACTATCCTTTGCATGCATACAGCTTACATTTTAGTGGGAAACAGATGCTATACAAATTATACATTATGAAAGTGTTAACTGCTAAGATGGAAATAAAGCAGAGTAATAGAGTAATATGACTATATGTATAGACTATATGTATATTATAGTACAAGTGTGGGTCATTTGGCAGTTCAGTTTTCAACAAAAAATTCATTTGCTTCAATTGATTTGTTCTTATCTATTTAATACAGTTGTTGTTGCCTGTTAGTAGGACATTATGTGCTTGGATTTCATAAATATGTGCAGACTGTATGGCTACATTTTTTTAGTCTTCCTTAATATGTCTTATAAAAATACTTCTCTTAGAATCACAAAAATATTTACACAGTGAATAATTTTTGTCTGCCATAGATTGCAAGTTGGAACCTTACTAATACATTTGCACATAACTTGTTCCCTCTATAAACACATTCAGTCTTCGCTTTAAGGCAGAGTTATCAAATTGCTAAGAAAAACCTTCAAAAATGAGAAGAAGAGAGAGAGACAGGTGGGGGCAAGTATTGTATTTTTCCCCTTTCCATTCCTAAAAGTTTTATTTTCTTAAGAGAGGGATGGAAGGGAGAAGGAGGGAAGAGAACAGGAATGTGGAGGAGAGTGAAGGAGAAGACCGTAGGAGGGTTTGTGTGTGTGAGAGAGACAGAGATAATTTATAAAGTATTTTTAAACCTAGGAATTCCACATATAAGAAAGAATACAAAGCACTATGAAACAGGAAATTTGACCAAAAGAATGACTACTATGTGAAACTGGTCAGAGATAGGAACCATCATCCTTCAAGTTTCAGACAGGGTATCCAGGAGCATGTAGGTCCCATAAATGTCAGTTTTTGCCCTGAAAGTCAGAGCAGGGGTAGACAATAGAAAAAGAAGTTAGACAAGGCCGGTTAGAGCAAATCATAAGGAATATCTGAAAAAAAATTACATTATATAATAATATACACACACATACAAATTTATCTTTAAAGGGTGATTAGGATTTGAAAAGATGGAGAGAAGGGGAGATTATTCTATTTATTTATTTGGCTGTGTTGGGTCTTAGTTGTGGCATGCAGGATCTTTCTTGCTTTATGTGGGATCTTTCCTTGCAGTGCAGAGATTCTCTACTTGTGGCACATGGCCCATAGTATCTGCTTCTCATTTATGGAAAAGATATGGGCTTGGTATTTTGAAAGGGATTCCACTGATCTAAAGATTATTCTGTTGAGTGGTAGCACTGTGCTAATAATATTAATTCTTCCAAGCAATGAACATAAGGTGGCTTTCTATTTATTTATCTTCTTTAGTTTATTTCAGTAATGTTTTGTTGTTTTGAATATATGTCTTCAACGTCCTGAGGACTCTGGCTCCTGCCCAATAGCCTTTGTGTGAGTTTTGATGACCAACCATAGTAATTACATAGGTTTTACTGGGCAGGTTTTATGGGGGGAATGCTGCCCTCCCCACCCCAGACTTCATACACAGCCAGTGAATTAATCTGAGGGAGATCGCAGTCCAAGACTCAAGTCCATCTGGCCTGTGACAGTGGTCTTCACATATTTGTATTCCCTGGCAAGTGTCCTCATTCTTAGGTGTATCTTCATCTGATGCCACTAGCTGAGGTTTCTATATGTGTCTCTGTCAAGATCTCCTTATCAGGGAGAGTAGAAAACCTTAAAGACACTTCTCCTTATTCTAACTCAGTACTCAGAATGTTTTTACTGCTACCCATCCTTCTCTCCCTTCCCATGGCCATTGGTTCCATAAAACTGAAGGACCTTTTTGTGCCATGCTCCCTCAAGAATGGGATCACGTCTTTGTCTTTGCTCGGCCACCTGAGCCTTGATGAGTGTGCCATTCCATGGGGAAGAAAGAGTCAGGGGAAATTCAGTGTTTTCTTAGACTAGGTTCTTGTTTCATCACAACATGAGATTTCACTGTTACTTTCATTTTGGCTATTGCTTTATATGGCTACTCTGAAAATTTTCAGATCAACTCTTTCCAGCTCAGCTGAGCTCCTGACACCTCCTAGTTTAAAAGTATTCAAGTATTTTATTATTTTCAATGCTATTGTAAATGGATTTGTCTCCTTAACTTTACATTTGAATTATTCAGTGCTCTTCTACAGAAATACAACTCATATTTAGAAGTGGATTCTGTGCCATGCAAATTTGCTGAACTAGTTTATTAGCCCTCCTAATTTTTGTATGGGTTTTTAGGATTTTCTATATATAAGATCATTGCATCTGTGAATAGAGGTACATTTAGTCCTTTCTTTTAGCCTATGTATATTTCATTTCTTCCATAGCTTTTATGGTTAGACTTCTAGTATATTGTTAAAGTGGCGAGAACAGGCGTCCATGTCTTATGCTGCTGCTGCTGCTGCTGCTGCTAAGTTGCTTCAGTCGTGTCTGACTCTGTGCGACCCCACAGACGGCAGCCCACTGGATTCCCCCATCCCTGGGATTCTCTAGGCAAGAATACTGGAGTGGGTTGCCATTTCCTTCTCCAATGCATGAAAGTGAAAAGTCAAAGTGAAGTCGCTAAGTCGTGTCCAACTCTTAGCGACCCCGTGGACTGCAGTCTACCAGGCTCCTCCATCCATGGGATTTTCCAGGCAAGAATACTGGAATGGGGTGCCATTGCCTTCTCCAGTAGTAGCTTTTAGGGTCACTTAATAAGTTAGAAAAACACTCAAATAAGGATTTTCTCCTCCAACATCCAAAGAGGTCCATTAGGCATTGCACCTCATTTTTGGTTGTAGGAGAGTCAGATATAACAACTTATCTTTCTTGACATGTTCCACATCACCGGATTCCTAGAAATTTTACTGAGATATAAAGACTGAATTTTGTGGGATTAAACCTTACCTTCTGACACACAAATGTTTCAACAGTAAGATTAGAATAGTTCTTCTTGGTTGCTCATTGGGTCCCATCAGCATAATGTCATTGATGTAATGGACCAATGTAACATCTTGGGGAAAGGAAAGGCAATCAAGATCCCTGTGAACTAAATTATGACATATGGCTGGATAGTTGATATACCCCTGCATTAGGACAGAGAAGATATATCTCTGGCCTTGCCTGTTGTATGCAAACTACTTGTGCTGATCTTTATTGACAGGGATGGAGAAAAATGCATTTGCCAGATCAGTAGCTGCATACAAGGTACCAGGGGATATGATAAATTGCTCAAACAATGAAACCGCATCTGGTACAGAGGCTGCAGTTGGAGTCACCACCCAGTTAAGCTTACAATAATCTGTTGTCATTTTCTAAGATCCTCTGTCTTCTGCACAGTATAAATAAGCAAGTATAATGGGGATGTGGTAGGAATCAGCACTTCTTATCTTTCAAGTCCTTGATTGTAGCACCAATTTCTTCAGTCCTTTCAGGAGTGCAGCATTGCTTTTCATTATTATTTTGCTGCATATAGGCAGTTCTAATGGCTTCCATTGGCCCTTTCCCACTATAACATCCCTCACTGCACAGGTCAGGGAACCAATGTGAGGATTATTCCAGCTACTGAAGTTTTCTATTCCAATTCTGCATTCCAGAACAGGATGAGTTCAGGGATCACTGAGCCCACCAAGAGATGAAATGAGATAAAATTATTTTACCTCCATAAACCCCTACTCTTTGGTGGACCATAGTGACATTTCGGGTCTCCTGAAGTTAGGACTCTGTTTTATGATTTAAGTTAGACTTTTGCTTACTTGATCTAGAACTTTTATGACTATAAGATCAAGTAATAACTTAGTAGCCTTCCTAGCAGGTCTACAAAAGTCATGATCAACTAGCCAGTGTCATAGGTCTGTGAAAATCAGATGATTGTTTGCTGCTTTGACTCAACTGTCCAGTATGGTAAACACACCATCTTGCCTTTAGTGGTTAAATGTCACCACATGACACTGTCACCTTGGGATCTTACTACTCCCATTGTACTTAGGTTTCCCAATTCACTGATTGTGTTTCCCACTGAAAGGTCTGGCCTACAGAGAAGACCACAGGACTTTTCAAGGATACTGGGCTTCCCTCACAAGTTTCTTTCTTAATCATGGTGAAAGGCATGCCTTTTAGACCCTCCCAGTGTGGATGAGTATTTCTTATATGACAAATCCGTTCTAGCATTTCAATATTCCTATGCTTTTGAATTGCTTCCTCTACATTAAGGTAAGTCATGTCTAGCATTTCAAACTTAAACATGGTGGAGCGTCTTTTGATCCATGAATTAGCCAAACAGAGCCCTTTCTAATTCTTGATACTGCACCATTAAATGCAGAATCTCTGCTTTGTGATTCTGCTTACATATATAATTTTAGTCTGTACAACTTCATGTTCCTCCCACCATTATTCTACTTCCGTAGTATCCATTACTATACAAATTTGAAAATTCAAGCAGTTCTGTTGGAGTATAGCACAAATTCTTATGGGTCCTACTTTGTATTGATACCTTATC
The DNA here is from genome assembly GCF_023091745.1 of Budorcas taxicolor. Taxonomy (NCBI): domain Eukaryota; kingdom Metazoa; phylum Chordata; class Mammalia; order Artiodactyla; family Bovidae; genus Budorcas; species Budorcas taxicolor. Next base: position 31,450,354 of record NC_068935.1, read on the forward strand.
TTCAGGAGCCTGCTGGAACTTGAGTCTAGTTACAGACCTAGATGCAGAGAGGAGTGGTGGGGGGTGTCTTGAGAAGATTCAGCATTGCTTTATAGAATAACTGACTACGCTAGAGGTGCTCCCATTGGCAAAGAGGATTCATTAGGATTTAGGACTCCATGTCCCCAGCTCCATCAGTGTTCTCCAACTTTTAAGGCCTTAGTCCTTCCCCATCAATTCTCTCACTTTAACCATAGTCATCCTATGAGGCTGGGAGTTTAAATTGTGTTATAATACAGCCAGATGCAGATAAGATTCTGGGGTTGGTTTTCAGCAACTACAGGATGTATCTCCTTCAGAGATACAAGATTTAAGATTCAGAGATACAAACAATAGAATTATATGGCATTTGAACTCAGAATTCAAATCCTTGAGCTCATTCTTTTTTTCCCCAAATTGTTCAGAGACATTAAGAGTAAGCAGCCAGTCTCCCTATATTAATTTGTCAAAACTGTTCAAAATATCATATGCACACTCACCTAGTTCCTTGCTTTTAAGTAGTTGATTAGGATCAACCAGTTCTAATGTTCTGCACTGCTAGATCATAGACTGTCAGTGCTCTGTTTACTACCAGAAATAGTCATTAGAATCTATAAAGCTGCTGAGGTTAGGAATCCAATTCCAGAAACTCTCAAGTCAAAGAACTCAAATTCCATTCTTGAACAAGTCAGTACCAAAAATGGTACCAGTCAGAGTTCTCCATAAAAACACTGCCTTGAGAGAGAGAGAGAGAGAGAGAGAGAGAGAGAGAGAGAGAGAGAGTGTGTGTGTGTGTGTGTAGAGAGACAAACAGACAATATACTAAGCAATATGCTAAGATCTACTAACCAATATGCTAAGACTTGGGAAGTACAGACTAAGCCTGGGAAGATGTGAGGAGCTATCAGTTTAACAACTCTTGAGGAATTGAATCCTGCCAAGAACTATGTAAGTGGACTTGTAAGTGGATCTCTGCTCAATCACATCTTCAAATAAAAACGCAGCCCCTGCTAACACCTTGATTGCAGCCTTGTAAGACATTCTGAAATAGAGTACTCACCTACAGGGTACCTGGATTCCTGAACCATGAATACTCTGAGATAAAGAATGCATGGTTTTTTAAGCCACTAAGTTTTAGGGAGATTTGTTTTGCAGCAAGAGATAATTAATTGAAGGCCATATGCCAGTATGCAGTCTTGAATTAACATTTATTTTGTCTGAGAGAACTTAAATAGAGAATTTATTCTAAAGAAGTCCAAGTTTGATACTGCCCCCATGGAACTGGTAAAAACAGGCAGATTTCATTTAGAGGAACACAGCTTCAACATAGGGCTCAAAAAGACTTACAGATGAAGATATAAGAAACATGAGCTTATAGATAGAGCAGAAAATCTTGAAACAAGCACTAAGAATTAGATTAATTAGAAAAAATCAGAATAACACTTTTACCAGTAGTTCAGAGAAGGTCTTAGATACTGTAATTTTTTAAAAGAATAAAAAAAAAATCATAGAACTGACAAATTGTGGAAACAAAACAACAGAAGCTGGTCCAATATTGGGTTAGACATACCTGAAAATATAATCAGCAAAATGAAAAGTAGAATTACTTAAAATGAAAAGCAGAATCAATGAGCTTAAAAATAAGAAGGAATATTTAAAAGATGTAGATAAATGAATAAAAAGGTTAGTATATATTTGAAAGATTAGTTCCTTTTAATTTCCAAACTCCTTACTACAGAAAAATTGAAATAAATGACTGAAGAAAATTTTAGTTTTAAGGTTTTGAGGAAAAAGACCTACTCAACAACAGTTTTGTATGCAATTAAACAATAATTAAGGTCATAAAAACATTTTATAGGCAGTATAAAATTACGATTCATAAGCTATCATTAAAAGAACTATTAGACATATTTCAGGTGGATAAAAATTGAACCAAATCTATTAGGATGCAAGAAAAAGTGGTATACAAATAATAAATATATTGAGTAGATTTGTTATATGCCTTGCCTATAAAAAGTAAGTAATGATAAGACTTAAGTATAAGTGGTTAATGGAAAAAGTAAAATTCAATGCTATAAACTACATTATTTTTGCACACACCTGAACAGTAGATAGTGGTAATTTCTATATATCATGCTGTAGTAAATCATCAAGGTTTCTCATAAACTGAGGTGATTGGCTTGGGAATTCTTAATGTTTCTGGCTTCCCTGAGTACCTATGGTATTGATCTCTCAACACATTTGTATAGATATCTTAACCATACCATTTTCCCAAGCACAACATTTGGGAATCTCTGATCTAGACAAGTATAACCAACAAGATGGAGGTAGAACATGCTTGGAGTTAAATCCTATTGTGTTTCTATTGTAAAAGGGATGGTAGATATAGTGAAAAGAATTAAAGTATCCTTGTTAAAACATTGAAATAATGATAAAAAATTAAAATATAATGTAGACTACTTAAATAGATAAAGCAATTTGGCTGAGGTTAACATAGAAACACTACTCTGTATAAAATAAATGACCACCAAGGACCTACTGTATACCATAGGGGAACTAGATTCCATATTATGTAATAATCTATAAGGGAAAAGAATATGATAAATATATACAGCTGAAATACTGTGCTGCATATCTGAAGCATACATGACATTATAAATCAACTATACTTCAAAAAAATTTAACAAAAGAACTTCAGTTAAAAATTAGATTAAGGGGAGAGGATAAATTATATGGTAACAAATCAGTATCTCAAACTCAACAAATATCAAACTGAGTTTTAAAATCCCTGGAGGAGGAAATGACAACCTGCTCCAGTATTCTTGCTGGGATAATCCCATGGAAAGAGAAACCTGGTGGGCTACAGTCCATGGGGTCACAAAAAGTCAGACACAAGTGAAGTGACTGAGCACACATATTATTTAAAATACACATACTTAAACTATGAGATCATAGAAATGTGAAAGAAACTATATAAAAACACATACCAGATAATTACAAATAACAAGAAACGGGGTCCTGATGTTAATATCAGATAAAATAAACATGAATGAAAAGCATTATTCAGAATGTGATTATAAATTAGTGCTAACAAGCTATTAAAACTATGAACTTGTTTATATTCAGTGATATATATAGGCTTAAAATATATAAAGATAAAATTGATTGTGAACATGAAGTTATACATCTACAAATATATGAAGATTTAATGTGAATTTCAAAATGATTTATTCATTGTGCAGTTTAAAATGGCAAGATTTATGGAAAATACAAAGAATACGTAATTTTGTTAATATAGAAACTGCAACTGCCATTTACAGAATTAGAATTCATAGAACACTTCCATTAGTAGCCACAGAGCAAACTCAAACCAGATTTGTTACTATATGGACAAAAACACATTAAATTAGAAGCTGATAACAAAGTGTAACCATATTTTCCAAAATCAAAACATGTAAAACACTTATATAAATGACTCATGGAATGAAAAATAATAAGGAAAATTTGAGTATCCAAAAGAAACTATAATTAAAACACTGTACATAAAATCTGAACTAGAAGAAAATTACCTATGAAATTACCAAGGGCATTTTTCACAGAACTAGAACCAAAAAAAAATCTTAAAATCTATATGGAGGCATAGAGACCTCAAATAGCCAAAGTAATACTGAGGGGGAAAAAAATGGAGTTGGAGGAATCAGGCTCCCTGACTTTAGACTAGACTACAAAGCTATAGCCATCAAAATAGTATGGTACCAGCACAAAAACAGAAATATAAATCAGTGCAACAGGATAGAAAGCTCATAAATAAACCCAGGCACCTATGATCGATTAATCAGTGACAAAGGGAGCATGACTACACAGTGATGGAAAGACAATCTTTTTTCAACAAATCATGCTGGGAAAACTGGAAAACTACATGTAAAAAAAAAATGATCTTCTTTACCATCATACACAAAAAATAAGCTCAAAATTCATTAAAGGCAGAAATGTGAGATTCAATACTGTAAAACTCCTAGAGGAAAACAGGCAGAACACTCTGAAATAAATCATAGCAATATCTTTTTTGATCCATCTCCAAGAATAATGGAAGTAAAAACAAAGATAAACAAATGGAACCTACTGAAAAGCTTTTGGAAAGTAAAGGAAACAGTAAACAAAATAAAAAAGCAACCCACAAATTGTGAGAAAATATTTTCAAATGATGTGGCTAACAAGAGATTAGTCTCCAAAGGTTACAAACATGTGGATTAACATCATCAAAACAAATAACCCAATCAAAAAATTGGCAGAAGGGCTTCCCTGGTAGTCCAGTAATTAAAATCAGCCTTGCGATGCAGGGGACACTGATTTGATCCCTGATCTAGGAAGATCCCATGTGCCACAGAGCAGCAAAGCTCACGTGCCACAACTACTGAAGCCCTTGTGCCTAAAGCCTGTGCTCTGCAACAAGAATCCCACACACCACAACCAGAGAGTAGTCCCCATTTGCCACAACTAGAGAAAAGTCCATGCATAGCAACGAAGACTCAACACAGCCATAAATAAATAAATATTTTTTAAAAAATGGGAAGAAGACCTAAATAGACACTTCTCGAAGACATTCAAATGATGATAAGCACATGAAAACATCATAAGCACATGTTCAACATCACTAATTTTTATTTATTTTTTAAATATAAATTTATTTTAATTGGAGGTTAATTACTTTACAATATTGTATTGGTTTTGCCATACATCAACATGAATCCGCCACAGGTATACACGTGTTCCCCATCCTGTACCCCCCTGCCTCCTCCCTCCTCCCTCCCCATACCATCCCTCTGGGTCATCTCAGTGCACCAGAAAATGGAAATAAAAACTACAATGAGGTAATTACCTCACACCAGTCAAAATAGCTATTCTCTAAAAATCCACAAACAATAAATGCTGGAGAGTGTGTGGAGAGAAGGGAATCCTTGTACACTATGGTGAGAATGTAAATTGGTACAGCCACTATGGAGAACAGTTTCAGTTCAGTAGCTCAGTTGTGTTCAACTCTTTGCATCCCCATGGACTGCAGCACGGCAAACCTTCCCTGTCCATTGCCAATTCCTGGAGATTACTGAAAATCATGTCCATCAAGTTGGTGATGCCATCCAACCATCTCATACTCTGTAGTCCCCTTCTCCTCCAGCCTTCAATCTTTCCCAGCATCTGTGTCTTTTCCAATGAATCAGTTCTTTGCATCAGGTGGCCAAAGTATTGGAGTTTCAGCTTCAGCATCAGTTCTTCCAATGAATATTCAGGACTGATTTTCTTTAGGATGGACTGCTTTGTTCTCTTTGCTGTCCACGGGACTCTCAAGAGTCTTCACCAACACCACAGTTAAAATGGATCAATTCTTCGGTGCTCAACTTTCTTTATAGTCCAACTCTCACATCCATACATGACTACTGGAAAAACCATAGCTTTGACTAGACCTTTGACTAGACTGAGGATGTTTGTTGGCAAAGTAATATCTGCTTTTTAATATGCTATCTAGGTTTAATATGCTGTCTAGGAGTACAGTATGGTGACTCCTTAAAAAACTGAAAAATGGAGGTACCATATGGTCCTGTAATCCCAGTTCTGGGCACATATCCAGAGAAAAAACATGATCTGAAAGGATATGGAAACCTTTGCGGAAACCAGTGTTCACTGCAGCACTGTTTACAATAGCCAAGACATGAAAGCAAACTAAATGTCCATTGACAACAGAATGAATAAAGAAGATGTGGGACATATATATACAATGGAATATTAGCCCTTAAAAAGACTGAAATAATGCCATTTGCGAACAACATGGATCGACCTAGAATGTGTCATACTGAGTGAAGCCAGAGAAAGAGAAATATCATATGTCCCTTATATGTGGAATCTAAAAAGTAATGATACAAATGAACTTACTTACAAAACAGAAACAGACTTAGAGAACAATGGTTACTAGGGAGGAAAGGTGGGGTTGGGAAGGGGTAGTTAGGGAGCTGGAGGTCGACAAGTATACACTGCTATGTTTAAAATGGATAACCAACAAGGATCTACTGTATTGCACAGGGAACTCTGCTCAATGTTATGTGGCAGCCTGATGGGAGGGGAGTTTGGGGGAGAACTGATACCTTTGTATAGCTGAGTTGCTCTGATGTCCACCTGAGACTATCACAGTGTTGTTAATTGGCTATATTGCAATATAAAAAGTTTAAAAATAAACTTAAAAATAGAAACTGATGCCAAAAAAAAAAATAAATTAAAATCTAAAAATTGACAGAAAAAATAACGTCTTAATACATTGAAGTTGATAAATCAGTAGAGTAGCTATAAATTCACAATATTTTTTATTTATGAAGATTAAAACTATAGACTTTTCTGAAGAAAACATGAAATAATATATAAGGTAGTATAATATGATATTACTATAGCTATATCTTAGATTTTTAAAACTCAGAACACTGAATAACTGTACATGAATATCCTGAATGATGCATATATAACCGAATATAACCTAGAAAAATGTAATTTAATAAAACTGAACAAATCAACTTGAATATATGACTTGGTAAGTTTCTACCAGAATTATCTTTCTTTAGTTAACAGCTTTATACTGTGAACAAAATAATAGAAGTCTGGACACTGGCGAATAAATAGGCGAGAAGATTCTGAACAAAACTTCATATTTGAATGAAAATAAGGGGGTTACCATCATGATGTAATAGAGACTGGATTCACCATCTTTCTGGAAATAACAATGGATGAAATTCATGAAATAATTTTAAGACACTAGATATTATGCATTTAAGGGCCTCATCTTCTTAAGGTGAGCTATATATTTGTACCAGCTTATGGGAGAAGATTTCCAGAAAACTGAGGAAAAGAGATGTCAGGGAAGTCCAATGAACCTTCTGCACTGAATATATGAAACAGGCTATGCGATGGGACACAAAAGGCCTAGAGTTTGCAGGACACAATTCAAGAGTGAAGAGAGTAGCACAGAAAAGCAAATCCAGATCTCTGCAGAAGGTCTCATTCAATTATTAAACTCAGTCAACTCATGAACATAGGCTTCTGAGGAAGTGACCCAAGACCAGTTGTGAACCATACAAAAGGATTAGAGGAAACAGCATTCAGAACTCATATAGGGACAGGAATAATGCCTGTTTCTTTCAGCCAAACTGGAAATCTTCATGAAGATTCATGGCTCACTGGTAGAGTACAGAGGATGGGTCTAACCTCCATAGGAGAGAAAATACTTACCCAAGACTGACCACTGTCCTGGTTTTACCTAATAAATCTTAGAAAGTCCTGAAAGATTAAATTGTTTTCAGGTAATTTAGCTGTATACCCAGAAGGAAGGTGGAGATTTTTTTGGAATTAAAGAAAAGTTTCTAGAACTCAACAAGGTTAAATCCACAATGGCTGGCTTGAAGTATGAATTTTCTTAGGGATGGTTTCTTCATATTTTGCACAGCATTGTTATTTTAGATTGGGAATTTGACACTTACATTGTGGTAACACTGGAATTCATATCCAATTCTCCAGGATTTTCTGTGGTATTTTTTAAATCACTTAAAGTGTGGTATTAACATTTGAGACTTTGCTAGACCATTTTTACAAAGGCTATTTCTTACTGTATGTAATCACTGAAGTCTCTATTTTCATAACTTATATTTGGGGAATATTTTAGTAGAAATTTCCTTTAATGCAACAAGCTATAACAGAACAAATAAACCAAAAAAAAAAAAAAAAAAGGCAAAAGAAACAGACTCAGTTACCTCTCCTAGTCTTTGCAAATTGCCTGTTTTCTGTACCCCAACATGAAAGCTTGGTGTCTACTCAAGTCCTTTTTGAGCGTGTATCTCAGCTTTCCGAGTTTTCCCATATATATGGCTGGTATTGAACATCCTAATTCCATAAAAAGCCTCACTCTAGTTCTTAGGTGGTCTGTTGTATGTCTCTGCCCATAATATCTTGCTTCAGGTGTCTGTGGATTTATTGTCCTCTTGGAGCTTTTATGAGAAGTGCCTGCTACTTATCCCACCTGTGACCTGAGTTGGGAGAAGCAGAAATGAGTGCTTTGCTTCAGGTATCCCCTAAACATGTTAGAACAGATGTATGCAATAATCTGCAAATAAGATCAGCCAGTTCTCTCTGGTTTAAGAGAAGGAACTGGGAACTAGCGTGCTCCCACTGCAAGACCAAGACTGACTCCACGCCAGAAGAATGTGGGGAAAAGTAAACATACAAATAAAATTTTCTGTCATTTTGGAGGATGTTTTTCTGATTGAGTGTTCACTTGGTTTCTATAAATCTTTGACTGTTCTCCAAAAATCTGACCAAGATGTTTCAGAGAGCCCTGCTTGTTTTGTGTTTTTCCAGAGGGAGAATAAGGTCTTGGAAATTTGTAATACCCTATTTTTCTGACTACCCATACTTTTAATATATCCCCGATCTGTAGTGAAAATCCACATTCACTCAAGTGTTGGTCTTTCTTTTAAGGATTTGTGAAGTGAAAGTGAAAGTGACTCAGTCATGTCTGACTCTTTGGGATCCCATGGACTATACAGTCCATGGAATTCTCCAGGCCAGAATACTGGAGTGGGTAGCCTTTCCCTTCTCCAGGGGATCTCCCCAACCCAAGGATTGAACAGGTCTTCTGCATTGCATGTGGATTCTTTACAATTTATTAAACTTTTCAAAAACATTTTTTTTCAATGTAAAACGTTTTTGTATTGTTTCCTATTTCTTTTTTTAGCTGTGCTCTACAGACAGCATGTAGGATCTTAGTTCCCTGACCAGAGATGGAACCCATGCCCCCTACATTTAGCACAGTCTTAACCACTGGACTGACAGGGAAGTCCCTTTTTGATTTCTGATTGTAGTTTGTCATCCCCTTCCATCTCCTTACTTTAGATTTCTGAACAATTATTTTTATAGCTTCTTAAGTTGGAGACTTAGATCATTTATTCTAGATATTTATTTTCCTGAATGTTCATTTCTTTTGTAATTACTCATTTAAATAACTTACCTAATTTTGCTGTGATTACTTATTTTATCTATGGGTTATTTAGAAGCATGTTCCTTAGTTTTTAAAGTTTGTCTATTTTCTGAATTTTTTCCCCTAGTAGGAGATTAAATTCCATTGCAATCAGACTGTATACTCATAATAAATTTCTAACTTATGGCCATTTATGATGTCATATAAATGGAATCATATCACATATAGTCTTTCAGATCTGGGTTCTTTTATCAAAGTACATTTAAAATTTATCTAAGTTGAATGAATTACTAGTTCCTTATTTTTATTGCTAAGGAACACTCCATTCCATGTATGTAACAAGGTTTATCTATCCATTCACCTTTTGAAAGGCATCTAAGTTCTTTCAGTTTGGGGAAATTTTTGAATAAAACTTCTATATGTATGGTACAAGCTTTTCTTTGAACATAATTTACATTTCTCTTGGATAAATCCTTAGGATTTGGATTGCTAGACATATGTTACGTGGTTATTTAACTTCATAAGAATCTGCCAAACTGTTTCCTAAAATGATTATAACATTTTACATTCTTACCAGCAGTGTGTAATATTTCAGTTTTTCTGCATTCTCTCCAAAACTTTGTATTTTAAGTTCTTGTTTATAGTTTTATCCATTTTAATAGGTGTGCAGTGATATCTAATTGCTTTTGGTTTCATTTTTCCCAAATGGTGATCAGCATTGTTCTTCATTAGGGGAAAGCAAATAAAAACAAAATGAGGTATCTTTATAGTCATACCAAAATAGCTAAAATTAAGAAGGCTGACAATTCCAAACTTGGTTAAGATGTAAAAAAACTGGAACTCTCATATGTTGTTTTGGTTGTTGGAGATAGTACAAACACTTTGGGAGGGAAACCTATCTTGGCACTAGATACTGAAGCTAACAATTTTCCTATTTATGCTGCAATACAGCAATCCCTCTCCTAGAGAAAGGAGTGCTTATGTGCCTGTACTCTGGAATGCAAGTACAAGAAATTCATAGCAAAGTAGTTTATAATATACCCAAACTGGAAATAACCACATGCTCATCAAGAATAGAATTAACTGGAGCCGATTATACAGAGTGAAGTAAGCCAGAAAGAAAAACACCAATACAGTATACTAACACATATATACGGAATTTAGAAAGATGGCAATGACGACCCTGTATGCAAGACAGGAAAAAGACGCAGCTGTCTATAACGGACTTTTGGACTCAGAGGGAGAGGGAGAGGGTGGGATGATATGGGAGAATGGCATTCTATCATGTATACTATCATGTAAGAATTGAATCGCTAGTCTATGTCTGACGCAGGATACAGCATGCTTGGGGCTGGTGCATGGGGATGACCCACAGAGATGTTATGGGGAGGGAGGTGGGAGGGGGGTTCATGTTTGGGAACACATGTAAGAATTAAAGATTTTAAAATTAAAATAAATAAATAAATAAATAAATAAATAAAGCAAAAAAAAAAAAAAGAAAGAAAGAAAATAAAACTCCTAGATAGCTATTTGTTTTAGAAGTAAAAAAAAAAAAAAAAAAGAATAGAATTAAATAAATTCTGGTCTATGAACACATCAATTACAAAGGATAAAATTCCTGCTATACATACTACTATCAGTGAATATCATAGATACTTATTTGACAGAAACCAAACACAAACTTTGTACAAATTAGTACATACTCTGATTTCTTTTTACATAATATTTAAAAAGAGGCAAAATAAATTTATAGTGACAGAAATAAGAATAGTGGTTGGCTCTGTAGTGGGTGATTGATTTAAAAGGAGCATAAGAGGTAATTCCCTGGCAGTCCAGTGGTTAAGACTTCACACTCTCACTGCTGAGGTCCTGGGTTTGATCCATAGATGGGGGAACTAAGATCCTGCAAGCTGTGAGGCACAGCCGAAAATAAAACAAAAAAATAAATAGATAAATAAATGGGACATTAGAAAAGTGTATGGAGTAATAAATTGAAAAGGGTAATAATTGTGAGGTTATAGGCAGATATAAAATTTTAATCTATATAATTAAGATTATACACTGGAATATTCAGTTGAGTTCAGTTCAGTCGCTCAGTCGTGTCTGACTCTTTGCGACCCCATGAATTGCAGCACGCCAGGCCTCCCTGTCCATCACCAACTCGCGGAGTTCACTCAGACTCACGTCCATCGAGTCAGTGATGTCATCCAGCCATCTTATCCTCTGTCATCCCCTTCTCCTCCTGCCCCCAATCCCTCTGAGCATCAGAGCCTTTTCCAATGAGTCAACTCTTCGCATGAGGTGGCCAAAGTACTGGAGTTTCAGCTTTAGCATCATTCCTTCCAAAGAAATCCCAGGGCTGATCTCCTTCAGAATGGACTGGTTGGATCTCCTTGCAGTCCAAGGGACGCCTTAAATAAGTGAAAATATGCAATAATATGAATGGATCTGAAGGGTATTATGCTTAGTGAAATAAGTCAGACAGAGAAAGATAAATACTTTATATTATCATTTAATGTGGAATCTAAAAAATGAAATAAATGAAAAAAATAGAAGCAGAATCACAGATATAGAGAAAAGTCTAGTAGTTAACAGTGGGGCAAGACAGGGATATGGGATTGAAGAATACAAACTACTATGTATGAAACAAATAAGCTACAAAGATATTGTACAGTGCATGGGATTTAGCCAATATTTTATAACAACAGTAAATGGAATATAATCTATAAAAATATTGAATGTTATATATGTGAATCTAATATAAATCAACTGTACTTCTGTAAAAATAAAAATGAAACCTCAAAAAATAAAAAATATATGACAGATTAACACATCGTACTGAATGCATTTATATGTCTTGTTGTTATTGTTACCTGACTTGTTTGCTTTAATTAGACTTGTTTATTAACCTAAAAACAGCTTTTAAAGTAATGAATCTGAGGGCTTAAATTAATCTGAGGTGTTATATATAAATTTACCTATAAAACAAAATGCAAAATCATTTTCTGGAAAATATATTTTCACTTATTAGATGAATGAAATAGTTATGAAATCAGGGCCTTGAGAAAGAAGAAAGTCTTATTTTCTTACAATATAATTTTCTTCCTTGTAGTAGCTGAGATTTGCAAATTCTGAAAAATACAAGGCTGAGAATTGTTGGTGTCCAAATCACGTTGGAGAGGCCTCAGATAAATATGAAGAAGTTATGTCTACAGTTAGAACTAGAAATGATAGTGATTGAAAGCAGGTGAGTAAAGTATCAATGTAACTTGGAAGTGTCTCACTTTTGATGTATTTGGTTTAAGCTAGAATTTTAAGATAATTGTTGAAAAAGCTTAAATTTAACTAACATCTTATGGAAAAAACCCAAATGAAGTTTTTGTCTAACCCAATATTAATAAAGAATTATTGAGTAATGTCAACATCATGGCATCATGAAATGCTCCCTTTTTCTCTCCTCTTCAGTCTATAACCATTAAAACAGCTATAACTCAACAAAGATGCCTCTTCCCAGGACTCTGGACAGTTCTACACATCTGTACACCTAAAGGTAGGTGGAGTGGACACATAGAAGAGGTAGAACAAGGGGAGCAGTTGAGACAGTGCCTATGATCCTGGACCCCCAGCTGCAGTGGCTGAGCCTGCAGCCCCAGAGAACCCAGTAGCATCAGGGAAGGCAACACACAGACAACCAGCCTTTCAGCTGCAGTGGTGTCCACAGCCACAGGGAACTACCTGAACATAGGGGCAGTAAAACCTGTGACCCTGTTCCATCATCCATAGAGGCACCTGTGACTCTGGCCCTGCAATACCACCTACAGTGGTGGCACCCATGAACCCAACAACCCTAGTCAAGGCAGAGACACCTTTGACCTTGGTTCCCCACCCCTCCTCATGATGGGAGAGTATACAACTCAGGATACTGGATCCAGTACAGGTGCCCGCCATCCTGGTGCCACAGGCAGCAGTGCCAGTTACACCAGTAGCAGCAAGGCATCTGTGACTCCAGAGGCACAATCAGCAACACTGAAGGGAGATAACTCTAAAAGAGTCCTTGTAGGGTGGAAAGCTTCAATTCTCAGGTATACCCAGAGGTATACTAACCTGTTGAATTCTTAGAATCAAGGAAGAGAGAAGAAAAAAGAGGAGAGGAAGAGAAGGAAGAAAGGTGTTTATTACTACAAATGCATCAGCAGAGGAACAACATCAAGTAAGATGAAAAACCACACTAACATAATATCACAAGAAGAAAATGACAGTTCCCAAGAAGCCATGTAAATGGAATTTTGCCATGTAACTGATACAGAATTCAAAGTAACTGTCATGAAGAAACTAAGTGCTATACAAGAAAACCTAGAAGGAAAACCTAGAAAGGCAGTTCAGTCAGCTCATGAATAAAATTAACAGGAGAAACTGAAACTCTTATTAAACAGTACGTGTGCTCAGTTGTCCATCTAGTCCAGGCTATGGTTTTTCCAGTGGTCATCTTTGGATGTGAGAGTTGGACTGTGAAGAAAGCTGAGTGCTGAAGAATTGATGCTTTTGAACTGTGGTGTTGGAGAAGACTCTTGAGAGTCCCTTGGACTGCAAGGAGATCCAACCAGTCCATCCTAAAAGGGATCAGTCCTGGATGTTCACTGGAAGGACTGATGCTGAAGCTTAAACTCCAATATTTTGGCCACCTCATGAGAAGAGTTGACTCATTGGAAAAGACCCTGATGTTGGGAGGGATTCGGGGCAGGAGAAGGGGACGACAAAATATGAGATGGCTGGATGGCATCACCGACTCGATGGACACGAGTTTGGGTAAACTCTGAGAGTTGATGATGGACAGGGAGGCCTAGCATGCTACAATTCATGGGGTCGCAAAGAGTCGGACACAACTGAGCAACTGAACTGAACTGTGCTCAGTTGTGTCCAACTCTGCGACCCCATAGACTGCATCCCACAAGTCTTCTCTGTCCATGGGATTTCCCAGGCAAGGATACTGGAGTGGGTTTCTATTCCCTACTCTAGGGGATCTTCCCAACCCAGGGATTGAACCTGCATCTTCTGTGTCTCCTGCATTGGCAGGTGGATTCTTTACCACTGAGCTACCTGTGAATATCTAAAAAAAAAAAAAAAAAAAAAAAATTACCAAATTATTAAGTTGAAGAACCCCCCAGAATGAGATGAATAATGCATAGAAAGCATTGTACATAGAAAAGACCGTGTGGAAGATAGAGTCAGTGAGTTCAAAGGTAGAACTCTAGTAATGACACATGTAAAAGAAGACACAGAAATAAAATCTAAAAAAATGAAATTCTATGAGAACTATCCAACTCTATTAAAAAGGGAAAAATTAAGATAATGGGTATCCCAGAAGGAAAAGGGTAGAAGGTAGTATAACAGCATTCATTTAAAGAAAAAATAGATGAGAACTTCCCAAATATGGTGAAGGAACAGGATATAGAATTTCATGAAACCAAGAGAATACCTAATTACCTCAATGCAAAAAGACCTTCCTCAAGATGTATTATATTAAAACTATCAAAAGTGAATGACAAAGGCAGAATTTTAAAGTCAGCCAGGAGAAAAAAATGGTAACCTACAAAGAAACTCCTATTAGGCTATCAGCAGATTTCTCTTGTCAAGGAGAGAGTGGAATGACGTACTCAAAATACTAAAAGATAAAAACTGTCAACTAACAATACACTATTTAGCAAGATGCCATTTAGCTATGAAGGAGAAATAAAAGCCTTTCCCAGAAAACCAAAAGCTGAGGGAGTTTGTCAACCCTAGACCTGCTTTACAAGAAATGTTGAAAGCAGCTCTTCTATCTGAAACAAAAAGGCAAAGGCACATAAAGCTTTGAGTAAGGTGATAGAATCAGACATTTTCAACTCCATATTAGAATGGGCTGTTAAGCAGTTAATTATAGCATGAAGGTTAAAGAGAAAAGACAGTAATAATTACACCTACTGCAATTTGATAAAACATAAAAAGAGATAATGTGAGATAAGAGCATAAAAGGGGGAAGAGAAAAAGGATGAAAATCAGGCAAATAAAGATAAGATGCTATCAGCAGAAAAAGAGCTATTTTGTCTATGAGGCATCTTAAAAATACCTCATGGCAACCACAAAACATACATCTATAACACATACACAGAAAAAAAGAGGAAACTGAGAAAAACATAGAAAATCACTAACATAAAATGGTAGAAAACAAAAATAAACGAGTTATAGAGCAATCAGAAAACGAGAAGTAAGACTGCTACCTCATGCCATACACAAAATAAAGTGGACTAAAGTCTTGAATATGGCATATGCAACCATAAACTCCTAGCAGAAAGCATGAAGAGTACATTCTTTAACATCAGTTTAGCAGTACCTTTCTGGATGTCTCCTCATGCAAGGGAAGCAAAACCACAAATAAATAAGTGGAACTACAGCAAATTAAATGGTTTCTGCGTAGCTCAGGAAATCAAACATAATTAAAAGACAACCTACTAAAAGGAAGTATTTGCAAATCATAAATTTGATAAGAGTTAATGGCCAAAATCACTTCATGGGAAATAGATGGGGAAACAGTGGAAACAGTGTCAGACTTTATTTTTTGGCGCTCCAATATCACTGCAGATGGTGACTGCAGCCATGAAATTAAAAGACGCTTACTCCTTGGAAGGAAAGTTATGACCAACCTAGATAGCATATTGAAAAGTAGAGACATTACTTTGCCAACAAAGGTCCATCTAGTCGAGGCTATGGTTTTCCCAGTGGTCATGTATGGATGTGAGAGTTGGACTGTGAAGAAAGCTGAACATTGAAGAATTGATGCTTTTGAACTGTGGTGTTGGAGAAGACTCTTGAGAGTGCCTTGGACTGCAAGGAGATCCAACCAGTCCATTCTGAAGGAGATCAGCCCTGGGATTTCTTTGGAAGGAACGATGCTAAAGCTGAAACTCCAGTACTTTGGTTACCTCGTGCAAAGAGTTGACTCATAGGAAAAGACTCTGATGCTGGGAGGCATTGGGGGCAGGAGGAAATGAGGACGACAGAGGATGAGATGGCTGGATGGCATCACCAACTAGATGGACGTGAGTTTTTGAGTGAACTCTGGGTGTTGGTGATGGACAGGGAGGCCTGGTGTGCTGCAATTCATGGGGTCGCAAAGAGTCGGACATGACTGAGCGACTGAACTGAACTGAACTGAATGGCCAAAATATATAAAGAACACATACAAGTCAATAACAACAACAACAACAACAGAATCCCAATTTTTAAAAATGGACAAAGGAGCTGAATGAACATTTTTCCAAAGACGACATATGATAGTTCAATAGGCAAATGAAAAGATGTTCAACATCCTTAATTATTAGAGAAATGCAAATCAAAACCACAATGAGCTATTGCCTCACAACTGTTGAAATGCTATTGTCAAAAAGGTAGGAAATAACAAGTGCTGGAGAGGATGTGGAGAAAAGAACTCTGTCATTTTGTGCTTACTGCAAGTCAAATGGCTCTGCCAGTTGGGACTACAATTTATCAAGCTGGCAGAGTGACAACTTTCATTGTTGTAGAAAATTTTATCGTATATTCAGTTCTGAACAGTTCATATGGAAGAGAGGTGTGAGCAGGCAGAACTTCCCAATAAGTTCTTGATAGCTTCAACTTAGCAATACTGTAATGACACTGGCCCAGGAGACAGAGATCATTTGGGTCCTTGGAACCTGAAGCATATCTCCCTGAAAGATTTATCTGCCTCAGCTGCCACCAAGGGTCCTTGAGTTTCAGGATCAGATATAATACAACAAAGCTGGATCTCCCTATGAAAAAATAAAAATAATTTTTGTCACAGTTGCTTCAGAATGGACACAAAGCAAAGAAAGTAGGATGCTGAAGAATTAATTCTTAAAATTATACATTAATAGCTTTAACATCCTGCTAATTCTGCCTCATAAGCAAGATTTTAAGACAGTGACCAGTTTATGGTAGAATAGTGATATATCCACAAGTGACTTCTGAACTAAAGTTGTTTAATATGCATGTTTGTTGATGCAGTATTGTCACCCAGAAAATCACTCTGCCAGTAATAGCTTCCAGTAGATACAGCCTTGGTCCTGAGACACTGGTCGCCAGCTTTCGTGTACCAATATTGGGAAAAGTAGTCAAATATTAGAAATATTTGTGCAAAGAATTAACAAACCATAATTAGAGGGAAACCCAAAACATCATATGACTAATATTAAAACATAATTTTCAGAAACATTTGTAGTAATAACTTTATATTAACGAATCTGTGGTGGTCTGTGAAGAATACATTAGTTTATTAATCATGCAGAGAAGGTCAGATGAGAACTGAATACTGGATGGATTGTGTTACTCTTTATCATCCCTAAACTTTATGTGTGAGTTTAGATGACTAAAATATATATATGTTTTGAAATTTAAAGAAAAAATTTTTTGAAGATCTGAAAAAAATTTCTAGGGTCTTTTTTTTGGCAAGGTAATAGTAGGTTATAAGATGAAAATTAATGGAGTAATAAGGCACTTAAAATATATATTTTTTAATTTAAAAAATGATAATAGTAAAAATATATTCTAGGACTTTCTCTGGAGCTGTTGTGGACTGTGTGGGGTCAGTTCATTTTCATATAGTTCCTTGGTCTGGCTTGTACTTCTCAAGGTCTATAGGCCCCTTCCTATGTAGTCGGTGCTAACTACAGGGTTTTAATCTATTGCACCTGTCACTTCCAAAGCGGCTCCCTCTGTTTATTTTAGCTTCTGTTTGCTGGTCTCTTGAGTGTCTAATATCTGCCCTGACACAACGGGGGCAGTGGTGGTCACTTTTTTTAGGCTCACTTGTTCAGTCGTGCTGTGGGGAGGGAGGAACACTGCAAACAAATATCATTGACATGTGTTCACAGTGTTTGAGCTGCATTGGGTTTGCACACACTCATGGCATGTGTGCTTTCCCAGTCTACACTGCTCAGGATCTAGCTTGTTCTACCGGGAACTGTCTGATGTGGGCCCTGGTTTGCATGCGCTTCCCAGGTCTAAGCCGCTCAGGTTCTCGGGTACTCCACAAAGGGGCAGACTTGGTTGGGCCTGCGTTTTGTGCCTGTCCGAGGTCTGAGCAGCTCAGGTGACCAGGTGCTTCGCTAGCACAGTCGCCCTCAGTTGAAGGCTGCGACTTATAGCCTCCCCAGTCCCAGCCCCTTGGTTTTCTGGGTGTACAACAAGCACACCTTCTCAGGTGTGCCATGTGTCTCTTCTGGGGAGCTGATCTCTGGCTGTGACCCTCCTGGCGGATGTTGACCATCCAGAGTCCCAAGAAGTCTTGGTTAGCAATGAAGTCTGCTTGCAGTTTGGTATAGGATGCCTCTCTGGGGCCCCCTTCCGGCTCTGGCTGCCCTCACCTGCCTGTCTCCAGTGTGGGATGGGCCGGTCTGTAGCTGGCTAGCTCTGCTCAGTCCTTTGTTCTGTGAGTGAGCCTGGCGGTGTCTTAGGTTAAGCCTTTTCGCGGGATAGCTATCCCACAGTCTGGGTTGCTATCTCAGGCTAGTTCCCTCAGATTGCCCTCAGGGTATTCAGGCCCAGTCCTTACCCAAAACACTGCAGCCCGTGCCTCCTTGTCCAGCCCCCACTTGCTAGTGGGGGAGGTGAGCATCTGGGCTGCTGCTCCACTGGGAGTTGCTGTTAGGCACATAATCTGTGGGTTTTAATTATTTATTTTTCCTCCCAATTATTTGCCCTCTGAGATTCCAAAGCTCGCCACAGACCCACCAGAGAAGAGTGCTTCCTGGTGTTTGGAAACCTCACTTTTTTAAGTCTCCCTTCCCGGGACGGATCTCCATCCCTACCTCTTTTGCCTCTCTTTTTTTCTTTTATATTTGGTCCTACCTCCTTTCGAAGACAATGGGCTGCCTTTCTGGGTGCCTGATGTCCTCTGCCAGCATTCAGAAGTTGTTTTGTGGAGTTTGCTCAGCATTCAAATGTTCTTTCAATAAATTTGTGGGGGATAAAGTGGTCTCCCCATCCTATTCCTCCACCATCTTAGGAGCACCTGAGAAAACAATTTCTAAAAGATTAAGTTTTCCAGAAAACTGTAGCTGCACAATGTACTGAGTCTATCATGTTAAAACATGCATTAGGCACAAATACATAAACTATGAAACAAGCCACCATTCTTCAACAATCTGAGCAAAGATAAAATGCCTAACAAACAACATGGATGGATGACTCGCAAAGGATGGGCTCTTTTTACTTTAAGCACCATAAAAAATGGGAGCAGAAATAGATGAGTGTGTTCAGTTATATACACTGAATTGAACGATTGGCACTAGTAGAGTATTATGTCATACAGCATTAGCACATATTATAAAAGTGCGTAGTGTCAAAGGAATAGAAACTATCAGCGTTCAAAAGCAGCTTTCTCAACTAAGCAATAAAACACTCGACAGTTTGCCTCTCTGTTGTTTACCACTGAATACACTGGTAGAAACTTTGAAATGAAAAAAGGAGCTGTAACTCCTTCTATTTTCTCTATTTAAAATCAAACAGAAAAAAAAAACCCATCAATTTTGTTGTACATGAACATTTACAAAGTACATTGTTTGTACAGGGGAAAGACTAAGGATAAAAATGTGTTTACAGAGATAATAAGTGAGTGGGTGCAAACACCTCACACAGCTTTCCAATGGTACTTGGAGTGCAACTTCATAATTGCTGTCAATAAACAAAGTTGTAGAGTTCTTTGCTTGGTATTTTAGGAAATCATGAAAATAATTCATTCAGTAATAAAGCAAGGCTCTTCTCATCCAGAGGTGTATAGGCCAACATTGCTCCAATTCTTACAAACAATCTCAGGAGATGTGAGGCCCCATATACCCGGGACATAGATGCATCAGGGTGGTCAACAAGGATCTCAGCATATGTGGCCTCTCAAATTTGTAGAGCACTTGAGTGCCGAGCATCACAATGAAGTACCCCTTTATCCTGGCCAAACCTCATTGATTGCATACTCCTTATTATCTATGCTTCTTCAAGATTTCTTGTACTTTCTATAATCCTCCAAAATGGAAGGCTTCGCTGGTGGCTTAGCAGTAAAGAATCTGCCTTTGAGCAGGGGCTGCAGGAGACAGGTTCAATCCACGGGTCAGAAAGATCTCCTGGAGAAGAGTATGGTAATCTACTCCAGAGTTCTTATGGGAAGAATCCTACGAACAGAGGAGCATGGTGACTTATGTTCCAAGGGGTGGCAAAGAGTTGAAACTACTGAAGCAACATACAATGTGTGAACTAAAATGTAATCAGCATTCTTCTTGGCAGGAAGATGAAAAGCTTGTCTTGGCTGGGAACTTTACCCCAGTCACCATCAAGCCACCGTTTGAATTTTTCAAGAATAGTAACTTTGACTTCAGCTCTGCTTATGATATTTCCTCGCTTTCAAGCATAGGATCTACTCGAGGGCTTCTCCGGCATGGAGGCTGTGGTGTCTGACTGGGGCTGCTGCCATCTCCAATCTTGTGTCAGTTTTTCTTCGTTGTCACTTCAGCGTTTATCTGCTGCATCCCACCAGGCTTCTTGCCATGGGCAGCAACTCCCCTGATTCTTCCCCTCTGCATACCACTCCTGACTGGTTCTTTGAAGTTTTTCTTGCTTCTGCAGGGTGATAGACATGGGCTTGTGATGGTAAATAATCTTTCTCAGAGCAGGAGTGACTGGAGACACACGTTCAATCCCTGTGTCAGGAAGGTTCCCTGGAGAAGGCCATGGTAAGCCCCTCCTTATTCTTGCCTGGAGAATCCCATGGAGATGGTCCTGGTGGGCTATGGTCCTGGTGGGCTTTGGTCCCCGGGGATGCAACGAGTCAGACAAGACTCAAGTGGCGAACCACATTTACACTAGAATAGAATCCACGTCCTAATTGGCAGATAGATGAAAGAGCTTGCATTGTCCGGATACTTACCTCCCAGTCATGAACAAGATTTCAGTTTTCTAGGAATCCTGACTTTGACTTCAGCTCTGCTCATGAATGTTTCCTGGCTTTAAAGCATAGGATCAACTCGAGCCCTTTTCTGGTGAGGAGGCTGTGATAACTCAGTGGGGCTGCCGAAATCTCCAGTCTTCTGACAGTTCTTTGTGGTTTTCACCTCAGTGTTTATCTGCTGCATCGCACCAGGCTTCTTGCTGGAGGCAGCCACTCGCCTGAACCTTCCTATCTGCATACCACTCCTGACTGGCTCTTTGAAGTTTGCCTTGCTTCTGCAGATTGAGAGCCATGGGCTTGAGGACCCTGGTTTCTGGAAACTATTCAAACACTTTACCGTGTGCAGTATGTCGCTTCAATGTCTTTTTTGGCAACCTGTAGCAACTTCATTTAAGAAAGAAGAGGCCCAAGTAAACAGTGCCATCTGTCACCCTCCTGGGAATTAAGGCTCCAGGTTCTGATTCTGCAGTGTTGATAAGAAATTCAATCCTCCTCCAACCAGCCTTGACTATTGCCCGTTTTACACTCCCCATTGAATCTGAGGGTCAGACGCCCCCTCAGGCATCGCAGGCTCTACATCTGGTGCCTGATTTGATGGTGCCTTAGAACAACTGGTACCGGATCTGTGATATTTGTTGAGGATCTAAATATTTCGTTAGAAGGAGGAAGATGACCAAGACCATAAACATGGTCTAGCAAGACTCAGACTGTTTAAAATGATTCTCAGCGCAGGAGTGACAGGAGACACAGGATCGATCCCTGCGTCAGGAAGGTCCCCTGCAGAAGGCCATGGTATCCCCTTCTATAATTCTTGCCTGGAGAATCGCATGGACATAGGGTCCTGGTGGGCTACCGTCCACAGACATGGAACGAGTCAGACGTGATTTAAGCTCTGAACCACACTCACACTAGAATGGAATCCACATTCTTCTTGGCAGAATGATGAATAAGCTTGTTTTGGCAGGGTATTTATGCCCCAGTCATCAACAAGCCACAGGATGATGTTTCAGGAATTGTGACTTTGACGTCAGCTCTGCTCAAGAATGATTTCACGCCTTCAAACGTAGGATCGACTCGAGCCCTACTCTGGCATGGAGGCTGGGGTGTCTCCGAGGAGCTGCCACCATCTACAGTCTCCTGTCGGTTCTCCATCATTTTTACCTCAACGTTTATCTGCTGCATGGCACCAGGCTTCTCGCTGGAGGCAGCCACTCACCTGTACCTTCCCCTCTGCATACCACTCCTGACTGGCTCTTTGAAGATTTCCCTGCTTCTGCAGGTTGCTAGTCATGGGCTTGTGGACTCTGCTTTCTGGAACCCATCACAGCCACTGCAATGTGTGAATCATGTCGCTTTGTTCTCTTTTATGACCACTTGAACCTACTTCCATTCATATGGAAGACGACCACGCAAAACAAAGCATTCTCTCACCTTACTGGGAGTTTTGGCTCTGCGTCCTACTTCTGCACCGTTGATAAGAGATTAACTGCTGCTCACTCCTCCCACCAGCCCTGATCGCTGCCTTCAAATCTCCCCCACCCATCTGTCGGTGAGATGCGCCATCAGGCATCGCAGATCTACATCTTGGGCCTGATTTGCCAGCGTCTGCATTCCACCAAGCACCCGGAGCTGTTGAGGACCTCAATATTTCCTCAGAAGGAGGATAATGGCTGAGCGAATAAACTTGGTCTTCCAAGACTGAGACGGTAAATAATCTTTCACAGAGCAGGTGCAACTGGAGTCACAGGTTCGATACATGTGTCAGGAAGTTCCCTTGGGGAAGGCCATGGTAAGTCCCTCCATCATTTTCCCTGTAGAATCCTATGCGGAGGGTCATGTTGGGCTATGGTCCACAGGGAGGCAACGAGTGAGTCGGGACTCAAGTGACGAACCACACTCGCACTAGAATGGGATCCACATCCTTCTTGCCAGATAGATGAAAGAGCGTGCATTGGCCAGATACTTACGCTCCAGTCATGAACAAGCAAACATTTGAGTTTTCTAGGAATCCTGATTTTGACGTCAGCTCTGCTCATGAATGTTTCCTGGCTTTAAAGCCTAGGATCTACTTGAGCCCTTCTCTGAAGAAGAGGCTGCGATATGTCAGTAGGGTTGCTGAAATTTCCAGTCTTCGGACAGTTCTTTCTCGTTTTCACTTCAACATTTATCTGGTGCACTGCACCAGGCTGCTTCCTAGGGGTAGACCCTCGCCTTCACCTTCCCCTCTGCATACCACTCGTGAGTGGCTCTTTGAAGTTTTCCCTGCTTCTGCAGATTGTGAGCCATGGGCTTGAGGACCCCACTTTCTGGAACCTATTGCAGCCACTGTACCGTGTGCAGTATGCCGCTTGGTGGTCTTTCTTGGCCACCTTGAGCGACTTCATTTACGAAAGAAAGGCCCACACAAGCACTGCCATCTGTCACCCTCCTGGGAATTTAGGCTCCGGGTCCTGCTACCGCCATGTTGATAAGGGGTTCGCTCCTCTTGGAACCAGCCTTGAATACAGCCCCTTCAACTCTCTCCCTCCAATCTGAGGTCAGACGCCCCGCCAGCCATCGCCAGCTCTATATCTTGTGCCCGATCTGACGGCGCCCTGCAAGCCGTCGTACTGGACCTACGATATATTGTCGAGGATCTCATTATTTTGTCAGAAGGAGGAAGATGACCGAGACCATGAACAAGGTCTAGCGAGACCCAGACTGTTTAAAATCGTTCTCTGGGCAGGAGCGACAGGAGACACAGGTTTGATCCCTGGGTCAGGAAGGTCCCCTGGAGTAGGCCATGTTAGCCCCCTCTATTATTCTTGCCTGGGGAATCTCATGGACATAGGGTCCTGATGGTGGTGGTCATCGGGGATGCACCGAGTCAGACGGGACCCATGTGGTGAACCACACTCACGCTAGAATGGAATCCATGTCCTTCTTGGTATATACACGAAAGAACGCGCATCGGCCAGATACTTAGGCCTCAGCCATGAATAAGCGACCATTTGAGTTTTACAGCAATCCTGACTTTGACTTCAGCTCTGCTCATGAATGGCTCTTGGCTTTCAAGTGTAGAAACTCCTTGAGCCCTTCTCCCCGGCGAGGAGGCTGCAGTATCTCAGTGGGGCGGCCAAAATGTCATGTCTTCTCACAGTACTTTCTCGAGTCCACTGCAGCGTTTATCTGCTGCATTGCACCAGGCTTCTTGCCAGGGGCAGCCCCTTTCCTGCACCTTCCCCTCTGCATACCACTCCTAACTGGCTCTGTGAAGTTCTCCTTGCTTCTGCAGATTGAGAGCCATGGGCTTGAGGACCGCGCTTTCCAGAAATTCTTCCAACCGCTGTAACGTGTGCGGTTTGTCGCTTCGTCGTCGTCTTGGCGACTTAGAGCACCTTCGTTTACGAAAGGACGGCCCACACAAGCACTGCCATCTGTCCCCCTCCTGGGAATGTAGGCGCCGGGTCTTGCTTGCACCGTGTTGGTAAGAGAATCGCTCCTCCTCGAACCAGCCTTGACTACAGCCCTTTCAACTCCCCCCCCTCCCATCTGAGGTCAGACACCCCATCAGGCATAGCCAGCTCTACATCTTGTGCCCGATTTGATGGTGCCTTAGAATCCCCGGTACTGGACCTACGATATTTTGTTGAGGATCTCAACGTTTCGTCAGAAGGAGGTAGATGACCGAGATCGTAAGCATGGTCTAGCGGGACTCAGACTGTTAAAAATCGTTCTCGGCGCAGGAGCGACGGGAGACACAGGTTCGATGCCTGAGCCCGGAAGGTCCCCTGGAGAAGTCCACGGTATCGCCCTTTATTATTCTTGCCTGGAGAATCCCATGGACATTGTGTCCTGGTGGGCTTCCGTCCACGGGGATGCAACGAGTCAGACGCAATTTGAGCTCTCAACCACACTCGCACTGGAGTGGAATCCACATTCTTCTTGGCAGAACGATGAATAAGCTTGTTTTGTCCGGGTATTTACGCCCTATTCATCAACAAGCCACCTGGTGAGTGTTTCAGGACTTGTGACTTTGACGTCAGTTCTGCTCAGGAGTGATTTCAGGCCTTCAATCGCAGGATCTACTCGGGCCCTTCTCTGGCATGGAGGCTGCGGTGTCTCCGAGGAGCTGCCACCATCTCCAGTCTTCTGTGGGTTCTTCGTCGTTTTCACCTCAACGTTTTCCTGCTGCATGGCACGGGACTTGTCGCTGGAGGCAGCCACTCGCCTGTACCTTCCCCTCTGCATACCACTCCTGACTGGCTCTTTGAAGTTTTCCTTGCTTCCGCAGGTTGCTAGTCATGGGCTTGTGGACTCTGCTGTCTGGAACCCATCGCAGCTACTGCAATATGTGAATCATCTCACTTTGTTCTCTTTTATGGCCACTTGAACCTACTTCCTTTCATATGGAAGACGGCCATGCAATCAAAGCACTCTCTCACGTTCCTGGAGGTTCGGCTCCGTGTCCTACTGCTGCACCGTTGATAAGAGATTAACTGCTGCTCACTCCTCCCACCAGCCCCGATCGCTGCCCTCAACTCTCTGCCCAACCCGGCTGTTGGTGAGACGAGCCGTCAGCCATCGCCAGTTCTCCATCTCGGGCCTGATTTGCCTGCGTTCGCAGCCCACCGAACACCCGGACCTGCAATATTTTGTTGTGGACTTCAATATTTTGTCAGAAGGAGGATAATGACTGAGCCAATAAACTTGGTCTTCCAAGACTGAGACGGTAAATAATCTTCTTCAGAACAGGTGCGACAGGAGACACAGGTTCGATCCCTGTGTCAACGAAGTTCCCCTGGAGAAGGCCATGGTAAGTCCACCCATTATTCTTCCTGTAGAACCCCATGGAGAGCGTCTCGGTGGGCTGTGTTCATCGGGGAGGCAACGAGTGAGACAGGACTCCAGTGACGAGCCACACTCGCGCTAGAATGGAATCCACGTCCTTCTTGCCAGATAGATGAAAGAGCGTGCATTGGCCAGAGACTTACGCCCCAGTCGTGAACAAGCAAACATTTGAGTTTTCCAGGAATCCTGAGTTTGACTTCAGCTCCGCTCATAGTGTTTCCTGGCTTTAAAGCCTAGATTCTACTTGACCACCCCCCACCCCCCCTTCTCTGGAGAGGAGGCTGCGATATGTCAGTAGGGTTGCTGAAATTTCCAGTCTTCGGACAGTTCTTTCTCGTTTTCACTTCAACATTTATCTGGTGCACTGCACCAGGCTGCTTCCTAGGGGTAGACCCTCGCCTTCACCTTCCCCTCTGCATACCACTCGTGAGTGGCTCTTTGAAGTTTTCCCTGCTTCTGCAGATTGTGAGCCATGGGCTTGAGGACCCCACTTTCTGGAACCTATTGCAGCCACTGTACCGTGTGCAGTATGCCGCTTGGTGGTCTTTCTTGGCCACCTTGAGCGACTTCATTTACGAAAGAAAGGCCCACACAAGCGCTGCCATCTGTCACCCTCCTGGGAATTTAGGCTCCGGGTCCTGCTACCGCCATGTTGATAAGGGGTTCGCTCCTCTTGGAACCAGCCTTGAATACAGCCCCTTCAACTCTCTCCCTCCAATCTGAGGTCAGACGCCCCGCCAGCCATCGCCAGCTCTATATCTTGTGCCCGATCTGACGGCGCCCTGCAAGCCGTCGTACTGGACCTACGATATATTGTCGAGGATCTCATTATTTTGTCAGAAGGAGGAAGATGACCGAGACCATGAACAAGGTCTAGCGAGACCCAGACTGTTTAAAATCGTTCTCTGGGCAGGAGCGACAGGAGACACAGGTTTGATCCCTGGGTCAGGAAGGTCCCCTGGAGTAGGCCATGTTAGCCCCCTCTATTATTCTTGCCTGGGGAATCTCATGGACATAGGGTCCTGATGGTGGTGGTCATCGGGGATGCACCGAGTCAGACGGGACCCATGTGGTGAACCACACTCACGCTAGAATGGAATCCATGTCCTTCTTGGTATATACACGAAAGAACGCGCATCGGCCAGATACTTAGGCCTCAGCCATGAATAAGCGACCATTTGAGTTTTACAGCAATCCTGACTTTGACTTCAGCTCTGCTCATGAATGGCTCTTGGCTTTCAAGTGTAGAAACTCCTTGAGCCCTTCTCCCCGGCGAGGAGGCTGCAGTATCTCAGTGGGGCGGCCAAAATGTCATGTCTTCTCACAGTACTTTCTCGAGTCCACTGCAGCGTTTATCTGCTGCATTGCACCAGGCTTCTTGCCAGGGGCAGCCCCTTTCCTGCACCTTCCCCTCTGCATACCACTCCTAACTGGCTCTGTGAAGTTCTCCTTGCTTCTGCAGATTGAGAGCCATGGGCTTGAGGACCGCGCTTTCCAGAAATTCTTCCAACCGCTGTAACGTGTGCGGTTTGTCGCTTCGTCGTCGTCTTGGCGACTTAGAGCACCTTCGTTTACGAAAGGACGGCCCACACAAGCACTGCCATCTGTCCCCCTCCTGGGAATGTAGGCGCCGGGTCTTGCTTGCACCGTGTTGGTAAGAGAATCGCTCCTCCTCGAACCAGCCTTGACTACAGCCCTTTCAACTCCCCCCCCTCCCATCTGAGGTCAGACACCCCATCAGGCATAGCCAGCTCTACATCTTGTGCCCGATTTGATGGTGCCTTAGAATCCCCGGTACTGGACCTACGATATTTTGTTGAGGATCTCAACGTTTCGTCAGAAGGAGGTAGATGACCGAGATCGTAAGCATGGTCTAGCGGGACTCAGACTGTTAAAAATCGTTCTCAGCGCAGGAGCGACGGGAGACACAGGTTCGATGCCTGAGCCCGGAAGGTCCCCTGGAGAAGTCCACGGTATCGCCCTTTATTATTCTTGCCTGGAGAATCCCATGGACATTGTGTCCTGGTGGGCTTCCGTCCACGGGGATGCAACGAGTCAGACGCAATTTGAGCTCTCAACCACACTCGCACTGGAGTGGAATCCACATTCTTCTTGGCAGAACGATGAATAAGCTTGTTTTGTCCGGGTATTTACGCCCTATTCATCAACAAGCCACCTGGTGAGTGTTTCAGGACTTGTGACTTTGACGTCAGTTCTGCTCAGGAGTGATTTCAGGCCTTCAATCGCAGGATCTACTCGGGCCCTTCTCTGGCATGGAGGCTGCGGTGTCTCCGAGGAGCTGCCACCATCTCCAGTCTTCTGTGGGTTCTTCGTCGTTTTCACCTCAACGTTTTCCTGCTGCATGGCACGGGACTTGTCGCTGGAGGCAGCCACTCGCCTGTACCTTCCCCTCTGCATACCACTCCTGACTGGCTCTTTGAAGTTTTCCTTGCTTCCGCAGGTTGCTAGTCATGGGCTTGT
This sequence comes from Budorcas taxicolor, assembly GCF_023091745.1. NCBI lineage: Eukaryota > Metazoa > Chordata > Mammalia > Artiodactyla > Bovidae > Budorcas > Budorcas taxicolor. The sequence goes on from NC_068935.1 coordinate 31,478,664, forward strand.
GGACTCTGCTGTCTGGAACCCATCGCAGCTACTGCAATATGTGAATCATCTCACTTTGTTCTCTTTTATGGCCACTTGAACCTACTTCCTTTCATATGGAAGACGGCCATGCAATCAAAGCACTCTCTCACGTTCCTGGAGGTTCGGCTCCGTGTCCTACTGCTGCACCGTTGATAAGAGATTAACTGCTGCTCACTCCTCCCACCAGCCCCGATCGCTGCCCTCAACTCTCTGCCCAACCCAGCTGTTGGTGAGACGAGCCGTCAGCCATCGCCAGTTCTCCATCTCGGGCCTGATTTGCCTGCGTTCGCAGCCCACCGAACACCCGGACCTGCAATATTTTGTTGTGGACTTCAATATTTTGTCAGAAGGAGGATAATGACTGAGCCAATAAACTTGGTCTTCCAAGACTGAGACGGTAAATAATCTTCTTCAGAACAGGTGCGACAGGAGACACAGGTTCGATCCCTGTGTCAACGAAGTTCCCCTGGAGAAGGCCATGGTAAGTCCACCCATTATTCTTCCTGTAGAACCCCATGGAGAGCGTCTCGGTGGGCTGTGTTCATCGGGGAGGCAACGAGTGAGACAGGACTCCAGTGACGAGCCACACTCGCGCTAGAATGGAATCCACGTCCTTCTTGCCAGATAGATGAAAGAGCGTGCATTGGCCAGAGACTTACGCCCCAGTCGTGAACAAGCAAACATTTGAGTTTTCCAGGAATCCTGAGTTTGACTTCAGCTCCGCTCATAGTGTTTCCTGGCTTTAAAGCCTAGATTCTACTTGACCACCCCCCACCCCCCCTTCTCTGGAGAGGAGGCTGCGATATGTCAGTAGGGTTGCTGAAATTTCCAGTCTTCGGACAGTTCTTTCTCGTTTTCACTTCAACATTTATCTGGTGCACTGCACCAGGCTGCTTCCTAGGGGTAGACCCTCGCCTTCACCTTCCCCTCTGCATACCACTCGTGAGTGGCTCTTTGAAGTTTTCCCTGCTTCTGCAGATTGTGAGCCATGGGCTTGAGGACCCCACTTTCTGGAACCTATTGCAGCCACTGTACCGTGTGCAGTATGCCGCTTGGTGGTCTTTCTTGGCCACCTTGAGCGACTTCATTTATGAAAGAAAGGCCCACACAAGCACTGCCATCTGTCACCCTCCTGGGAATTTAGGCTCCGGGTCCTGCTACCGCCATGTTGATAAGGGGTTCGCTCCTCTTGGAACCAGCCTTGAATACAGCCCCTTCAACTCTCTCCCTCCAATCTGAGGTCAGACGCCCCGCCAGCCATCGCCAGCTCTATATCTTGTGCCCGATCTGACGGCGCCCTGCAAGCCGTCGTACTGGACCTACGATATATTGTCGAGGATCTCATTATTTTGTCAGAAGGAGGAAGATGACCGAGACCATGAACAAGGTCTAGCGAGACCCAGACTGTTTAAAATCGTTCTCTGGGCAGGAGCGACAGGAGACACAGGTTTGATCCCTGGGTCAGGAAGGTCCCCTGGAGTAGGCCATGTTAGCCCCCTCTATTATTCTTGCCTGGGGAATCTCATGGACATAGGGTCCTGATGGTGGTGGTCATCGGGGATGCACCGAGTCAGACGGGACCCATGTGGTGAACCACACTCACGCTAGAATGGAATCCATGTCCTTCTTGGTATATACACGAAAGAACGCGCATCGGCCAGATACTTAGGCCTCAGCCATGAATAAGCGACCATTTGAGTTTTACAGCAATCCTGACTTTGACTTCAGCTCTGCTCATGAATGGCGCTTGGCTTTCAAGTGTAGAAACTCCTTGAGCCCTTCTCCCCGGCGAGGAGGCTGCAGTATCTCAGTGGGGCGGCCAAAATGTCATGTCTTCTCACAGTACTTTCTCGAGTCCACTGCAGCGTTTATCTGCTGCATTGCACCAGGCTTCTTGCCAGGGGCAGCCCCTTTCCTGCACCTTCCCCTCTGCATACCACTCCTAACTGGCTCTGTGAAGTTCTCCTTGCTTCTGCAGATTGAGAGCCATGGGCTTGAGGACCGCGCTTTCCAGAAATTCTTCCAACCGCTGTAACGTGTGCGGTTTGTCGCTTCGTCGTCGTCTTGGCGACTTAGAGCACCTTCGTTTACGAAAGGACGGCCCACACAAGCACTGCCATCTGTCCCCCTCCTGGGAATGTAGGCGCCGGGTCTTGCTTGCACCGTGTTGGTAAGAGAATCGCTCCTCCTCGAACCAGCCTTGACTACAGCCCTTTCAACTCCCCCCCCTCCCATCTGAGGTCAGACACCCCATCAGGCATAGCCAGCTCTACATCTTGTGCCCGATTTGATGGTGCCTTAGAATCCCCGGTACTGGACCTACGATATTTTGTTGAGGATCTCAACGTTTCGTCAGAAGGAGGTAGATGACCGAGATCGTAAGCATGGTCTAGCGGGACTCAGACTGTTAAAAATCGTTCTCGGCGTTCTCAGCGCAGGAGCGACGGGAGACACAGGTTCGATGCCTGAGCCCGGAAGGTCCCCTGGAGAAGTCCACGGTATCGCCCTTTATTATTCTTGCCTGGAGAATCCCATGGACATTGTGTCCTGGTGGGCTTCCGTCCATGGGGATGCAACGAGTCAGACGCAATTTGAGCTCTCAACCACACTCGCACTGGAGTGGAATCCACATTCTTCTTGGCAGAACGATGAATAAGCTTGTTTTGTCCGGGTATTTACGCCCTATTCATCAACAAGCCACCTGGTGAGTGTTTCAGGACTTGTGACTTTGACGTCAGTTCTGCTCAGGAGTGATTTCAGGCCTTCAATCGCAGGATCTACTCGGGCCCTTCTCTGGCATGGAGGCTGCGGTGTCTCCGAGGAGCTGCCACCATCTCCAGTCTTCTGTGGGTTCTTCGTCGTTTTCACCTCAACGTTTTCCTGCTGCATGGCACGGGACTTGTCGCTGGAGGCAGCCACTCGCCTGTACCTTCCCCTCTGCATACCACTCCTGACTGGCTCTTTGAAGTTTTCCTTGCTTCCGCAGGTTGCTAGTCATGGGCTTGTGGACTCTGCTGTCTGGAACCCATCGCAGCTACTGCAATATGTGAATCATCTCACTTTGTTCTCTTTTATGGCCACTTGAACCTACTTCCTTTCATATGGAAGACGGCCATGCAGTCAAAGCACTCTCTCACGTTCCTGGAGGTTCGGCTCCGTGTCCTACTGCTGCACCGTTGATAAGAGATTAACTGCTGCTCACTCCTCCCACCAGCCCCGATCGCTGCCCTCAACTCTCTGCCCAACCCGGCTGTTGGTGAGACGAGCCGTCAGCCATCGCCAGTTCTCCATCTCGGGCCTGATTTGCCTGCGTTCGCAGCCCACCGAACACCCGGACCTGCAATATTTTGTTGTGGACTTCAATATTTTGTCAGAAGGAGGATAATGACTGAGCCAATAAACTTGGTCTTCCAAGACTGAGACGGTAAATAATCTTCTTCAGAACAGGTGCGACAGGAGACACAGGTTCGATCCCTGTGTCAACGAAGTTCCCCTGGAGAAGGCCATGGTAAGTCCACCCATTATTCTTCCTGTAGAACCCCATGGAGAGCGTCTCGGTGGGCTGTGTTCATCGGGGAGGCAACGAGTGAGACAGGACTCCAGTGACGAGCCACACTCGCGCTAGAATGGAATCCACGTCCTTCTTGCCAGATAGATGAAAGAGCGTGCATTGGCCAGAGACTTACGCCCCAGTCGTGAACAAGCAAACATTTGAGTTTTCCAGGAATCCTGAGTTTGACTTCAGCTCCGCTCATAGTGTTTCCTGGCTTTAAAGCCTAGATTCTACTTGACCACCCCCCACCCCCCCTTCTCTGGAGAGGAGGCTGCGATATGTCAGTAGGGTTGCTGAAATTTCCAGTCTTCGGACAGTTCTTTCTCGTTTTCACTTCAACATTTATCTGGTGCACTGCACCAGGCTGCTTCCTAGGGGTAGACCCTCGCCTTCACCTTCCCCTCTGCATACCACTCGTGAGTGGCTCTTTGAAGTTTTCCCTGCTTCTGCAGATTGTGAGCCATGGGCTTGAGGACCCCACTTTCTGGAACCTATTGCAGCCACTGTACCGTGTGCAGTATGCCGCTTGGTGGTCTTTCTTGGCCACCTTGAGCGACTTCATTTACGAAAGAAAGGCCCACACAAGCGCTGCCATCTGTCACCCTCCTGGGAATTTAGGCTCCGGGTCCTGCTACCGCCATGTTGATAAGGGGTTCGCTCCTCTTGGAACCAGCCTTGAATACAGCCCCTTCAACTCTCTCCCTCCAATCTGAGGTCAGACGCCCCGCCAGCCATCGCCAGCTCTATATCTTGTGCCCGATCTGACGGCGCCCTGCAAGCCGTCGTACTGGACCTACGATATATTGTCGAGGATCTCATTATTTTGTCAGAAGGAGGAAGATGACCGAGACCATGAACAAGGTCTAGCGAGACCCAGACTGTTTAAAATCGTTCTCTGGGCAGGAGCGACAGGAGACACAGGTTTGATCCCTGGGTCAGGAAGGTCCCCTGGAGTAGGCCATGTTAGCCCCCTCTATTATTCTTGCCTGGGGAATCTCATGGACATAGGGTCCTGATGGTGGTGGTCATCGGGGATGCACCGAGTCAGACGGGACCCATGTGGTGAACCACACTCACGCTAGAATGGAATCCATGTCCTTCTTGGTATATACACGAAAGAACGCGCATCGGCCAGATACTTAGGCCTCAGCCATGAATAAGCGACCATTTGAGTTTTACAGCAATCCTGACTTTGACTTCAGCTCTGCTCATGAATGGCGCTTGGCTTTCAAGTGTAGAAACTCCTTGAGCCCTTCTCCCCGGCGAGGAGGCTGCAGTATCTCAGTGGGGCGGCCAAAATGTCATGTCTTCTCACAGTACTTTCTCGAGTCCACTGCAGCGTTTATCTGCTGCATTGCACCAGGCTTCTTGCCAGGGGCAGCCCCTTTCCTGCACCTTCCCCTCTGCATACCACTCCTAACTGGCTCTGTGAAGTTCTCCTTGCTTCTGCAGATTGAGAGCCATGGGCTTGAGGACCGCGCTTTCCAGAAATTCTTCCAACCGCTGTAACGTGTGCGGTTTGTCGCTTCGTCGTCGTCTTGGCGACTTAGAGCACCTTCGTTTACGAAAGGACGGCCCACACAAGCACTGCCATCTGTCCCCCTCCTGGGAATGTAGGCGCCGGGTCTTGCTTGCACCGTGTTGGTAAGAGAATCGCTCCTCCTCGAACCAGCCTTGACTACAGCCCTTTCAACTCCCCCCCCTCCCATCTGAGGTCAGACACCCCATCAGGCATAGCCAGCTCTACATCTTGTGCCCGATTTGATGGTGCCTTAGAATCCCCGGTACTGGACCTACGATATTTTGTTGAGGATCTCAACGTTTCGTCAGAAGGAGGTAGATGACCGAGATCGTAAGCATGGTCTAGCGGGACTCAGACTGTTAAAAATCGTTCTCAGCGCAGGAGCGACGGGAGACACAGGTTCGATGCCTGAGCCCGGAAGGTCCCCTGGAGAAGTCCACGGTATCGCCCTTTATTATTCTTGCCTGGAGAATCCCATGGACATTGTGTCCTGGTGGGCTTCCGTCCACGGGGATGCAACGAGTCAGACGCAATTTGAGCTCTCAACCACACTCGCACTGGAGTGGAATCCACATTCTTCTTGGCAGAACGATGAATAAGCTTGTTTTGTCCGGGTATTTACGCCCTATTCATCAACAAGCCACCTGGTGAGTGTTTCAGGACTTGTGACTTTGACGTCAGTTCTGCTCAGGAGTGATTTCAGGCCTTCAATCGCAGGATCTACTCGGGCCCTTCTCTGGCATGGAGGCTGCGGTGTCTCCGAGGAGCTGCCACCATCTCCAGTCTTCTGTGGGTTCTTCGTCGTTTTCACCTCAACGTTTTCCTGCTGCATGGCACGGGACTTGTCGCTGGAGGCAGCCACTCGCCTGTACCTTCCCCTCTGCATACCACTCCTGACTGGCTCTTTGAAGTTTTCCTTGCTTCCGCAGGTTGCTAGTCATGGGCTTGTGGACTCTGCTGTCTGGAACCCATCGCAGCTACTGCAATATGTGAATCATCTCACTTTGTTCTCTTTTATGGCCACTTGAACCTACTTCCTTTCATATGGAAGACGGCCATGCAATCAAAGCACTCTCTCACGTTCCTGGAGGTTCGGCTCCGTGTCCTACTGCTGCACCGTTGATAAGAGATTAACTGCTGCTCACTCCTCCCACCAGCCCCGATCGCTGCCCTCAACTCTCTGCCCAACCCGGCTGTTGGTGAGACGAGCCGTCAGCCATCGCCAGTTCTCCATCTCGGGCCTGATTTGCCTGCGTTCGCAGCCCACCGAACACCCGGACCTGCAATATTTTGTTGTGGACTTCAATATTTTGTCAGAAGGAGGATAATGACTGAGCCAATAAACTTGGTCTTCCAAGACTGAGACGGTAAATAATCTTCTTCAGAACAGGTGCGACAGGAGACACAGGTTCGATCCCTGTGTCAACGAAGTTCCCCTGGAGAAGGCCATGGTAAGTCCACCCATTATTCTTCCTGTAGAACCCCATGGAGAGCGTCTCGGTGGGCTGTGTTCATCGGGGAGGCAACGAGTGAGACAGGACTCCAGTGACGAGCCACACTCGCGCTAGAATGGAATCCACGTCCTTCTTGCCAGATAGATGAAAGAGCGTGCATTGGCCAGAGACTTACGCCCCAGTCGTGAACAAGCAAACATTTGAGTTTTCCAGGAATCCTGAGTTTGACTTCAGCTCCGCTCATAGTGTTTCCTGGCTTTAAAGCCTAGATTCTACTTGACCACCCCCCACCCCCCCTTCTCTGGAGAGGAGGCTGCGATATGTCAGTAGGGTTGCTGAAATTTCCAGTCTTCGGACAGTTCTTTCTCGTTTTCACTTCAACATTTATCTGGTGCACTGCACCAGGCTGCTTCCTAGGGGTAGACCCTCGCCTTCACCTTCCCCTCTGCATACCACTCGTGAGTGGCTCTTTGAAGTTTTCCCTGCTTCTGCAGATTGTGAGCCATGGGCTTGAGGACCCCACTTTCTGGAACCTATTGCAGCCACTGTACCGTGTGCAGTATGCCGCTTGGTGGTCTTTCTTGGCCACCTTGAGCGACTTCATTTACGAAAGAAAGGCCCACACAAGCGCTGCCATCTGTCACCCTCCTGGGAATTTAGGCTCCGGGTCCTGCTACCGCCATGTTGATAAGGGGTTCGCTCCTCTTGGAACCAGCCTTGAATACAGCCCCTTCAACTCTCTCCCTCCAATCTGAGGTCAGACGCCCCGCCAGCCATCGCCAGCTCTATATCTTGTGCCCGATCTGACGGCGCCCTGCAAGCCGTCGTACTGGACCTACGATATATTGTCGAGGATCTCATTATTTTGTCAGAAGGAGGAAGATGACCGAGACCATGAACAAGGTCTAGCGAGACCCAGACTGTTTAAAATCGTTCTCTGGGCAGGAGCGACAGGAGACACAGGTTTGATCCCTGGGTCAGGAAGGTCCCCTGGAGTAGGCCATGTTAGCCCCCTCTATTATTCTTGCCTGGGGAATCTCATGGACATAGGGTCCTGATGGTGGTGGTCATCGGGGATGCACCGAGTCAGACGGGACCCATGTGGTGAACCACACTCACGCTAGAATGGAATCCATGTCCTTCTTGGTATATACACGAAAGAACGCGCATCGGCCAGATACTTAGGCCTCAGCCATGAATAAGCGACCATTTGAGTTTTACAGCAATCCTGACTTTGACTTCAGCTCTGCTCATGAATGGCTCTTGGCTTTCAAGTGTAGAAACTCCTTGAGCCCTTCTCCCCGGCGAGGAGGCTGCAGTATCTCAGTGGGGCGGCCAAAATGTCATGTCTTCTCACAGTACTTTCTCGAGTCCACTGCAGCGTTTATCTGCTGCATTGCACCAGGCTTCTTGCCAGGGGCAGCCCCTTTCCTGCACCTTCCCCTCTGCATACCACTCCTAACTGGCTCTGTGAAGTTCTCCTTGCTTCTGCAGATTGAGAGCCATGGGCTTGAGGACCGCGCTTTCCAGAAATTCTTCCAACCGCTGTAACGTGTGCGGTTTGTCGCTTCGTCGTCGTCTTGGCGACTTAGAGCACCTTCGTTTACGAAAGGACGGCCCACACAAGCACTGCCATCTGTCCCCCTCCTGGGAATGTAGGCGCCGGGTCTTGCTTGCACCGTGTTGGTAAGAGAATCGCTCCTCCTCGAACCAGCCTTGACTACAGCCCTTTCAACTCCCCCCCCTCCCATCTGAGGTCAGACACCCCATCAGGCATAGCCAGCTCTACATCTTGTGCCCGATTTGATGGTGCCTTAGAATCCCCGGTACTGGACCTACGATATTTTGTTGAGGATCTCAACGTTTCGTCAGAAGGAGGTAGATGACCGAGATCGTAAGCATGGTCTAGCGGGACTCAGACTGTTAAAAATCGTTCTCAGCGCAGGAGCGACGGGAGACACAGGTTCGATGCCTGAGCCCGGAAGGTCCCCTGGAGAAGTCCACGGTATCGCCCTTTATTATTCTTGCCTGGAGAATCCCATGGACATTGTGTCCTGGTGGGCTTCCGTCCACGGGGATGCAACGAGTCAGACGCAATTTGAGCTCTCAACCACACTCGCACTGGAGTGGAATCCACATTCTTCTTGGCAGAACGATGAATAAGCTTGTTTTGTCCGGGTATTTACGCCCTATTCATCAACAAGCCACCTGGTGAGTGTTTCAGGACTTGTGACTTTGACGTCAGTTCTGCTCAGGAGTGATTTCAGGCCTTCAATCGCAGGATCTACTCGGGCCCTTCTCTGGCATGGAGGCTGCGGTGTCTCCGAGGAGCTGCCACCATCTCCAGTCTTCTGTGGGTTCTTCGTCGTTTTCACCTCAACGTTTTCCTGCTGCATGGCACGGGACTTGTCGCTGGAGGCAGCCACTCGCCTGTACCTTCCCCTCTGCATACCACTCCTGACTGGCTCTTTGAAGTTTTCCTTGCTTCCGCAGGTTGCTAGTCATGGGGTTGTGGACTCTGCTGTCTGGAACCCATCGCAGCTACTGCAATATGTGAATCATCTCACTTTGTTCTCTTTTATGGCCACTTGAACCTACTTCCTTTCATATGGAAGACGGCCATGCAATCAAAGCACTCTCTCACGTTCCTGGAGGTTCGGCTCCGTGTCCTACTGCTGCACCGTTGATAAGAGATTAACTGCTGCTCACTCCTCCCACCAGCCCCGATCGCTGCCCTCAACTCTCTGCCCAACCCGGCTGTTGGTGAGACGAGCCGTCAGCCATCACCAGTTCTCCATCTCGGGCCTGATTTGCCTGCGTTCGCAGCCCACCGAACACCCGGACCTGCAATATTTTGTTGTGGACTTCAATATTTTGTCAGAAGGAGGATAATGACTGAGCCAATAAACTTGGTCTTCCAAGACTGAGACGGTAAATAATCTTCTTCAGAACAGGTGCGACAGGAGACACAGGTTCGATCCCTGTGTCAACGAAGTTCCCCTGGAGAAGGCCATGGTAAGTCCACCCATTATTCTTCCTGTAGAACCCCATGGAGAGCGTCTCGGTGGGCTGTGTTCATCGGGGAGGCAACGAGTGAGACAGGACTCCAGTGACGAGCCACACTCGCGCTAGAATGGAATCCACGTCCTTCTTGCCAGATAGATGAAAGAGCGTGCATTGGCCAGAGACTTACGCCCCAGTCGTGAACAAGCAAACATTTGAGTTTTCCAGGAATCCTGAGTTTGACTTCAGCTCCGCTCATAGTGTTTCCTGGCTTTAAAGCCTAGATTCTACTTGACCACCCCCCACCCCCCCTTCTCTGGAGAGGAGGCTGCGATATGTCAGTAGGGTTGCTGAAATTTCCAGTCTTCGGACAGTTCTTTCTCGTTTTCACTTCAACATTTATCTGGTGCACTGCACCAGGCTGCTTCCTAGGGGTAGACCCTCGCCTTCACCTTCCCCTCTGCATACCACTCGTGAGTGGCTCTTTGAAGTTTTCCCTGCTTCTGCAGATTGTGAGCCATGGGCTTGAGGACCCCACTTTCTGGAACCTATTGCAGCCACTGTACCGTGTGCAGTATGCCGCTTGGTGGTCTTTCTTGGCCACCTTGAGCGACTTCATTTACGAAAGAAAGGCCCACACAAGCACTGCCATCTGTCACCCTCCTGGGAATTTAGGCTCTGGGACCTGCTACCGCCATGTTGATAAGGGGTTCGCTCCTCTTGGAACCAGCCTTGAATACAGCCCCTTCAACTCTCTCCCTCCAATCTGAGGTCAGACGCCCCGCCAGCCATCGCCAGCTCTATATCTTGTGCCCGATCTGACGGCGCCCTGCAAGCCGTCGTACTGGACCTACGATATATTGTCGAGGATCTCATTATTTTGTCAGAAGGAGGAAGATGACCGAGACCATGAACAAGGTCTAGCGAGACCCAGACTGTTTAAAATCGTTCTCTGGGCAGGAGCGACAGGAGACACAGGTTTGATCCCTGGGTCAGGAAGGTCCCCTGGAGTAGGCCATGTTAGCCCCCTCTATTATTCTTGCCTGGGGAATCTCATGGACATAGGGTCCTGATGGTGGTGGTCATCGGGGATGCACCGAGTCAGACGGGACCCATGTGGTGAACCACACTCACGCTAGAATGGAATCCATGTCCTTCTTGGTATATACACGAAAGAACGCGCATCGGCCAGATACTTAGGCCTCAGCCATGAATAAGCGACCATTTGAGTTTTACAGCAATCCTGACTTTGACTTCAGCTCTGCTCATGAATGGCGCTTGGCTTTCAAGTGTAGAAACTCCTTGAGCCCTTCTCCCCGGCGAGGAGGCTGCAGTATCTCAGTGGGGCGGCCAAAATGTCATGTCTTCTCACAGTACTTTCTCGAGTCCACTGCAGCGTTTATCTGCTGCATTGCACCAGGCTTCTTGCCAGGGGCAGCCCCTTTCCTGCACCTTCCCCTCTGCATACCACTCCTAACTGGCTCTGTGAAGTTCTCCTTGCTTCTGCAGATTGAGAGCCATGGGCTTGAGGACCGCGCTTTCCAGAAATTCTTCCAACCGCTGTAACGTGTGCGGTTTGTCGCTTCGTCGTCGTCTTGGCGACTTAGAGCACCTTCGTTTACGAAAGGACGGCCCACACAAGCACTGCCATCTGTCCCCCTCCTGGGAATGTAGGCGCCGGGTCTTGCTTGCACCGTGTTGGTAAGAGAATCGCTCCTCCTCGAACCAGCCTTGACTACAGCCCTTTCAACTCCCCCCCCTCCCATCTGAGGTCAGACACCCCATCAGGCATAGCCAGCTCTACATCTTGTGCCCGATTTGATGGTGCCTTAGAATCCCCGGTACTGGACCTACGATATTTTGTTGAGGATCTCAACGTTTCGTCAGAAGGAGGTAGATGACCGAGATCGTAAGCATGGTCTAGCGGGACTCAGACTGTTAAAAATCGTTCTCGGCGTTCTCAGCGCAGGAGCGACGGGAGACACAGGTTCGATGCCTGAGCCCGGAAGGTCCCCTGGAGAAGTCCACGGTATCGCCCTTTATTATTCTTGCCTGGAGAATCCCATGGACATTGTGTCCTGGTGGGCTTCCGTCCACGGGGATGCAACGAGTCAGACGCAATTTGAGCTCTCAGCCACACTCGCACTGGAGTGGAATCCACATTCTTCTTGGCAGAACGATGAATAAGCTTGTTTTGTCCGGGTATTTACGCCCTATTCATCAACAAGCCACCTGGTGAGTGTTTCAGGACTTGTGACTTTGACGTCAGTTCTGCTCAGGAGTGATTTCAGGCCTTCAATCGCAGGATCTACTCGGGCCCTTCTCTGGCATGGAGGCTGCGGTGTCTCCGAGGAGCTGCCACCATCTCCAGTCTTCTGTGGGTTCTTCGTCGTTTTCACCTCAACGTTTTCCTGCTGCATGGCACGGGACTTGTCGCTGGAGGCAGCCACTCGCCTGTACCTTCCCCTCTGCATACCACTCCTGACTGGCTCTTTGAAGTTTTCCTTGCTTCCGCAGGTTGCTAGTCATGGGCTTGTGGACTCTGCTGTCTGGAACCCATCGCAGCTACTGCAATATGTGAATCATCTCACTTTGTTCTCTTTTATGGCCACTTGAACCTACTTCCTTTCATATGGAAGACGGCCATGCAGTCAAAGCACTCTCTCACGTTCCTGGAGGTTCGGCTCCGTGTCCTACTGCTGCACCGTTGATAAGAGATTAACTGCTGCTCACTCCTCCCACCAGCCCCGATCGCTGCCCTCAACTCTCTGCCCAACCCAGCTGTTGGTGAGACGAGCCGTCAGCCATCGCCAGTTCTCCATCTCGGGCCTGATTTGCCTGCGTTCGCAGCCCACCGAACACCCGGACCTCCAATATTTTGTTGTGGACTTCAATATTTTGTCAGAAGGAGGATAATGACTGAGCCAATAAACTTGGTCTTCCAAGACTGAGACGGTAAATAATCTTCTTCAGAACAGGTGCGACAGGAGACACAGGTTCGATCCCTGTGTCAACGAAGTTCCCCTGGAGAAGGCCATGGTAAGTCCACCCATTATTCTTCCTGTAGAACCCCATGGAGAGCGTCTCGGTGGGCTGTGTTCATCGGGGAGGCAACGAGTGAGACAGGACTCCAGTGACGAGCCACACTCGCGCTAGAATGGAATCCACGTCCTTCTTGCCAGATAGATGAAAGAGCGTGCATTGGCCAGAGACTTACGCCCCAGTCGTGAACAAGCAAAACATTTGAGTTTTCCAGGAATCCTGAGTTTGACTTCAGCTCCGCTCATAGTGTTTCCTGGCTTTAAAGCCTAGATTCTACTTGACCACCCCCCACCCCCCCTTCTCTGGAGAGGAGGCTGCGATATGTCAGTAGGGTTGCTGAAATTTCCAGTCTTCGGACAGTTCTTTCTCGTTTTCACTTCAACATTTATCTGGTGCACTGCACCAGGCTGCTTCCTAGGGGTAGACCCTCGCCTTCACCTTCCCCTCTGCATACCACTCGTGAGTGGCTCTTTGAAGTTTTCCCTGCTTCTGCAGATTGTGAGCCATGGGCTTGAGGACCCCACTTTCTGGAACCTATTGCAGCCACTGTACCGTGTGCAGTATGCCGCTTGGTGGTCTTTCTTGGCCACCTTGAGCGACTTCATTTACGAAAGAAAGGCCCACACAAGCACTGCCATCTGTCACCCTCCTGGGAATTTAGGCTCCGGGTCCTGCTACCGCCATGTTGATAAGGGGTTCGCTCCTCTTGGAACCAGCCTTGAATACAGCCCCTTCAACTCTCTCCCTCCAATCTGAGGTCAGACGCCCCGCCAGCCATCGCCAGCTCTATATCTTGTGCCCGATCTGACGGCGCCCTGCAAGCCGTCGTACTGGACCTACGATATATTGTCGAGGATCTCATTATTTTGTCAGAAGGAGGAAGATGACCGAGACCATGAACAAGGTCTAGCGAGACCCAGACTGTTTAAAATCGTTCTCTGGGCAGGAGCGACAGGAGACACAGGTTTGATCCCTGGGTCAGGAAGGTCCCCTGGAGTAGGCCATGTTAGCCCCCTCTATTATTCTTGCCTGGGGAATCTCATGGACATAGGGTCCTGATGGTGGTGGTCATCGGGGATGCACCGAGTCAGACGGGACCCATGTGGTGAACCACACTCACGCTAGAATGGAATCCATGTCCTTCTTGGTATATACACGAAAGAACGCGCGTCGGCCAGATACTTAGGCCTCAGCCATGAATAAGCGACCATTTGAGTTTTACAGCAATCCTGACTTTGACTTCAGCTCTGCTCATGAATGGCGCTTGGCTTTCAAGTGTAGAAACTCCTTGAGCCCTTCTCCCCGGCGAGGAGGCTGCAGTATCTCAGTGGGGCGGCCAAAATGTCATGTCTTCTCACAGTACTTTCTCGAGTCCACTGCAGCGTTTATCTGCTGCATTGCACCAGGCTTCTTGCCAGGGGCAGCCCCTTTCCTGCACCTTCCCCTCTGCATACCACTCCTAACTGGCTCTGTGAAGTTCTCCTTGCTTCTGCAGATTGAGAGCCATGGGCTTGAGGACCGCGCTTTCCAGAAATTCTTCCAACCGCTGTAACGTGTGCGGTTTGTCGCTTCGTCGTCGTCTTGGCGACTTAGAGCACCTTCGTTTACGAAAGGACGGCCCACACAAGCACTGCCATCTGTCCCCCTCCTGGGAATGTAGGCGCCGGGTCTTGCTTGCACCGTGTTGGTAAGAGAATCGCTCCTCCTCGAACCAGCCTTGACTACAGCCCTTTCAACTCCCCCCCCTCCCATCTGAGGTCAGACACCCCATCAGGCATAGCCAGCTCTACATCTTGTGCCCGATTTGATGGTGCCTTAGAATCCCCGGTACTGGACCTACGATATTTTGTTGAGGATCTCAACGTTTCGTCAGAAGGAGGTAGATGACCGAGATCGTAAGCATGGTCTAGCGGGACTCAGACTGTTAAAAATCGTTCTCGGCGTTCTCAGCGCAGGAGCGACGGGAGACACAGGTTCGATGCCTGAGCCCGGAAGGTCCCCTGGAGAAGTCCACGGTATCGCCCTTTATTATTCTTGCCTGGAGAATCCCATGGACATTGTGTCCTGGTGGGCTTCCGTCCACGGGGATGCAACGAGTCAGACGCAATTTGAGCTCTCAGCCACACTCGCACTGGAGTGGAATCCACATTCTTCTTGGCAGAACGATGAATAAGCTTGTTTTGTCCGGGTATTTACGCCCTATTCATCAACAAGCCACCTGGTGAGTGTTTCAGGACTTGTGACTTTGACGTCAGTTCTGCTCAGGAGTGATTTCAGGCCTTCAATCGCAGGATCTACTCGGGCCCTTCTCTGGCATGGAGGCTGCGGTGTCTCCGAGGAGCTGCCACCATCTCCAGTCTTCTGTGGGTTCTTCGTCGTTTTCACCTCAACGTTTTCCTGCTGCATGGCATGGGACTTGTCGCTGGAGGCAGCCACTCGCCTGTACCTTCCCCTCTGCATACCACTCCTGACTGGCTCTTTGAAGTTTTCCTTGCTTCCGCAGGTTGCTAGTCATGGGCTTGTGGACTCTGCTGTCTGGAACCCATCGCAGCTACTGCAATATGTGAATCATCTCACTTTGTTCTCTTTTATGGCCACTTGAACCTACTTCCTTTCATATGGAAGACGGCCATGCAATCAAAGCACTCTCTCACGTTCCTGGAGGTTCGGCTCCGTGTCCTACTGCTGCACCGTTGATAAGAGATTAACTGCTGCTCACTCCTCCCACCAGCCCCGATCGCTGCCCTCAACTCTCTGCCCAACCCGGCTGTTGGTGAGACGAGCCGTCAGCCATCGCCAGTTCTCCATCTCGGGCCTGATTTGCCTGCGTTCGCAGCCCACCGAACACCCGGACCTGCAATATTTTGTTGTGGACTTCAATATTTTGTCAGAAGGAGGATAATGACTGAGCCAATAAACTTGGTCTTCCAAGACTGAGACGGTAAATAATCTTCTTCAGAACAGGTGCGACAGGAGACACAGGTTCGATCCCTGTGTCAACGAAGTTCCCCTGGAGAAGGCCATGGTAAGTCCACCCATTATTCTTCCTGTAGAACCCCATGGAGAGCGTCTCGGTGGGCTGTGTTCATCGGGGAGGCAACGAGTGAGACAGGACTCCAGTGACGAGCCACACTCGCGCTAGAATGGAATCCACGTCCTTCTTGCCAGATAGATGAAAGAGCGTGCATTGGCCAGAGACTTACGCCCCAGTCGTGAACAAGCAAACATTTGAGTTTTCCAGGAATCCTGAGTTTGACTTCAGCTCCGCTCATAGTGTTTCCTGGCTTTAAAGCCTAGATTCTACTTGACCACCCCCCACCCCCCCTTCTCTGGAGAGGAGGCTGCGATATGTCAGTAGGGTTGCTGAAATTTCCAGTCTTCGGACAGTTCTTTCTCGTTTTCACTTCAACATTTATCTGGTGCACTGCACCAGGCTGCTTCCTAGGGGTAGACCCTCGCCTTCACCTTCCCCTCTGCATACCACTCGTGAGTGGCTCTTTGAAGTTTTCCCTGCTTCTGCAGATTGTGAGCCATGGGCTTGAGGACCCCACTTTCTGGAACCTATTGCAGCCACTGTACCGTGTGCAGTATGCCGCTTGGTGGTCTTTCTTGGCCACCTTGAGCGACTTCATTTACGAAAGAAAGGCCCACACAAGCACTGCCATCTGTCACCCTCCTGGGAATTTAGGCTCCGGGTCCTGCTACCGCCATGTTGATAAGGGGTTCGCTCCTCTTGGAACCAGCCTTGAATACAGCCCCTTCAACTCTCTCCCTCCAATCTGAGGTCAGACGCCCCGCCAGCCATCGCCAGCTCTATATCTTGTGCCCGATCTGACGGCGCCCTGCAAGCCGTCGTACTGGACCTACGATATATTGTCGAGGATCTCATTATTTTGTCAGAAGGAGGAAGATGACCGAGACCATGAACAAGGTCTAGCGAGACCCAGACTGTTTAAAATCGTTCTCTGGGCAGGAGCGACAGGAGACACAGGTTTGATCCCTGGGTCAGGAAGGTCCCCTGGAGTAGGCCATGTTAGCCCCCTCTATTATTCTTGCCTGGGGAATCTCATGGACATAGGGTCCTGATGGTGGTGGTCATCGGGGATGCACCGAGTCAGACGGGACCCATGTGGTGAACCACACTCACGCTAGAATGGAATCCATGTCCTTCTTGGTATATACACGAAAGAACGCGCATCGGCCAGATACTTAGGCCTCAGCCATGAATAAGCGACCATTTGAGTTTTACAGCAATCCTGACTTTGACTTCAGCTCTGCTCATGAATGGCGCTTGGCTTTCAAGTGTAGAAACTCCTTGAGCCCTTCTCCCCGGCGAGGAGGCTGCAGTATCTCAGTGGGGCGGCCAAAATGTCATGTCTTCTCACAGTACTTTCTCGAGTCCACTGCAGCGTTTATCTGCTGCATTGCACCAGGCTTCTTGCCAGGGGCAGCCCCTTTCCTGCACCTTCCCCTCTGCATACCACTCCTAACTGGCTCTGTGAAGTTCTCCTTGCTTCTGCAGATTGAGAGCCATGGGCTTGAGGACCGCGCTTTCCAGAAATTCTTCCAACCGCTGTAACGTGTGCGGTTTGTCGCTTCGTCGTCGTCTTGGCGACTTAGAGCACCTTCGTTTACGAAAGGACGGCCCACACAAGCACTGCCATCTGTCCCCCTCCTGGGAATGTAGGCGCCGGGTCTTGCTTGCACCGTGTTGGTAAGAGAATCGCTCCTCCTCGAACCAGCCTTGACTACAGCCCTTTCAACTCCCCCGCCTCCCATCTGAGGTCAGACACCCCATCAGGCATAGCCAGCTCTACATCTTGTGCCCGATTTGATGGTGCCTTAGAATCCCCGGTACTGGACCTACGATATTTTGTTGAGGATCTCAACGTTTCGTCAGAAGGAGGTAGATGACCGAGATCGTAAGCATGGTCTAGCGGGACTCAGACTGTTAAAAATCGTTCTCGGCGTTCTCAGCGCAGGAGCGACGGGAGACACAGGTTCGATGCCTGAGCCCGGAAGGTCCCCTGGAGAAGTCCACGGTATCGCCCTTTATTATTCTTGCCTGGAGAATCCCATGGACATTGTGTCCTGGTGGGCTTCCGTCCACGGGGATGCAACGAGTCAGACGCAATTTGAGCTCTCAGCCACACTCGCACTGGAGTGGAATCCACATTCTTCTTGGCAGAACGATGAATAAGCTTGTTTTGTCCGGGTATTTACGCCCTATTCATCAACAAGCCACCTGGTGAGTGTTTCAGGACTTGTGACTTTGACGTCAGTTCTGCTCAGGAGTGATTTCAGGCCTTCAATCGCAGGATCTACTCGGGCCCTTCTCTGGCATGGAGGCTGCGGTGTCTCCGAGGAGCTGCCACCATCTCCAGTCTTCTGTGGGTTCTTCGTCGTTTTCACCTCAACGTTTTCCTGCTGCATGGCACGGGACTTGTCGCTGGAGGCAGCCACTCGCCTGTACCTTCCCCTCTGCATACCACTCCTGACTGGCTCTTTGAAGTTTTCCTTGCTTCCGCAGGTTGCTAGTCATGGGCTTGTGGACTCTGCTGTCTGGAACCCATCCCAGCCACTGCAATGTGTGTATCATGTCACTTTGTTCTCTTTTATGGCTACTTGAACCTACGTCCTTTCTTATGGAAGATGCCCACACAAACAAAGCACACTCTCACCTTACTGGGAGTTTCAGCTCTGCGTCCTTCTTCTGCACAGTTGATTAGAGATTAACTGCATCTCACTCCTCCCACAAGCCCTGATCGCTGCCTTCATCTCTCTCTGCAACACAGCTGGTGAGACGGGACATCAACCATCGCCAGCTCTACATCTTGGGCCTGATTTGCCTGCTTTTGCAGCCCACCAAACACCCGGACCTGCAATATTTTGTTGTGGACTTCAATATTTTGTCAGAAGGAGGATTATGACTGATCCAATAAACTTGGTGTTCCAAGACTGAGACAGTAAGTAATCTTCTTCAGAGCAGGTGCGACACGAAACAAAGGTTCGATCCCTGTCTCAAAAAGTTCCCCTGGTGAAGGACATGGTAAGTCCCTCCATTATTCTTGGAGCATCCTGTTGAGAAGGTCCTTTTGGGCTACGGTCCACGGGGAGTAATGAGTTAACGGAACTGAAGTGGTGAACCACACTGGCACTAGAATGGAATCCACCTCCTTGGCAGTTAGATGAAAGAGCATGCATTGGCCAGATACTTAAGCCCTAGTCATGAACAAGTGACAATTTGTGTTTTCCAGGAATCCTGACTTTGACTTCAGCTCTGCTCATGAATGTTTCCTGGCTTTAAAGCCTAAGATCTACTTGAGCCCTTCTGTGGCTAGGAGGTTGCAATATGTCAGTAGGGCTGCCAAAATTTCCAGTCTTCTGACAGTTCTTTCTCGTTTTCACTTCAAAGTTTATCTGGTGCATTGCATCATGCTTCTTCCCAGGGGTAGACCCTCGCCTGCACCTTCCCCTCTGCATACCACTCCTTACTGGCTCTTTGAAGTTTTCCTTGCTTCTGCAGATTGAGAGCCGTTGACTCAGGACCCCGCTTTTTGGAACCTATTCCAACCACAGTACCGTGTGCAGTATGCCGCTTGGTCGTCTTTCTTGGCAACTTTTAGTGACTTCATTTAAGAAAGAAAGGCCCATGCAAGCATTGCCATCTGTCACCCTCTTTGGAATTTAGGCCCCTGGTCCTGCTTCCACCATGCTGATAAGAGATTCACTCCTCTTTGAACCAGCCTTGACTACAACCCTTTCAACTTTCCCCTTCCAGTCTCAGGTCAGACTCCCCATCAGGCATCGCCAACTCTATATCTTGTGCCCGATTTGACGGTGCCCTAAAAACCGTAGTACTGGACCCAGAATATTTTGTTGAGGATCTCAATATTTCATCAGAAGGAGGAAGATGACCGAGACCATAAACAACTTCTAGCAAGACTCAGACTGTGTAAAATCATTCTCAGCGCAGGAGCGACAGGAGAAACAGGTTCGATCCCTGAGTCAGGGAGGTCCCCTGGAGAAGGCCGTGGTATCCCCCTCTATTATTCTTGCCTGGAGAATCTCATGGACATAGGATCCTGATGCGTGGTGGTCCACAGGGATGCAGCGAGTCGATGGGACTCAAGTGGTGAACCGCACTCACACTAGAATGGTATCCATGTTCTTCTTGGTATATAGGTGAAAGAGCTTGCATTGGCCAAATACTTATGCCTTAGTCATGAACAAGTGACCATTTGAGTTTTACAGGATCCTGACTTTGACTTCAGCTCTGCTCATGAATGTTTCTTGGCTTTAAAGTGTGGGATCTTCTTGAGCCCTTCTCTGGCGAGGAGGCTGCAATATCTCAGTGTGGCTGCCAAAATATCAAGTCTTCTCACAGTTCTTTCTCGTTTTCACGTCAACATTTTTCTGCTGCATTTCACCAGGCTTCTAGCCAGGGGCAGCCCCTTTCCTGCACCTTCCCCTCTGCATACCACTCCTGACTGGCTCTTTGAAGTTTTCCTTGCTTCTGTAGATTGAAAGCCATTGGCTTGAGGACCTAGCTTTCTAGAACTTATTCCAACCACTGTAACTTGTTCAGTTTGTTGCTTCATTGTCTTTTTGGCAACTTATAGCTACTTCATTTAAGAAAGAAAGGCCCACACAAGCACTGCCATCTGTCACCCTCCTGGGAATTTAGGCTCCGGATCCTGCTTCCACCATGTTGATAAGAGAATCGCTCCTCTTCGAACCAGCCTTTACTACAGTCCCTTCAACTCTCCCCCTCCAATCTGAGGTCAGATGCCCCATCAGGCATCGCCAGCTCTACATCTTGTGCCCGATTTGATGGTGCCCTAGAAACCCCAGTACTGAACCTATGACATTTCGTTGAGGATCTCAATATTTCGTCAGAAGGAGGAAGATGTCCATTTTTTAAAACTATTGAGTAGTATTATAAGGTAACCATTTTTAACAGTTACCATTTTTATTAGTTTTTCATACTTAATTTGAAATAATACATATTGCTCACTGACTTCTTTATTGAATACATTATCCATTAAGTTTCCTTATTGAAAACCAAGATTTTATGTCGCTCTCATACCCTTCCACTTAATCTCTATATTGGTAATCTTTTTTTAAAAAATTTCCTAAGTTCTTGATTACTATGGTATCTCTAAATTATATACTTAAAACTTTTTCTTATTTCAGTAGCTTTGTTTAGTCTATTGACTTGCTTTCTCTCTCTTTTGGGATATTTAACTTTATCATCTAAAATTCTACAAATTTCTAATTTTGGAAATGATAGTTTATGATTTTTTCCAGTTTTTTGTACTGTGATGTTTCCTTTTCTTATTGATTTTTAATGAATGAAATTGCTTCACAGGTCCCTCAGAAAATGCATATTAGATGGCTCTAATGTTTGTGTTTGTCAGTTTGATTTCTTGTTTCTTAAAATAAGTCTTTAAAAACATTTCCCCCCCTGTGGTTAATACTTGTATTTGTTTTCTGTTCTTTGCCTTTCATGCTATTGATTTTCTTCATACCTCTGGGTTTTTGTTTACATATGAGAACAGGCAGTTTGTCTATTTCTTCTAGGTAGTTCTGTTTCTATACAGATGAATTTCCTGTAAGGATTCCCTGTGTTTATGAAGCCTGACTCGGAAATCTATGTATGTGGGCAAGGCTTATCTATTGACATGTTTCATTTTAAAGTAAGTATGGTGCCAGCCTTGAGGCTAGGATTCTCTGAAAATGCCATAATGGGAAGAATTTTGCTAAGAGCACACACGTTCACCTTAAGAGTAAATTTTCCTCAAGTTGTCAGCTTACATATTTTTAAAGGGAGGCATTGTTTTACTTTTGTCTAAACGGCTAATATGCTCAGCTGCCTGGGTCCTGAGGAATTTATGGGCTTCCCAGGTGGCTCAGTGACAAAGAATCCTCCTACCAAGCAGGAGACGCAGGTTCAGTCCCTGGGTTGAGAAGATCCCCTGGAGAAGGAAATGGCTACCCACTCTACTATTCTTGCCTCGAAGGTCCCATGGACAGGAGAGCCTGGCAGGCAACAGACAGTCCATGGGGTCACAAAGAATCAGACATGACTGAGAACTAAGAAGCAATAGCTCATTTAAGTGCTGAATAATATTCCATTGTCTGGATATTGAGAACATATGACATATGTCCTACAGACAGTACTGTCAAACCGATGCTCTACTTAAAGCTGTTCGTTTTCAAGTAGCTAATTCAATGAGATAACCCTAGCTAAAGGAGCCAATGGTATGATTATTTTATTACTATATGCCTTCCTCTTGCTTTGTTAGGCCCCATATAATTTCAGGGGTCTAAAGGAATAAGTCAAATGATATTCAGGGGTCTAAAGGAATAAGTCAAATGATATTCAAACACATACATTGCTCTCTGGGCAAGGCGGTGCAACTCTACTGCAAAGTGTATACTATAGTTTGCCTAAATTACTCCTTGTATGTGTATACAAATATTTTATTCAGCATCTATCTTGCACAAATTTTAGTCTCATTTTAAGAACCAGTTTAATCTGTAACATTGATACCTTCACTTAAGATCCACATTGGTATATTGATAAGCAAAATACATATCTTGTGTCCTAGAAAACATGGGAGGTGTTGCTCCTTATCATGCTGGCAAATCACAGTGACCTAAACTTTATATTTGTCTACCTACATATTTGTCTACCTACTGAGAATATTGATTACACAAGGGCAACTGTAGATGGACTGAGAATATTGATTACACAAGGGCAACTGTAGATGGACTAGCTATATTTTTTTCAAGTTTTCAGAGGCTTTTTTGTTAAACTGTTGATATATATTTATATAAGATGTGTTTATGATTTTAAAGAGAAATATAATTATATAACTATATTAATATATATTCCATATATTTTAGTTGCTAATATCCACAACAGAAGTAACTTTGTTTTAAAGTAAAAATAAACAAAAAAGATAATCTCCAAATACAATTCCAAATTGTAAAATTTATTTCTTTCTTCTTCTCTTCATCTTTTCTTTCCTCTGTCTCTTCCTTCTGTCTTACTTTCTTCCCCACTGTGGCTGTTTTAATAGATAACAGAGTAATCTTCAGTGGGGAGAGAGTGGAAAAAAAGCTATTAATTTAAACCCTAAAGTAATGGTAACAAATAGCTTAACTGATTTTTTCCAGCTGAATCAATAAATTGCTGTGTGAACACCTTATTTTGTATTCTGTTTTCCATTTTTTTCCTGCCTTTCATAATGGTTGGAGAATTACAAAATAAGGTAACACACACCTTTATTATTCTCTAGCTGTGCTAATAATTTTAAGTCAATTAAAAATAGTTTTAGTGAGCACCTACAATGCACTCTGAAAACAACTGACAAAGATGAAAACATAAGCTGTCTCCTCACTATAGGAATTCTGAACCTAAGTGTAATTAAGAAAACACATACATTGCTATAGCACAAAGTCAACTGTAGTGAGGGTCACAGGATACTTATCAACAGCTACTTGAGATTTATTTTTGGCCTGTTTCCTCTATGTGGCTTTATTTATTTAATAAAAATTATTTCTTTGTGAGTGACACCAACATTCCTTTTAATTTTTTAATTAATTGTTTCCCTCCACCTGGTATTTGAACTCTCGAGTTCTGTCTTGGACTTTCTGTTTCACCCTACCAAAATTGTGTGTGATCTCATCTACTCCTATTGTGTCAAAATTTTGTTGCTACCTTAGTTCTCTGAATTAAGTGTGGGGTAAAGTATTCAAAGGATTTGTGAACATTTCTATTTAAACATCTTACAGATATCTCGATATCTGCATATTTCAAAATTCAGCTGATAAAATTCTAAAAAATAAAATTCATCTTCCCGTTTTCCTATTCTAGTGATAATAGAGGCTTCTCCTCAGATACCTCTAATCTATTGTTTTCCCAAACCATAATGATTTTATTCCATGTGACCCAAACACTCATCTTGGGTATTATTTCAAATATGTGTATTTCTTTATTTTTTATTTTTATTTTTAATATAAATTTATTTATCAATTTTGACTGTTTTTCTCCATTCACACTGCCATGATCCTTCTATAAGACAACATCTTTCCTTTGCACCATTGTGGTAACACTGTGACAAATATTCTGATTTCTGTCTTTGCTCCACTACAATTCATTCTCTGAACTACAGCCAGGGTGATATCTTTAAATGTAAATCTGATTGAGTCACTCATAAGTTTCCATTACTCTAAGGAAATTATTTTTTAAAGAATTATCAGTAAGGATTACATGTACTGGCTTCTGTTTTTCAATTTTATATCACTCTTCCTAGGTTTCTGAATCAAGATAATGGTCAATTTCAATTTCTTGAAAATACCAAATTCCTTCCAACTTCAGGGTCTTTGCAATGCTGCTCCAACAAGCTGAATACTCTTCCCCCATTCTGTTCCCCTAATTCCAATTACGTTTTTAAGTTTCTCCTTAAATGCATTTTCCCTTAAATTTTCACCCCTTCTCTGATCCAAATTAACTCCTTCATTAAGTTCTCTGATAATCTCAAACCCCAGCATCCTTAAAGCCTTTAAGTGTGGCTTCTAATTTGTTTCCCCTTTCATTTGATACTTCAACTCTGAAGTGAACTTTGTTTTTTATCTCAACACTGTTTCAATACGAAGACTTATTCCACATCTCTGATTTTGATATTAACTACTTCTCTTTAGCATTTTATCCTAGGGTTTAGAGAACTTCCCTACTATTCTAATTAACAATATTATGTGATCTGAACCTGAAACTTGGCAGATCATTTCCATGTTATTTCACAAGAACTCCCCCAGAAGCAATATACATCCGTTACAATGATGGAGTTGGCATCTTTCTGCTAGCTTGGTCCATTTTACCATCATCTCTCACCAAGATTATTGTACTTCCTAACTGCTTTTTCTACCTTCAGTCTTGCTTTTCTCCAAGAATTGTTTATACTGCAGTCAATGTAACCTACTTGAAAAGCAAAACTAATGCGGCATTCATTTATCTGAATTAAACCTTTCAGTGTTCTGTCATTGAACTTACATATTTCAAAGTCTTCAAAATAAGGGCCTTACAAGGGCCTTAATAATCTGGTGTCTACTTCTTTTCATCACATATTTGCCTAACACATAACACCACCTCCTGCTATCATATGTAGTCTTCCACTGCTTCCCTTTTTATTTGCTCTTTTTCTGAATGATTTCATCTAATTTGATGGTTTTAACTACCACCCCTATATTGACAACTCCAGAATATTGCTTTGGAAGGGATGTGGATTGATTTAAGAGAGAACGGTTTTGAGGACTGGAAGAATGGGTTCAGGTCTGTTGTAGCACCACCATCCTTCCAGTCATCCAAGTCACCTAAGATAAGCACATAAAAATCTGTATGCCGTTTTATGCTTCTTGTTTCCCCAAATCTTACAGTCAAAAAATCACTTAGGTAACAGATGATTGGGGGTTTAACCAGAGTGATATGCATAGAAATGGATAATTGGTCACATTAAAGGTAAATAATTATATGGTAAATCAGTAAGATTTGTTGATTGAGAGGGAGAAACATTCAAGGATCATTTCCAGATTTCTAGTTGGGGTGTCTGAATGAATGGTGGTACCATTTAATAGGGAAGGCAGGGTAAGCATAGTTTTAGTTGTTAAGCTGTGTTTAATTATTTGTGTTGTAGAGTCTAAGATAACATTGGCCTTCCCAGGAGGAGCTTTTTAGCAGGAAGTTAGCTATATAATTCTGAAACTTGGTGTAGAGATCTGTTTTGTAACTATAGATACTGTGAGTTAGACATGATGGTTGATATAATAATAATGGGCTAGATTACTCATGGAAAGTATGCAGATTGAAAAGAGTAACTCTCTAGAGATAAACATCAATATTTATGAGGCTCATGGAATAAGAACAGCCCAGGAAGAAATCAAAGAAGAAAAAAATCAGAGGAAGAAATACAGAGTATATTATAATGGACATAAAATGTAGTGGCAAGTTTCAAGAAGTAGGTTCTGAACAAGAGTGTCAAATGTAGCTTAAAATAGAATAAGGTGGTTGAAATGTGCCCATTTTGTCTAGTATTTAGGAGGTCATTGAAATGTCACAAACATTTCCCAAGAGAATAGTTAGGTGAGAATCCTAAATGTCATGGTTTAGGTCATGAATACAAATTGAGAAGAAATGAATAATGAGAAGAGATTGATTAACAAGAGGTGGGATACTAGGTTAAGGGATAGTTCATTTATTCATTCAACTACACTTTATTGATTTCCTATGGTGTGGCAGGTGTTTTTCTAGGCCTCTGATACACATCAGTGAATAATTTTAAAAAAGAAAAATATCCTGGCCCTTGTAAAATTAGATATTATCATGAGAGATGGACAACAGACATACTAAATAATGTATATAGTATATTATAAAGTTAAATATTATGTGAAAAACCTGAACAGAGAGGAACAACCAGGTTTGCTGCAGTGGTCATTTTTTTAAGAATAAAATGCTCAATGGTACTGCAAAAAAAAAACTAGTTTATACCTACTATAATGATATACTTGTCTTTGGAGTCATAAAATTTTAGATCTGAAAATTATGAACATAAAGGCAGGGGTTGAAACTCAGGAAATTATTTTTTGAACTAGCAATTATAATATATTAGACCTTTCATTTTTGTTGTTCATAATTTATACTTGCATACTTTTGACAGTATTTGAAATTGTATGTTATGTCATAACACATTTATAATAACATTTTTAAGCTTAAAAAATAAAATAATTAAAAGAACAATACACTAGATTTGAACCCTGGAATACACAGGCATACCTCAGAGATATTGCAGATTTAGTTCCAGACCACTGCAATAAAGTGAGTCACACATTGCTTTTTTGGTTTTCCAGTGCATATAAAGTTAAGTTTGTACTATATTGTATTCTATGTGCATACCTTAATTTAAATATCCTTTATTGCTAAGAATGCTAGTAATAATCTGTGCCTTCAGCAAGTCATCAGCTTATTAGCAGGTGGAGGGTTTGAAATATTGTGAGAATTACCATAATGTGATATAGAAACATGAAGTGAGTAACACTGTTGGAAAAGTGGTACCAACAGACTTGTACAGTGTTGCCACTAACCATCAATTTATTTTTAAAAAAAAGTATCTGCAAATAAAAAGTGAGTCATGTATCTATATACAAACAAAATGAAAAAAACCTCAATACAATAGCAACAAAAAGAGTAAAATACTTAGGAATAAACTTAACTGAAGAGATGGAAGACCTGTATACTGATGAAAGAAAGAAGACACAGATAAATGGAAAGACATCCCATGTTTAAAGACTGAGAGACTCCATACTGTTAAAATGTCCATACTACCCAAAGTGATCTAAAGATTCACTGTAATTTCTTATGAATATTGTAATGACATTCTTTACAGAAACAGAGAGTCTTAAAATTCAGCTGAAACCACAAAAGCCCCCAAAAGCCAAAAGAATATTGAGCTGGAGTTATTGCATTGCCTGGTTTCAAAGCCACAGTAACCAAAACAGTATGGTACTGGCAAAAAGTCAGACATACAGGCCAATGGAAAATAATAGAGAGCCCAGAAATAAATGCACATATTTATGGTCAACTGATCTTTGGCAAGGGTGCCAGAGAGAGAGAGAGACAAATACCATATTATCTCACTTATATGTAGAATCTAAAATAGTCAAAGTCATAATGGCAGAGGATAGACTTGTGGTTTTCAGGGACTGGAGGAAGAAGAAAATGAGCAGATATCAAATAAGGAATACAAAGTTTTATGAAATATGAAAAATTTATGGCTATCTAATATAAAACAATGTGACTATTTTTAACACTATTGTGTTATATACTTGAAATTCGCTAAAGAGGTTATATCGTAAGTGTTCTACACACAGAAAATGGTAACTATATGAGGTGATGAATATGTCAGTTAGCTTGTATTTGGTCAATATTTCTCAAAGTTTTTATATATAAACATAAATGAATCAAATTGTATACTTAAAATATATACAGTTTTGTCAATTATATCTCAGTAAAAATTTGAGTAACATAAGAGAATAATGGGGAATAAAAGTAGTAATTGCTTTTACCTAAAAGCCTGGGGAAGGCTTCACAAAAAAAGTCATAAAAGAGGTTGGCAAAATAAAAAAGGGGGACAGAAGTATGTTTCCAGTAGAAAGACAGCATAGGCAAAAATAAGAAAGCATGAAAAATATATAAAAATGCCAGGTAATCTAGTGTGGATAGAGGACATGATATATTGGGACAATTATGAATGATGAAGCTGCAAAGAAAAGTTGAGATGCCAAAAATAAGAGATTCATTAGTCAAACATAACACCATATTACATTCTTGAGTCACTGGGTGGAGGACAGATTATGTCATTGAGAGACAGACAGAGAGACAGAGGAGAGAGATCTGGAAGAAGAGTGTACTTACAAGTAAAAAGTAAACTATGCGGTAGAAAGTTAAGCAGTTATTGCAAAATCAAGTATACCAAAGAACTGCTCTGGTGACAAATATTTTTGATTAAGAAAAAGGAATAGATTCTCAGTAGAATAGACATTATTGCATGTTTCTTGATAGCTCAGTAGTTGAGGACACTGTGCTGAGATTTATATGAAATTTATAAATTTAGTCTCCATGAAGTGGATACAAGATATTAACAGCTTCTGTCCATTGTCACAGATTGCGGTTTTAA
This sequence comes from Budorcas taxicolor, assembly GCF_023091745.1. NCBI lineage: Eukaryota > Metazoa > Chordata > Mammalia > Artiodactyla > Bovidae > Budorcas > Budorcas taxicolor. The sequence goes on from NC_068935.1 coordinate 31,506,996, forward strand.
CTTCAGACAGAATGTGTCATCTATTAAAAGGGGAGTCAAGAGACCTGACCCCATTAGCTCAAAAAGCAATATTAAAGACAGTGAAATGTTTATGAATCCATATATCTAGCATGGATAGAGTTATTTATTGTGTTTATTGTGTGTGTGTGTGTGCGTGTGCGTGTGCTGCGGTGTATATGCTATCTGTAGAGTCGTTTCCAACATTTCTTTGTGATATACATCTAGAATATCCTCTACTAGGAAAAAATCTTAACCAAAGATATATATCTTCTATCATAAAGTTGATCCTAGATGCCTGAAGACAGACAAATTTGGGAGTCAGAATGGTATTAGTGATACGAGTGTAAGCAATTCATATTTTGCTCAATGTACTTTGTTTCTGGACTATTGTTTTGAAAACTCCACATCTCTTAGGATGCATCTACAAGTTCACACTTGAATTATCTGTTATCTCCCTGAATATGCACTATCTCCCTGAATATGCACTATCTACAGAGTTTAGTTCAGGCATGGGTTGAAACATAGAAAAAAAAGTTTTAATTATTCCTGTCATTGAATGATCCTTGGTTTTCTTAAGTCTTCAGTCCCTTGCTATTCTTAACTTTATGGCAGGTTTAGGTATTGAATAGAAAATAATATTACTTATAAACATAACTTAAAATATCTTACAGAAGTTTAGAAATATAATAGGCTTAGCAAAGAAATTATGATCATAGAGAGTAATTTTTACTGTGATTAGGGCTAAGGCATGGATAGTGTTATTTATTGTGTTTATTGTGTGTGTGTGTGTGTGTGCGTGCATGTGTGCTGCAGTGTATATGCTATCTGTAGAGTCGTTTTCAACATTTATTTGTGATATACATCTAGAATATCCTCTACTAGGAAAAAATCTCAATGCTATTACTAATATTCTGGTGAACATGAAGTTATAATTAATACCAGTTATTTATCTGTTCACTTATTTAGTAAACATGTATTGAATAACTACTCTCTAATGGTGCTGTGTTGAATACACAGTCTCTCTTCTCAATAAGTTTAGTCTATTTCAGGAAGTTAGTACAAAGCACAATTAATACTTAAGAAAAATATAAGTGATATAGAGATTTAAAAAATTATATTGGGGATATAATATATGATATAAAAAATAATAAACTTAATGAAAATATAAAATTATTTGGAGGAAAAGACACTACAAAGCATGTCAAAAGTGTCAAAGCATGAATAAGATTTATATGGAGGGTGAAGCAACAGTAAAGAAATGAATGAAACATGTTGAGACTGATCAGCAACAGTAAGATCCTGAAATGAGAAAGCATAAATTGCTTTCTTATTATGGTGAATGCATGACAATACACTATTAAATTCAAACAAACAAACAAGCAGTCTGCTTAGGGTCTTGTCTTTCCTTTACCTATCATGTGTAACTTATTACTAAGCATTACACCTCAGCTTTCCAGGTGGCTCAGTGTTAAAAATCTACCTGCCTATGCAGGACATACAGGAGATGTGGGTTCAATCCCTGGGTCAGGAAGATCCCCTAAAGAAGGAAGTTGCAACCCACTTCAGTATTTTTGCCTGGAAAATTCCATGGACAGAGGAACCTGGTGAGCTACCATCCATGGGGTCACAAAGAGTCAGACATGACTGAGCACACATACAAGCATTATGTACTGAAATATCCTTTGAGTCCATATTCTCTATAAGTCCACTATGATCACCTTAGCCAGGTCATTTCTATTACATCACTCCACTAACCTAATAGGTCTTCTGGGCTCAAGTCCTGACTTTCTCTAATTATCCTATACACTCACATTGCTGTGCTGGAGAGGACCCGTGGGTCGACTTCTCAGTGACAAGCATTCTGGTCCAGTAAAACGTCTTTGTTCCTGCAGGCAGCACAAGTAGACTCCAGTAGGAATTCTGGAGCATGAGATAAAAAGCTGAACCAAAATAACTCAATATCTTTGAAAATTAAATCGCTAATGGAACTGTACCCTACACGAATAAACCAGATTTCTCACAAAAACAGACAAAAATATCATAAAATTCATATGGAACCATAAAAGACACCAAACAGACATGATAATCTTCACACAAAACAAAATTGGAAGCATCAGAATGCTGATTTCATAATATATTACAAAGCTACCACAATGAAAACAGTTTGAATCTAGAATAAAACAGACACAGTAAACAAATGGGACAGAATAGAGAGCCCAGAAATAAACCTTCACATATATGGTCAAGTACCATTTGACGAAGGTGCCAAGAATACTCAGTGGGGACAGGATAAATGGTGTAGAAAAACGATACTCACATGAAAAAGTGAAATTTGACTCACATCCCCCCATCTTACACACATGACTTACAAAAATCAACTTGAACCTAATTAAAGACTTAAATGCTGAAACCATAAAATTTCTAAACAATAAGTAAAAGCTGCTTTACATAGATTTTGGCAAGGACTTTTTTTTTTTTTTTAATTATGACACCAATGGCACAAACAACAAATGTTAGAATCAACAAGTGGGACTATATCACACTAAGAATTTTCTGTTCAGCAAGAGAAACAATTGACGAAAAGGCAACTCACAGAATGGTAGAAAATATTTTCAAACTGCGTATCTGATAAGACATCACTATCCAAAATATATAAGGAATTTTATGCTCAACAGCAAAAATACACTCAATTTAAACTAGTCATAGGGCTTGAATAGACCTCACACCTATTTGGATGGGTACCATTAAAAAAAAAATGACATGCTGGTAAAGATGTGGAGAAAAGGAAACCCTGTACACTGCTATTGGTAATATAAATTGATATATCCACTATGGAAAAAAGTATTAGCTTCTCAAAAAATTAAAAATAGAACTACCATATGATCTAGCAACCCATAAATCTGATTTTTTTTGGTTTGTTTTTCATTTCATTTCGTTTTCATTGTTTTACTCTTTTATTGCTTTAGTTTTCCTTCCTCTCTCCCTCCATTCCTTCCATTATGTTATCCAAGAAAAGGGATTTTTGCATATTTAATTAGGTTTATTATTCTGTTGACCTTAAGAGAAAGAGATTATCCAGGTGTGCCTGAGCTATCACATGAGCCCTGAAAGCAGAGAGTTTTATCTATTCAGTAGCAGAAGAATTGAAAGTGTGAGAGAATTTGACATTAGGAAGTCCTCCATTTGTATAGATGGAGGGGGTCATAGCAAAAGGACCTGAAAATGGTCTCTATAAGATTAGAGCAGATAGCAAGAAAATGGGCACTTCAATCCTACAATGGCAAGGGGCCTGAATTCTGCTGACAATCTAAATGAGCTTGGATTTTGGATTCTTCCACAAGGCCTCCAAGTAAGAGACTATCCAGCTAACGATTTCAGCTTTGTGAGACCTTGAGTGGAGAAGCCAGGTGAACCTACCTGAACTGACCCACAGCAAATAAATGAATATTTGGTTGAAGTTGCTAACTTTGTGGTAATTTGTAACACACCAATATAAAGCAAATATGCTGTAGAATCCTTTTGAGATTTACACAAGGCTTTATTATCAGTTGGGATTAAGACTCGCCTTGTGCCAAAAAATGTGATATAAATCCTAGATCTATAGACTAAGCTATGTTTGAAAACATAGATTTATATTTCTGAACATCCTCATAGGAGCTCTGCTCCAGTATTGCAAAAACAGCTTACTTTGCCTCTCTATCCCTTAGAAGCCTTTGTGCATGAGTGAGACAGCAAAGATAATTTCTTAATTTATGGGTGATAAAAAGGGACATAGGCAGTTAACCAGTTGTTTAGTAAATTTAGCATATGTATACTATACTTGAGTCTAGCCTATCTTTGAACACAGTGTAAACTTCTGACAATAGATGTTTTAATCTCTTGAAAGTGAATTGTATGTGAGATATTAAACTCCCTATCTACAACACCGAAGAGAAATATATTGTTGGTTATATTAGTGATGGTCGCATTTTAAGAAGATGAAAAAATATCTTTCAGGATTAAAATAGAAAATACATTTTTTCCCTCTATGAAAGCAGAAAATAGAAAATATATTTCCCTTCTATAAAATACAAAATTACAAAGCTACTAAGCAAACTATAATAGCTGTTTTCCTAAATGGTTGGTCACAGGACTTCTTCATAATTTCTGCTGATTTTCTAACAGATGGCACTGTGCCTCCCAATATTAATCTCTATTGTGGGATTTCCAAGAGAGCAACACATGCCCTCTGCTGCAATATGTCAAGGCTGTATATTGTCACTCTGCTTATTTAAATTACGTCTGACGCAGGATACAGCATGCTTGGGGCTGGTGCATGGGGATGACCCACAGAGATGTTATGGGGAGGGAGGTGGGAGGTGGGTTCATGTTTGGGAACACATGTAAGAAAGATTTTAAAATTAAAAAAAAATAAAAAAAATAAAAATAAATTACATGCAGAGTACGTAATGCAAAATGCTGGGCCATATGAAGCACAAGCCAGAATCAAGATTCCCAGGAGAAATATCAATAACCTCAGATATGCAGATGGCACCACTCTTATGGCAGAAAGTGAAGAGGAACTAAAGAGCCTCTTAATAAAAGTGAAAGAGGAGAGTGAAAAAGCTGGCTTAAAATTCAACATTCAAAAAACAAAGATCATGGCATCCGGTCCCATCGAATCATGACAAACAGTTGGGGAAACAGTGACAGACTTTATTTTCTTGGGCTCCAGAATCACTGCAGATGGTTACTAGAGAAATGAAATTAAAAGACACTTGCTCCTTGAAAGAAAAGCTATAATCAACCTAGATAGCATATTAAAAAGCAAAGACATTACTTTGCCAAAAAAGGTCCATCTAGTCAAAGCTATGGTTTTTCCAGTAGTCGTGTATGGATGTGAAAGTTAGACCATAAAGGCTGAGCATTGAAGAACTGATGAACTGTGGTGTTGGAGAAGACTCTTGAGAGTCCCTTGGACAGCAAGGAGATCCAACCAGTCAATCCTGAAGGAAATCAGTCCTGAATATTCATTGGAAGGACTGATGCTGAAGCTCCAATACTTTCAACACCTGATGTGAACTGACTCATTAGAAAAGACCCTGATGCTGAGAAAGATTGAAGGCAGGAGGAGAAGGGGATGACAGAGGATGAGATGGTTGGATGGTATCATCGGCTTAATGGACTTGAGTTTGAGCAAGCTCTGCGAGTTGGTAATGGACAGGGAAGCCTGGTGTGCTGCAGTCTATGGGGTCAGAAAGAACTGGACATAACTGAGTGACTGAATTGAACTGCAACACTACCAAAAGCCCAAATGACTAGATATTACCACTCTCTGTCTTCTCTAATTTTATTTTTGTTACATTTATGAATGGCAATTAAAAAAAAATAACACAAAAGGACATAGTCAATATAAACATGTAGCATATAAAAGGGAAAATGTGTAAAAAAAGTTGTTCTATCATAGAGGAAATCTCTTCATTTATTTAACCACATATATAAAAGATTTTAGAAGACAGAGAGATGGGAAAGGGAGTCAGAGACTATCTTTTATAAAGTAAGGTAAAAAAGGGAAAAGAAAAGTCGTGTATTAGTTTCCTTGAGCTGCCATAACAAAATATCATAGGCTGCACATCTTAAACAACAGAAATTAATTTTCTCACCGTTCTGGAGATCATAGATCAAGATCTGACAGGGTTTGGTTTCAGGTGAGGTCTCATTTCATGGACTGAAAAAAACAATCATCTCACTGTTTCCTCACATGAGTTTTTCTGTGTGCAGACAAAGAGAAAGAGAGAGAGAAATAGACACACTATCTCTTCCCCTTATCGTATGGACACTAACCCTTTTGGATTATAGCTCCACTGTTATTATCTCATTGAATCTTAATTACCTCTTGAAAGGCCCTATCTCCAAATACAATTATACTGGTGATTAAGTCTTTATGAATTTGGGGTGGGGGTGGGCACAATTCAGCCCATAATATTATGCTGTAGCTTTCTTGAATCCTAGATTTCTGTCTTGTGACTTTCTTGCTTGCCAGAGACTCCAGACAACATTATCTAAACCAGATATTGTCTCATGGAATCTGCCGTGTCTTATGGGGATTGAAAAGAATGCATTAACCTAATCGAGAATCACGTTCAAAGATTGACAGCTGTGTGGACCTGTTCTACCAGAGATCAAGCCCTGAGCCTTTGGAGTGGGAGCACTGATTCTAAGACCCTAGGCTACCCAAGAAGTAACCCTAGGGGGTATTGACTAGTGAGAACGCACACAAAGGAAACCACTGGAATATAAGACTCAGCATCACCCAACCACCAGTAGCACCCTGTGCAGGACACCTCATCTAAACAACAAACAAAACAAAAATATAAACCAAATCATCAGCAGACAGGAGTACCACCTCACACAGCCTTGCCCATTAGAGGTAAAACAAAGAAAAAACCAAAAACACATGTCACCCTATATGAAGTTTACACAAACCACTGGACCAAACTTAGAAGGGCAGAAACCAAAAGGAAGAAAGAATTCAATGGTGAAGCCTGGGAAAAGGAGACCTCAAACACAGTAAGTTAAAAAATAATAATGAAAATGCAGAGAAATACTACACAAATGAAGGAACAAACTAGAAACACAGAAGTCCAAATAAATGAAGAGGAAATAGGTAAACTACCTGAAAAAGAATTCAGAATAATGACAGTAAAGAAGATCAAAAACCTTGAAAACAAAATGGAGAAAATGCAAGAATCATTAACAAAGACATAGAAGAAATAAAGAATAAATATACAGAGACAAAAAACACAATTACTAAAATTAAAAATAGAAGGAATCAATAGCAGAATATCTGAAGCTGAAGAACAAATCAGTGAGCTGGAAGATAAAATGGTGGAAGTAACTTCTGAAGAGAAGAATAAAGTAAAAAGAATGTGAAGAACTGAAGATGGTCTCAGATACCTCTGGGACAATACCAAACTCACCAACATTCGAATTATAGGGGTCCCAGAAGAAAAAGAGAAAAAGAAAGGGTATGAGAAAATAATAGAGATTATAGTTGAAAATTTCCCCAACATAAAGAGGGAAATAGTCAATCAAGAGGCACAAAGAGTCCTACATAGGATAAACCCAAGGAGAAACACACCAAGACACATACTAATCAAACTAACAAAGACTAAATACAAAGAAAGAATATTAAAAGCAGCAAGGGAGAAGCAACCAGTAACATACAAGGGAAACCCCATATGCTTTACAGCTGATCTTTCAGCAGAAACTCTGCAGGCCAGAAGGGAATGGCAGGATATATTTAAAGTACTGAGAGGGATAAATCTACAACCAAGATTACTGTACCCAGAAAGGATTTCATTCAAAAGTGATGGAGAAATAAAACTTTTCAGACAAGCAAAAGTTAAGAAAATTCAGTACCACTAAACCAACTTTTCAACAAACGTTAAAGGGACTTATATAGTCAAGAAACAGAAGAAAAAAGATCTACAAAATCAACCCCAAACAATTAAGAAAATGGCAATAGGAAAATATATATCAATAATTACTTTAAATGTAAATGGATTAAATGCTCCAACCAAAAGACACAACTGGCTGAATGGATACAAAAACAAGACCCATATATATGCTGTCTACAGTATTATGCTGTCAAGTCTCCCGAGCATCTTGTCCTTACTGCATGAAAAGTATATTAAGCACTAAAGTCTTACTTCATTCCATTATCAACTTTAAAGCCTAAACTCCAAAGTCTCATGTAAATTATCATCTAAATAAAGTATGAGTGAGATTTGAGGTATAGGTCATTCTGAGGCCAAATTCCTTTCCAAGTGTGAAACCAGACAAGTTACGTGCTTCTAAAATAAAATGGTGGGACAAGAAAAGGATAGACATTCTCATTCTGAAAGGGAGAAATAGGAAAGAAGAAAGAGGTGACAGGTGACAAGTGAGTCTAAAAACTTCCAAGGCAAATTCCATTAGATAATTTCCTAAAATTTTGCTATTGAGGTATAGTTGATTTAAAACATTGTGTAAGTTTCAGGTATACAGCATAGTAATTCAGCTATTATATCTACTACTGACCATTATATCTATTACTGAGGACAGGAATCCCTTAGAAGAAATGGAATAGCCATCATGGTCAACAAAAAAGTTTGAAATGCAGTACTTGGATGTAATGTCCAAAATGACAGAATGATCTCTGTTCATTTCCAAGGCAAACCATTCAATATAAGAGTAATCCGAGTCTATGCCCCAGCCAGTAACGCTGAAGAAGCTGAAGTTGAACAGTTCTATGAAGACCTCCAAGACTTTTTAGAACTAACACCCAAAAAAGATGTCCTTTTCATTATAGGGGACTGGAATGCAAAAGTAGGAAGTCAAGAAACACCTGGAGTAACAGGCAAATTTGGCCTTGGAATGCAGAATGAAGCAGGGCAAAGACTAATAGAGTTTTGCCAAGAAAATGCACTGGTCATAGCAAACACCCTCTTCCAACAACACAAGAGAAGACTCTACACATGGACATCACCAGATGGTCAACACCAAAATCAGATTGATTATATTCTTTACAGCCAAAGATGGAGAAGCTCTATACAGTCAACAAAAACAAGACCAGGAGCTGACTGTGGCTCAGATCATGAACTCCTTATTGCCAAATTCAGGCTTAAATTGAAGAAAGTAGGGAAAACCACTAGGCCATTCAGGTATGACCTAAATCATATCCCTTATGATTATACAGTGGAAGTGAGAAATAGATTTAAGGGCTTAGATCTGATAGATAGAGAGCTTGATGAACTATGGAATGAGGTTCATGACATTGTACAGGAGACAGGGATTAAGACCATCCCCATGGAAAAGAAATGAAAAAAAGCAAAATGGCTGTCTGGGGAGGCCTTACAAATAGTTGTGAAAAGAAGAGAAGTGAAAAGCAAAGGAGAAAAGGAAAGATACAAGAATCTGAATGCAGAGTTCCAAAGAATAGGAAGAAGAGATAATAAAGCCTTCCTCAGTGATCAATGCAAAGAAATAGAGGAAAACAACAGAATGTGAAAGACGAGATCTCTTCAAGAAAATTAGAGATACCAAGGGAACATTTCATGCAAAGATGGGCTCCACAAAGGACAGAAATGGTATGGACCTAACAGAAGCAGAAGATATTAAGAAGAGGTGGCAAGAATACACAGAAGAACTGTACAAAAAAGATCCTAACGACCAAGATAATCACGATGGTGTGATCACTCACCTAGAGCCAGACATCCTGGAATGTGAAGTCATGTGGGCCTTAGAAAACATCACTACGAACAAAGCTAGTGGAGGTGATGGAATTCAAGTTGAGCTATTTTAAATCCTGAAAGATGAGGCTGTGCAAGTGCTGCACTGAATATGCCAGCAAATTCGGAAAACTCAGCAGTGGCCACAGGACTGGAAAAGGTCAATTTTCATTCCAATCCCAAAGAAAGGCAATGCCAAAGAATGCTCAAACTGCTGCACAATTGCACTCATCTCACATGCTTGTAAAGTAATGCTCAAAATTCTCCAAGCCAGGCTTCAGCAGTATATAAACTGTGAACTTCCAGATGTTCAAGCTGGTTTTAGAAATGGCAGAGGAACCAGAGATCAAATTGCCAACATCCGCTGGATCATGGAAAAAGCAAGAGAGTTCCAGAAAAACATCTATCTATTCTTTATTGACTATGCCAAAGTCTTTAACTATGTGGATCACAATAAACTGGAAAATTCTTCAAGAGATGGGAATACAAGAGCACCTGACCTGCCTCTTGAGAAATCTGTATGCAGGTCAGGAAGCAAGTTAGAACTGGACATGGAACAACAGACTGGTTTCAAATAGGAAAAAGAGTCCGTCAAGGCTGGATGGCATCACGGACTCGATGAACGTGAGTCTGAGTGAACTCCGGGAGATGGTGATGGATGGGGAGGCCTGGCGTGCTGTGATTCATGGGGTCGCGAAGAGTCGGACACGACTGGGCGACTGAACTAAACTTTATTTTACAGAGAAAACTAGGAAGTGGATAATTATTGTTTTTTCAAATGTTAGCATTGCTCAGCAGACTATAAATGCCCATGAATATACCATCTCACAATTTTTATAGAATCCTTATAGCACAGTTTCTCAATGTAGCAAAAAGAGTATATTTTTACCAGACTGAAATATATTTTGCCTCTATATAATGTAAAATAAGATAACAGTATATAAACATACTCAGCAATAAATATTTCAGTATTTTATGTTAGTATCCATTACTTAATTTGCATAAGTCTAAATTTGCATGTTACCAAAAAGACTTTAGAAACTTTTTTTAAGCAGACATAAAACAAAATTATTATTTGCTAATTTTTGGTATGAATAATGACTCAATTTGATTACAATCCAACATTATTTTTATAATCCTAAACACCTAGCTCCTTGGAAGAAAAGCTATGACAAACCTAGACAGCATATTAAAGAAGTAAAGACATTACTTTGCCAAAAAAGGTCTGTATAGTCAAAGGTATGGTTTTACCAGTACTCATGTATGGATGTAAGAGTTGGACCACAAAGAAGGCTGAGTGCTGAAGAATTGATGCTTTTGAACTGTGGTGTTGGAGAAGACTCTTGAGAGTCCCTTGGTCTGCAAGGAGATCAAACCAGTCCATTCTGAAGGAGATCTATCCTGAATATTATTTGGAGGGACTGGTGCTGAGGCTGAAGCTCCAAACCTTTGGCCACCTGATGCGAAGAGTCGATTCATTGGAAAAGACCCTACATCTGGGAAAGACTGAGGCAGGAGAAGGGGATGACAGAGGACAAGATGGTTGGATGGCATCACTGACTCAATGGACATGAGTTTGAGCAAACTCCAGGAGATGGTGAAGGACAGGAAAGCCTAGTGCTGTAGTTCATGGAGTTGCAAAGAGTCAGACATGACAACAACAAACACCTAGCAAATATGTTTTTTGACTAGCAAACTCAATTAGAATAAAATATATTTATGCATTGATTTAATGCTAATAACTCAGAACACATAGCTGTTTTTATCATATCTACAACATTAAACTAGGTTTATTTGCTAAAGATTTACTTAATTTATGAGAAAATTTACTTATTTTTTATGGGAATAGTTACTTTTCCATATTGGAATTATCAGAATCTCAGGGCTTTTATTATCATAATCACTGGGAGTTTCAGGAATATTTAATTTTTAGAAATGATTATTTATCTGGAAAAGACCCTGATGCTGGGGAAGATTGAGGGTGGGAGGAGAAGGGGACAACAGAGAATGAGATTGTTGGATGGCGTCACTGACTCGACATGAGTTGGAGTAAGCTTCAGGTGTTGGTGATGGACAGGGAGGCCTGGTGTGCTGCAGTTCATGGGGTTGCAAAGAGTCGGACACAACTGAGTGACTGAACTGAACTGATCTGTAAGCCAATTAGAGTAGAACTCTGTATTAGATTTTATAAATTAACTGTTAATTTGTTAATTGTTAATGCCATCTGGGGGCAGGTAAAATATCACATATACATATATTTATATGTACATATAAATAACATGTATATATATATATTTGTACATATGGAGAGACATACATGGATGGATGCAAGCATCTTAGCTATGAGTCAGACGTAAACACAGTAATACAAAACTCACTGGTCTATATAAAAGTTGGCTCTAATTTTTTTTCCCAGTTTTTATTTTTTATCTGAATTGCATTTCTGGCAAATTAGACTTGTTGCAGTTAACCTGCTCAGTATGAGAGCTAAATCTTTCCAATAATATTAATACCAGTAAGGGACTTTTAAGTTTTTCTTTCTTTATGGAGGCTGTGGACAAAGTTTTAGGTGAGGGATTTGGTAGACACTAATCACTTGTCTGGGTGTTTCCAATATCCTTTGAAGTGAACAAAATATTCAGTGTTTTTCCAATTTTCTTTTTCTCTTTTTCAAACTCAGGTAATTGCTTTTCCAATTCTTGAATCTGAAAGTGTTCATATGATAGTAGGGAGTTGAGGGAATAGAATGGTAAAGGTTTGGCAGGGTTGGAAAAAAAGGACAGAGAGGGCAGTGGTATTGAAGTGGGACAGATCAAAGATTTAAAGGAGCTAAAGCAAAGATTGAAGTTCATAAAATATGGGAGGAGTAGAGGTCCTCCCTAAGGAGGTCCTCTCCTAAGAAAGAAGTCTTAGGTGAGCCAGTTTGAGAAGATCAGGTTTCCCAAGAGACCACTGAAGTTACAAATTATCCATGAAATATTTCTGCATATGAGATCTTTGTACATAAAAAAAAAATCCAAATAAGGAACAGTCCTCTAAATACATGATAATTATAATAATAAAGTTCAAGAAAATGAGACATCAATGAGAATCTTCCAGGTTCTAAACCAATGGTACCTTTCCAAAAACAGAAGTCTGGGGCTCTAACCCAGCCTCAAGACTATACTCTGCATCCTAAGAATCAAAATCTGCTCTTTTAGTGTTTCAACAGACTATCATTCAGAACACTGTATCAGGAGTTGAACTCACCAGTGGATCCTTGATCAGTCAGTTAGGAATGAAGATAAATACTTTAAAGTAATCCATGTAGGGTTCTAGGTGTGAGATACAAGGTCTAATGGTGAATCTAGTCCTCTCCAAATCACAGAACCATCGCTGCCAAAAATATTTACATCAGTTAGATTTATACAGGCAAAAAAAACTTTATTCAAGGCTATTGCAATATGAAAGTGAGATTGAACTTTATTCTGAATAAAACAAGGGCATTTGGGGAATTTTAGTCAACAGGCAGGATGAGGGAGTCAGCAGATGAAAAATTACTCAGAAAAACTTAATTAGGTATCAAGGGTAAAAAGACACTAAACTGACTTGGCAGAACTATTGCTAAACTGGCCTTAGCAAGCCAAGGAACTTGACCAAGTATATGACTTAGTTGAGGAGAGGGATCAGGGAACTCTGACTACAGCTTAGCTAGAAAGAGAATCCTTGTTAAAAGCCAGTATTCAAACCCAAGCTGACTCAAAAGCTTTTGTTTCTAAACAATGCCCAAAGTTACCCATTCTGTGCTGCTGTGGTTTTTGCTTTTATATATATATATATATATATATATATATATATATATATATATATATATATATATATATATTTTATGTTCCTACATAACTTCTTTGGGTAAACATTTCTTTTTTTGGCATTTTTTTTAGGTTCCCAGGATTTACATACTGCTATTTGGCTAGTCCTTATTTTGACTTTTCTGAACAGCACTCAATACACTGGATTCTCATATTCACAAATTTGCTTGCCTTATCTCCTTAAGATTTTGAATCATGGGCCACTTGAGTATAAAACAAACAGCTACAACAAGTTATTGAGGTATTAGTTTTCTAGCCAAGGTGTTATATCTAAAGCCAATAAAAATGTGCAAATTACCAGAACATGACAAATATATCTGATTTCTGGAATTTTAAGATGTTTTGCAAGCAAGTGCTATTGAGCATTTGGACCTAGAGCCTTTTTGTTCTTATCATGTCAGACCAACCAAAGGAAGATCAGCTCATTTCCTTTTTATGAAAAAAAGAAAGGGCAACCCACAATAGCAATAGTTCTCACTGCATGTGTTAATGACAGTATTGGAATATGGCCTCTTTTCCACTCTGGATCATAGATGATGTGCTAATGCATCAACCTACTGCTAGCATTAAACATTATTAATAGGTAAAACAAATATGCTAGCGGCTCAACATTTTATATCTCTTCTCTAGCCAAATGCAATGGCAACCCACTCAGTATTCTTGCCTGGAAAATCCCATGGGCAGAAGGGCCTGATGGGCTATATAGTCCATGAGGCCACAAAAGAGTTGGACATGACTTCAGTTCAGTTCAGTTCAGTCGCTCAGTCATGTCTGACTCTTTGCAACTCCATGAATCGCAGCATGCCAGGCCTCCCTGTCCATTACCATCTCCCGGAGTTCACTCAACTCACGTCCATTGAGTCAGTGATGCCATCCAGCCATCTCATCCTGGGTCGTCCCCTTCTCCTGCCCCCAATCTCTCCCAGCATCAGAGTCTTTTCCAATGAGTCAGTTCTCCACATGAGGTGTCCAAAGTACTGGAGCTTCAGCTTTAACATCATTCCTTCCAAAGAAACCCCTGGGTTGATCTTCAGAATGGACTGGTTGGATCTCCTTGCAGTCCAAGGGACCCTCAAGAGTCTTCTCCAACACCACAGTTCAAACGCATCAATTCTTCGGCGCTCAGCCTTCTTCACAGTCCAACTCTCACATCCATACGTGACCACAGGAAAAACCATAGCCTTGACTAGATGGACCTTAGTCGGTAAAGTAATGTCTGCTTTTGAATAACAACAGCAAGCCAAATGCAATGTCATCAATGAAGCTGAGAGCTGAAGTCTGTTTAATGCAGTCTTAAAAATATTTTATGATATTTTGTCTATAATAATACTATCAATGTTGGCAATTTTTCATCTTATATTTTACATTCTTCCTCCCTCTGATGGCCCCTTTGACTTCCTACAAGTTTGACAGTTTATAACAACTTTTCGCTGTCATTTCATTCTCTGTCCCTAGATTTTTTATTAATATTTCAGTCATCCAATGAGAATATTACTTTCGTAGTGTTCAGTTTGGTTGCTCAGTCATGTCCGACTCTTTCTGACCCCATGGACTGCAGCACGCCAGGCTTCCCTGTCCATCACCAACTCCCAGAGCTTACTCAAACTCATATCCACAGAGTCGGTGATGCCATCCAACCATCTCATCCTCTGTCATTCCCTTCTCCTGCTTTCAATATTTCCCAACCTCAGGGTCTTTTCCAATGAGTCAGTTCTTCACATCAGGTGGCCAAAATATTGGAGTTTCAGCTTCATCATCAGTCCTTCCAATGAATATTCAGGACTGATCTCCTTTAGGATGGACTGGTTGGATCTCCTCACAGTCCAAGGGACTCTCAAGAAGAGTCTTCTCCAACACCACAGTTCAAAAGCATCAATTCTTTCGCGGTCAGTTTTCTTTATAGTCCAACTCTCACATCCATACCTGACTATTGCAAAAAACAGCTTTGACTAGACACACCTTTGTTGTCAAAGCAATGTCTCTGCTTTTTAATATGCTGTCTGGGTTGGTCATAGCTTTTGTAGTGTTATTCCTATGTTAATAGTAAAATAATAACTTACTGTTATTAAGAAGGGAAAGCCTCTAACCTCTTCACAATTTGATATTTGCTTGCCGTTATTACTGAGTTGTTTCACTGATATTACAAACACAATTTTTTTTAATTTACATTTTTGCTATATTTTCTTTTTAACCCTACTAGAAAATAGATATTAAGTGTCACTGAAGAAACTAAACTGACATTGTAATTTACCTGTTTTTTTTTTTTTTTAATTTCTGGGCTTTCCAGGTGGTGCTAGTGGTAAAGAACCCGCCTGCCAATGCAGGAGACATAAGAGACATAGGTTTGATCCCTGAGTCAGGAAAATCCCCAGGAGGGGGGCATGGCAACCCACTCCAGTATTCTTGCCTGGAGAATCCCATGGACAGAGGAGCCTGGCAGGCTACAGTCCATAGGGGTGCCAAGAGCTGGATACCACTAAAGTGACTTAGCACAGCACAGACATAATAAAATATTTTAAAAATTAATTATTTTAATTGGAGGATAATTATTTTATAATATTGTGATACATCAGCATGAATCAGCCAATCTTTCTTTAACGCCTTTTTCAAAAGGCTGTGTTAGGTTCACAGTGAAATTGAGGAAGTAGAACAAAGATTTCCCAAATATCCTTTACCCCCATGCATGCATATCCTCCATTATTATCACATGCCCAGAGTAGTGCATTTGTTACAATTGATGAACCTAATACATTGATAAACCATAATCATCCAAATTCCATACTTTAGTGTTCATTCTTGGTGATGTGAATTCTGTGGGTT
Organism: Budorcas taxicolor; assembly: GCF_023091745.1. Lineage (NCBI taxonomy): Eukaryota > Metazoa > Chordata > Mammalia > Artiodactyla > Bovidae > Budorcas > Budorcas taxicolor. The sequence goes on from NC_068935.1 coordinate 31,522,918, forward strand.
TGCACATATGTATAATAACATGTGTCAATCATGGTAACATACAGAACATTTTCACTATCTTAAACATTCTTCATCCTCCACCTGTTCATCCATCCACCATCCCTAAACCCTGGTAGCCACTGATAATTTTGTTTCCATAGTTTTGCCTTTTCTGTAATGTCATATAGTTGGAATCATATAATGTGTAACATTTTCAGATTGGCTTCTTTCACTTAGCAATATGCATATAAATTTCTTCCATGTTTTTTTCATGGCTTAATAACTCAATTAATGGTCAATTATTTAAATGCATTTATAATTAATTATTTAAATAATATTTATTTACTTGTTTATAAATTAAATGATTAATTAACCTTGAGTGAATAGTTTCCATGGTGGCTCAGATGGTAAAGAACGTGCCTTCTATGCAGGAGACAAAGATTCAATCCCTGGGTCAAGAAAAACCCCTGGAGAAGGGAACGACTAAGAACTAATAGCTCATTTATTCTTAGTGCTGAATAACATTCCATTTTCTGAAAGTGTGAGTCACTCAGTCATGTCCAACCCTTTGTGATCCCATGGACTGTAGCCTGCCAGGCTCCTCTGTCCATGGAATTCTCCAGGCAAGAATACTGGAGTGGGTAGCTATTCTCTTCTCCAGGGAATCTACCAAACCCAGGGATTCAACCCCAGTTTCCCTCATTGCAGGCAGATGCTTTACCATTTGAGCCACCAAGGAAGCCCCATTCCATTGTCTAGATATACCATAATGTATTTATCCAGTCACCTACTGCAGGATATCTTGGTTGCTTCCAAAGTTTGGCGGTGATGAATAAAGCTGGTATAAAGAGCCATCTGTAAATTTGGGGGGATCATATGTGTTTTCAACTCCTTTGGGTAAATAGCAAGGAGTGTGACTACTGGATCATACAATAAGAGTATATTTAGTCTTGTAAGAAAACAACAAACTGTCTTCCAAAAGTGCATTCCTACCAGCAATGACTGTGTCAACAGATCTGACCATTCTAATAGCTTACACATCTATATACACCTAATGGTATTTCATTGTTCTTTTTGTATTTCTTTGATGGGGTATGATATGGAACATCTTTTCACATACTTACTTACCACCTGTGTATTTTCTTTAGTGATGTCTTATGTTAAGATCTCTGATCCATTTTTAAAACAGGTTGTTTTCTTATTATTGAGTTTTAAGCGTTCTTTGTGTATTTTGGATAACAGCTCTTCATAAATTGCATCCTTGGCAAATATTTTCTCCCAGTCTTTGACCTGCCTTCTCCTTCTTCTGAATTTGTCTTTCTCAGAAGTTTTTAAATTTACTAAAGACTAGCTTATCTATTGTTTCTTTCATGGATTGTGTCTTTGATAACTAAAGCATTACCACCATATCCGAGGTCATCTATGCTTTCCCCTATGTTATTGTCTAGGAGTTTTATAGTTTTCTGTTGTACATTAATGTCTATGACTCGATTTGAGTTAATTTTTGTGAATGGTAAGTCAGATCTTAAAAACACTAATGGGGAGGTGGGGCACAATTCACTCTATACCATGTTATGTTATTGTCCTATGAGGTGAATAGTGATTAGACATGAATTTCACACATTGAAAAAATATTATTTTAAGATAATTCAACCTAGTGTGTGTGAAGGTGTGAAGTCGCTCAGTCGTGTCTGACTCTTTGTGACCCCATGGACTGTAGCCTATCAGGCTCCTCCCTGGTGGCTCAGACAGTTAAGTGTCTGTCTACAATTCAGGAGACCCGGGTTCGATTCCTGGGTTGGGAAGATCCCCTGGAGAAGGAAATGGCAATCCACTCCAGTACTATTGCCTGGAAAATCCCATGGACAGAGGAGCCTGGTAGGCTACAGTCCATGGGGTGGCAAAGAGTCAGACACGACTGAGCGACTTCACTTAAGATAATTCAATTTTTCAACTTCAGTTTTCTCATAATAAGGGTAATTATTTATAGCTTAGTCATATTGTTTGCCTTTAAATCCTTCTCTTTTAAAATGACTAAACCAACATAATTAGTAGCATGACTACACTGAGTTAGAGTAAGTTTAATTGACTGATTGTTATTGAAAATTTTTTTACATGTTGAATTATTGTTCTATAGACCTTCCCAACTTGGTAGATGTTTTAACAAAACTCTTGTTCTTCATAGTGTTAACCACTTTTCTAACTCTGTATTGTCTATATTGTTATTGATCCGTTTTTCTCTTTGTATTATAATTGATCTTTTTATATTTTTCCCCTCCAAAGCTTTGAGCTTCTTTAGGAAAGGGATAGAGTTGTGTTATGTTTATTAATACCAGTATATATTTAGTTTTCTATAAACAATTGTTGAATGAAAAAATAAATTAATGTATATTGCAACAAGTCAGTGACTTGGCCATAGTGTCTTAATTAAGTTTACACGTTTACTATGTAATTGAGTTTTGAAACCGTCCTTATGTACTGAATAACTAGTCCAGATCTCTTGTATTATACTGCTTAGGAATGAATTGCACATTTGTTTCTAACAACCAATCAAAAATTATTGAAAAAAATCTTTTTTCTTCCAGTAACAAAAATATTTCCCATCGCTTTTAGTCAATTGCTAGATACACTGCCCACAGTAAAATGTATGCCATCTTCAAACTTACAAATTGGTTCCCATCAAAAGGTTGTATCATTGTTTTCTCTTTTTTCAATTATTTCTTTTATTTGTATTATCCCTATACTAGTTTATTTGAATTTAATTTGCTTTTCTTTTAATAATTGACTTCTCTGGTGGCTCAGAAGGTAAAGCGTCTGCCTACAGTGCGGGAGACCCGGGTTCAGTCCCTGGGTCGGGATGATCTCCTGGAGAAGGAAATGGCAATCCACTCCAGTATTCTTGCCTGGAAAATCCCATGGATGGAAGGGCCTGTTAGGCTACAGTCTGCGGGGTCGCAAAAAGTGTGGACATGACTGATCGACTTCACTTTCTTTCATTTTAATAATTGGGTGTAATGGATGTTTAACTCACTGATGGTCATTTTTCTTTCTTTTCTAATATATGCATTTGAGGCTCTAGATGTTCCATTGGGCATAGTTTTAACAATTACATATTATATGGTAGGGCTTCCCTGGTGGCTCAGTAGGTAAAGAGTCTGCCTGCAATGAGGGAGACCCAGGTTCAATCCCTGGATCAGGAACATCACCTGAAAATGGCAATCCAGTCCAGTATTCTTGCCTGGAGAATTCCATGGACAGAGGAGCCTGGTGAGCTACAGTCCATAGGGTCACAAAGAGTCAGACATGACTGAATGACTAACACTGTGACTTTCCTTATATGATAAATGCATATAAACTCAGGAAATATTTTATAAGTATTTTATACTGAATAAATATAGCTACTTCCATGCTTACTGGGAGAATTTAGAGTTTCAATGGGTATATTAGAAATAAATGAAAAAACTTTTATATGAGTATATTTTAACTTTAATTTATAAGCACATAAGGACTTTATAGTATGTTTGGAACACTTGTACCCTTTTAGTTTAATCCATGGATTATATTTAAAATTATTTTATATCTAGGATATACATATAATCTGTATTACATTGGACATGATCAGTTTATGATTATTTTCTTTATGTAAGTATCAGTCCTGCAAAATTTACTCTCAAATAGTCTTAATGATGATTCAAATCTGGCAAATTTTAAATGTTCTGTGTGTGCCTACCAGAAATCTGCATCCCAAAGCTATAGGGTTCAGTGCATTTAATTCATTTTAATCATGTTATTCAAACCTTCTGTATACTTAGTGATATTTTAATATTTTACTGTTTTCTTTCTTCCAGTTACCAGGAGTGTTCTTTAATTCTCCTATTGTGGAAGGTGAGAAGAAAAACATGGACTAGGAAAAGATGAGGGGGGAAAAAGCCCTGTTATTGAATCTAAATTAAAGATAAACTACTATGTATAAAATAGATAAGCAACAAGGATATGTCGTATAGCATGGGGACTTCAGTCATTATCTTGTAATAACTTTTAGTGGAGTATAATCTGTAAAAATACTGAATCACTATGCTGTACACCTGAAATTAATATGATATTATAAATCAATTATATTTCAATTAAAATGTAATTAACTCATTAACTGAATGGACTAGAAGTGCTCATACTCTGGTAGCAGAGAACATACCTAGCAGTTAGATCTTGGTTTCTAAATACTATTCTCCATCAAGAGAACCTGGAATGCCTAGGAGAAATGTCCTATTCCAGTTTCTAAGAAGGGAAAATATGTGAATCTGAAACATATTGTGGAAAAAAAGACACACAAGGAAATACTCAAAAATAAATTGGGTTGTGAAAAAAGGAGATAGGATTCTCTTAGAGAAGATCCCATATGTCAAGTTTGGGGTAAGTTAACATTAAATAGGAAAATGACAGTATGGCATTAACGGACTATGAAAATGAGTGGAAAAACTAATTAGCCCAGAAGAATACTCACTCAAGAAGAAACAAAGGAATGAAGGGAAGGAGGGAGGGAGAGGGGAAGAAGGCAGAAACAAAGAAAGAAAAAGAAAAAGGAGAGGAAAGGAGGGGGAAGAAGGAAAGAGATAAAGAATGAAAGAAAGTGGTAATACATACAAAAGGCAGTAACTATAGAATGATAGAATTATGATGTCTGCAAGGAGATCCAACCAGTCCATCCTAAAGGAGGTCAGTCCTGGGTGTTCATTGGAAGGACTGATGCTGAAGCTGAAACTCCAATACTTTGGCCACCTCATGGAAAGAGTTGACTCATTGGAAAGGACCCTGATGCTGGAAGGGATTGGGAGCAGGAGGAGAAGGGGACGACAGAGGATGAGATGGCTGGATGGCATCCCCAACTCGATGGATATGAGTTTGAGTGAACTCCAGGAGTTGATGATGGACAGGGAGGCCTGGCGTGCTGTGATTCATGGGGTCGCAAAGAGTTGGACACGACTGAGCGACTGAACTGAACTGACTGACTGACAACACCAATGCAGTGGTTTTGGAAGAATTCATCAACAAATGTAGAAAACAAAAACAAAAATCTGTGAGTAAAATGTTTCTGGAAAACAGGTATTTTCATACTCCCAAAGAATCCTTTCAAAGATGATTAATTACAACAAAAAATGTATAGTTTTATTATTAATAGATCTAGCTTTTAGAAGTTTTAGTAAGTAATCAAACTTGGTATCACCAATAATTTGAACTATCTCATCTTATGTGTCCCTGATGCAATGACATGAGATACACAGCATAACCTATGTAAATAGATTTTCCAAAATTATTTACTTGAGTACAATCATGAGGAAGCAGTCTGACACATATTATACAAGAGTATTCCAAAAGGCCAACATTGTGACAACCAACCAACAACAAAAACAACTGTTCTAGACTTAAAGATATTAAGGAGACATGACCAAATGCGACATACAAATATGGGTTGTACCTTAGATTGAAAAAAAAAATAGACATCTTTGAAACAAATAGGAAAAATTGTTTGTACTGTACGTTCAATAATGTATTTGAATTAATCATTTCCATGGTGTGAAGAGTTTGGGGATAATATATAGCTTACTTTCAAGTAGTTCAAACAAAATTATAGATAACAACATACATATTCCACACTTTATCACACAGAGAAAGAGCTAGAAATTGAGATAGAGACTGGGGGGTGGGGGGGCGGGGTATGGGATTTGACAGTTGGTGAATGTGTGATCTATGTATGGTGATTGTACTCTTCTTTTAAAGTTTCTTTTTGTTCAATATTTTTCTGAAATAATGTCTGTTTTCAAGTCTTTGTTAGATGATTCCAGCATCATTTCCATTTCAGCATTTGTACTCCCATTGTCTTTTCCCATTTAAATTCTCTCTTTGTATGCTGGCTAATATTGTATTATTTCCTAGACATTTTGAATATTATGTCACTGTGGGTCTTGTTGAAGTCTGTTGAGATTTTTGTTTTATCAAGCAGTATCCTCATTAATTTCAGAGAGAGATTTCCAATCTGCCTTCTGTTTTCTTGATTCTAATGTCAGTTCAGTTTTCAAGGCCTTTACATTTCTATTTAGACCTATCATGTGTGTCTGTGTTCCACCCAAAGCTCATTTTGGGACCTGGATGGTGATCTGTTTGTCAGTTCAGGTCTCAATGTCTTTGGCATACTGAATAGTGTTAAGATTCATCTCTGAATACTATAGAATGAGCCCAGGGATTAATTAACAATTAGGGCACTTCCTAGTTGCTTAGGATTACCTTTTAAGTCCCCTGGCTAGAATGCCGTAGCTTTAATTACACAACTGTGTCATGCTCACAATGCACTCTCTTTGGGTGTTTGAAGTTTCCTGTCTTGAACCAGAACTAGACAGCGTCTCCTGAATCTTTCTGATTGTTCTCTGCTGTCCACTTCACTGTTCCCTACACAACTAAATAGAATATCAAAGAAAAAAATGTAAATCTATTACCAGTTCAAGTGGAACTTTTAATTTCCATCTCTTCCCCATTCTGCCTGTTATTACTTTTTGGTGTCCTCAAACATCTAATTTAATTCTGTTTAGGATTTACAATTATATTTAGTGGGAGAGCAGAGTGGTATGTACTTACTCTGTTTTATTCAAAACAAGAAAGTGCATTTGTGTGTGTGTGTGTGATGTTTTTTAATAGATGTTTATTCCACTAGATTGCGATTTCATGATGGCAAGATCCTTTTGTTTGCTCTTAATTTTATACTCAGTGCCTTACAAAATCTTATATGTGCTGTGCTTAGTTGCTCAGTCATGTCCAACTCTTTGTGACCCCGTGGACTGCAGCCTGCCAGGCTCCTTTGTCCAAGGGGATTCTCCAGGAAAGGATACTGGAGTGGGTTGCCATGTCCTTCTCCAGCAAAATCTTATATGGCTCTATCTCATTTCAGGCTGTTATAACAAAGTATCTTAGGCTGAGTGGCTTAGGAAAAACAAATACTTATTTCTCACAGTTCTAAAAGCTAGACATCAAATATCAGGGTGCTAACATAGTCATATTCTAGTGAGGATTCTCGTCTGGGTTGCAGAAGGCTGTTTTCTTGCTATGTCCTAACATGGTGGAAAGGAGCAAGATAGCTCTCTGGCCTCTTTTTATAAGGGCAATAATCCCATTTTTGAGGGTTCTGCCCTTAGACCTAATTACTTCCCAAAGTCTTCATCTCCAAATACCTTCACATTGGGGAATTAGATTTCAACATAGGAATTTCTGGGGGGACACAAACATTTAGTCTATAATAAGCTCTTCACTTATTTCTCTTTTATATTCCCAATAAAGTTTCATTGTTGTTCTTGTCTTATAGATTTTACACATTTCTTTTAAAATTTATTCCTGGCAAACTTATATTGTTGTCCACAAAGGCCCTCTTATCTGTAGGTAATTGTTAAGATCAGTGTTCTTTGGGAGGAAGACAGCAGAAAAACTCGTATTCCCCTATTTTGTTGATATCATTCTTGTTGCTATTGTGAATTGGATTTGTACTTTCTCAGTAGTTATTGTGTATTTGTAAAAGAATTCATATTTTACCTATATTGATTTTCTTTCTGGACACTTTACTGGTGTTTTTATTCCTAATCAATTTTCAGCATATTCTCTTAGGTTTTATAGGCATACAATCATAATGCCAGCCACCAGTATATTATTTTACCATTTTTTCTAATAGTAAGGTGAATTGTAGCTGTGTGTCTTATTACTGTTTTCTAATAGCCTGTCTGGAATGCTGGTTTCCAACTAACAGGCCATATCAAAAAACACCTGAATGGTTTTGATAACTGATATCTTTTTTTCAACATGAGTTTAATAAAATATTCAACCTTAGGATACATTCTACCATGTCCCTCATTTATGTCCCAGTTTACCAGTTCCTTCTCGATATTGCTTTCTTCATAACCTAGCCTTACCCAAACTGAAACATCTCAGCTGCATTGTTCATCCATTTTGCCTTATTTATCATCCCTCAACACAGAACACATAGTAATACTTTTAAAAATAGCTTATTTAAATATTTTCACACAAGGCTTTGTAATAGGGATCATTGTCTTTTCTTTGGAAAAATACATGAATAAGCTGTTAACAAGCTGTATGTAGGTAGGGTGATATCCAAATTACATCAAGTGTACAGAAATGTCTAAGTTGTATTGCATAAAAACTGAATGGAAGTGACTGAGATGTTAATGGTAGTATATAATGCTAATTTTGAGAAACAAAAGCAAGGGAAAGGAGAAAGGAGGTATCATGGTTAATTTTAGGTGTCAGCATGTCCAGACTAAGGAATATCCAGATAGCTGGTAAAACATTATTTCTGGATGTGTCTGCTAGAGTGCTTCTGGTAGACTGAATAAGAAAGATTGCCTTTACCAGTATGTGTAAGCATCCTTCAATCCATTGAGGGCCTACCTAGAACAAAAAGCTGGGGGAAAGGCAACTTGACTCTTTGCTTGAGCAGGGACATTCTTCTCCTGCTCTTAGGCATCACTGCTCTTGGTTCTTGGGCTTTTGGTTTTGTCCTTATACCACTGGTCCCTCAATTCTTGGGACTTTATATTTGAACTAGAATTCATACTATTGGCTCCCCGGTTCTTAAGGCCTTCAGAGTTGGACTGAATTACACCACTGGCTTTCTTAGTTCCCCAGTTGGCAGATGGAAATTTTCATTCTTCATAACCATGTGATCAAATTCCTATAATGAATTTCCTTACATATGTATATATATAGATTGATGAATCTATCAATCTATATTTGTTTCTGTAAGTAATGTATCTATCATCTATATATATAATTATGTATATATATTTGTGTGTATATATATATTTGTGTGTATATATATATATATTTGTACATATCTTGTATGGTTCCTTTTCTTTGCAGAACTTTGACTAATACAAGAGGTTCTAGTAACAAGGCATATTGGCTACAATCTGTAAAGTGACCAGTGAAGTATCTGATTGTAAGGTGGAGTGATGCTTTTAAGAACAGGCATATTATCACAAAATTGTACTCGCAGACATGCCTTGTGTGAGAGATTTGAAGGAGATCAATTGAAAAAAAAAAAACCTTTTGTGTGATGGGTAAAATAACACAAAATGTAAGATCCTAAGAATAGCCATAGATATTAAATGTCAGAAAGTACAGAGATAGAAGGAGAGGCAAGTAAAAGAAAATAAGTCCTTGGGATTTCTAAGTGCTGTGTCAAAAGGCACTTGACTTCCCATAAGATGTGGCCAAGCCTGTAGCCACTACTTCATCTTCCCCCAAATGTAGCTTTGAATTACTTTAACACCTTACACTTATTTTCTGCATCTTTCAGTCAAATGTCTTGCACAGAGTGCATGCAGATTGTGCATTATTTCAATACTTTATGGAATCTACTTAGGGGATTAGCAGGGAAACGCCCATAATAACAAGTAGAAAATTCAAGGTTACACAATAAACCATATAAAGTACTAGAGATATTTAAAGAAGAGAAATATTTCATCTTCTTTGGAAGCACAGTAAAGGCTTCACAAAATATTTTGCACTTATTAGTGGTTTGAAATAAGGTTGCATGGATTTTTGTTATTTAAATTACAGAACAGTAAGTTTCTGGTAAAGGAAAGCAGGAAGGAAGGCACAGTATTAAGGAGGTGAGGAGTAAAGGCTTAGGTGTTCAAGAAACCATCAGTAATTCTACTTAGTGGAAATATAAGTTATATTTAATATATCTATTCAGAGGCCAGGCAAATATGAGAAAAGTCTGGCAAAGTGAAAGATACTAAGACCTGGTTCGATCTACCCTGAAACAAAGTAATGGGCATACCACACTGGAAAGCATTCAAATTCACAGAGTTTTGAAACATCACATAAGCCAGACAAATCACATCTTCCCGCTGGACTTAATCCATAGATTAAAAAAAAAAATATTAGAACACATGAACACAGCTGAACATATGGCTTGTCCATAATGACTGCAGACGAAGGCATGTAGTGCTTACTTATTAGGTAACAAAGGGCCATGGAGAGTTACTGAGCAAGAGAATAATAAATTAATCAGCACTATTTCAAGAAACTCCATAGAACAAAATGGAATAGGCAGAGATTGACTGGATTAGGAGGCTAGAAGACTAACGTGGTCCAGACAAGAAATAGTGAAAGGCTGAACTAGAGCGGGCGGTAGCAGCAGAATACAAAGGAGAGTATGGAAGTGAAAGGCATTGTAAAGATAGCATTTTTAAGCTGTAGACAACCAAATGTTTATCATTTGTGGACTTGATTAAATACTCAAGCATATGTTCATAAGCAGGATATTATATAGCCAGTAAAATATATTCCCCCTTTTATGCATTGATATGCAAAGTTTCCATAGCACATTGCTGAGGAAAATTCCAAGCTACAAAATAGATAATATGCTCTAATTCATATAAAATATTGTTGAAATCTGTAGACAATTATAGATAGATTCCTGGAAAAATGTCAACCCAAATTGCTTCTCTTTTAAATTCCTTGAATTTCTCTGCAGTAGCATATATCATCTTTGTAATCAGGAAACACCAAGTCGTTTTCATTCTTGGAGAAAGAATACTTTAATTATAACACAATGTGAAAAGTATTACATGGATATAAGCACATATTCAGGCTTCCCTGGTGGTTCAGTTCAGTCGCGCAGTCGTGACCAACTCTTTGCAACCCCATGGACTGCAGCACGCCAGACCTCCCTGTCTATCACCAACTCCTAGAGTTTACCCAAACTCATGTCCATTGAGTCAGTGATGCCATCCAACCATCTCATCCTCTGTTTTCCCCTTCTCCTTCAATCTTTCCCAGCATCAGGGTCTTATCAAATGAGTCAGCTCTTTGCATAAGGTGGCCAAAGTATTGGAGTTTTAGCTTTAGCATCAGTCCTTCCAATGAACACTCAGGAGTGATCTCCTTTAGGTTGGACTGGTTGGATCTCCTTGCAGCCCAAGAGACTCTCAAGAGTCTTCTCCAACACCACAATTCAAAAGCACCAATTCCTCGGCACTCAGCTTTCTTTATAGTCCAACTCTCACATCCATGCATGACTACTGGAAAAACCATAGCCTTGACTAGGTGGACCTTTGAATGCAAAAATAACGTCTCTGCTTTTTAATATGCTGTCTAGGTTCGTCATAACTTTCCTTCCAATGAGTAAGCGTCTTTTTATTTTATGGCTGTAATCACCATCTGCAGTGACTTTGGAGCCCCCCAAAATAAAGTCTGCCACTGTTTCTACTGTTTTCCCCATCTATTTGCCATGAAGTGATGGGACCAGATACCATGATCTTAGTTTCCTGAATGTTGAGCTTTAAGCCAACGTTTTCACTCTCTTCTTTCACTTTCATCAAGAGGCTCTTTAGTTCTTCTTCACTTTCTGCCTTAAGAGTGGTGTCATCTGTATATCTGAGGTTACTGTTATTTCAGCTTGTGCTTCATCCAGCCCAGAGTTTCTCAAGATGTACTCTGCATATAAGTTAAACAAACACGGTGACCATATACAGCCTTGATGCACTCTTTTTCCTATTTGGAACCAGTCTGTTGTTCCATGTCCAGTTCAGCAGTAAATAATCCACCTGCAATGGAAGAGACAGGGATTCAATCCCTGGGTAGGGAAGATCTCCTGGAGGAGGGCATGGCAACACACTCCAGTATCCTTGCCTGGAGAGTCCCATGGACAGAGGAGCCCCAAGGGCTTCAGCCCACAGGATCACGAAGAGTTGAACATGACTGAAGTGACTTAGCACACGGGCATGCAAGCATGTATTCATGGGGTATTGACAGGTTGAGAAGACGTAAGTCAGGATAGAAAACTTCCAGCTGAGTTGATCTTAGAAGAATGAATCAGAGACCATGAGATAGAATTTGAAAACAAAAGTGCTTCAGATAGAAGTTTTACAAAAACAAGGCTAAATGGAACAGAAGTCTCTGAGATCTTGAAGCAGAATCCTAACTCTAGAGAATTATAAAATACAATCTTTTAAAGAACACCTCAATCTTTTAGAACATCTGAAACAATATATTTTATAAAATTTGTACTAGAACAAAATTGTAGTACAAATCAAGGTCCTTTTGTGATGGAATCAAGTTTCAAGGAATTGGAATGGTAAGAAAACCCAATTCCATTTTTCAAAAATGTCATTTTCTCCATGTCAAGAAACATGTCTACTAACACTAGATAAAAAAAAGTCACATCATATAAGAGCTACCATATGATCCAGCAATCCCAGTCCTAGGTATATATTCACACAAAACTATAATTCAAAAAGATACATACACCCCCATGTTCATAGCAACACTATTTACAATAGCCTAGACATGGAAACAACCTAAATGTCCACTGACAGATGAATGAATTAACAAGATATGGTATATATATATATATATATGTAACAGAAAGCTACTTAGCCATAAAAAAGAACGAAATAATGCCATTTGCAGCAACATAGATGGACCTGGAGATGACCATACTAAGTGAAGTCAGAAATAAAAAGACAAATACCATATGATACCACTTAATATGTAGAATCTAAAATATGACACAAGTGAACATATCCATGAAACAGAAAATGCCTTATGAACATAGAGAACAAACCTGTGGTTGCCAAGTAGGATAGAGGTTAGGAAAGGGATGGGTAGGAGGTTGGGGTTATCAGATGTAAACTTTCATATACAGAATGGAAAAACAAAGTCCCACTGTATAGCCCAGGAAACTATATTCAATATCCTATGATAAACTATAATGAAAAAATATTTTAAATTGTGTGTGTGTGTGTGTGTGTGTGTGTGTGTGTGTGTGTGTGTGTATATATATATACGGGTGAGTCGCTTCACTGTACAGTGGAAATTGATGCAACATTATACATCAACTATACTTCAATAAAGAGAAATAAAAAGAACCCCTTTGTTTATAATTGCATGTAAACATACTTTATTCATCTCTTGCCATTAATGACATGACTTTGAACTATTTAAAACAAGATATGTGCATCACAGTTTTTATTTGTACATATATATTTTACATATATATTATATTTGTTTTATAGGTATTTTTCAATTAATTGTTACTTATTTATGTTGTACTCTCGCTCATATTTACAGCTGAATTCTCCAATAGTCCTAGTCCAAGTGAAAAGCAACCTTCCTTAGAAATGCAGCTCCATACACATGAAACTGCCCATCTCAACATCTTTATAGACTTAAAAGCCAGAGCATATACACCCTGGAATACTTCAACCACTATATCATGAGTACTTTTACTGTATATTATTATTTCAAAGTTTTAAAGCACATTAGTTCTTTTGCTCTTACTGCAGTTGAATTTAAATAATTATACTTCATTTTCTTCTCTGATACTTCAAGTTTCATAATGGCAGGAATATTGTCTCTTCTTGTCTAATACACAGTAGGTACTTGGTAAATGAATGAATTTTTGTATTATTATTATTTAATATTTTCCTACTATGTACCAATTATTATTCTAAAATTTGTGAAATACCCAATTTGGGTGAATTTTATACATGATAATATAGAGTGAAATATAAGAAAAGTTTCTAATTTAGTAAGAATGCATCATTTTAGACTGTATTTCCTGATCCTTTACATATGACAATAAAAGTCTTTTCCAATAGACATCCTTTTCTTAAAAATTATTTTAACTGGAGGTTAATTACTTTACAATATTGTACTGGTTTTGCCATACATCAACATGAATCCGCCACGAGTGTACACGTGTTCCCCATCCTGAACCCCCCTCCCACCTCCCTCCCCGTACCATCCCTCTGGGTCATCCCAGTGCACCAGCCCCGAGCATCTTGTATCATGCATCGAATCTGGACTGGCAATTCATTTCACATATGATATTATACATGTTTCAATGCCATTCTCCCAAATCATCCCACCCTCGCCCTCTCTCACAGAGTCCAAAAGTCTGTTCTATACATCTGTGTCTCTTTTGCTGTCGCGCATGCAGAGTTATCATTACCACATTTCTAATTTCCATATATATGCGTTAGTATACTGTATTGGTGTTATTCTTTCTGGCTTACTTCACTCTGTAAAATAGGCTCCAGTTTCATCCACCTCATTAGAACTGATTCAAATGTATTCTTTTTAATGGCTGAGGAATACTCCATTCTGTATATGTACCGTGGCTTTCTTATCCATTCGTCTGCTGATGGACATCTAGGTTGCTTCCATGTCCCAGTTATTGTAAACAGTGCTATATGTAAACATTGGGGTACATATGTCTCTTTCAATTCTGGTTTCCTCAGTGTGTATGTCCAGCAGTGGGATTGCTGGGTCACAAGGCAGTTCTATTTCCAGTTTTTTAAGGAATCTCCACACTGTTCTCCATAGTGGCTGTACTAGTTTGCATTCCCACCAACAGTGTAAGAGGGTTCCCCTTTCTCCACACCCTCTCCAGCATTTATTGCTTGTTGACTTTTGGATCACAGCCATTCTGACTAGTATGAAATGGTACCTCATTGTCGTTTTGATTTGCATTTCTCAGATAATAAGTGATGTTGAGCATATTTCCATGTGTTTGTTAGCCATCTGTATGTCTTCTTTGGAGAAATGTCTATTTAGTTCTTTGGCTAATTTTTTGATTGGGTGGTTCATTTTCTGGAACTGAGCTGAAGGTGTTGCTTGTATATTTTTGAGATTAATTCCTTGTCGGTTGCTTCATTTGCTATTGTTTTCTCCCATTCTGAAGGTTGTTTTTTCACCTTGCTTATAGTTTCCTTTCTTGTGCAGAAGCTTTTAATTTTAATTAGGTCCCATTTGTTTATTTTTGCTTTTATTTCCAATATTCTGGAAGGTGGATCATAGAGGATCCTGCTGTGATTTATGTCAAAGAGTGTTTTGCCTATGTTCTCCTCTAGGAGTTTTATAGTTTCTAGTCTTATATTTAGCTCTTTAATCCATTTTGAGTTTATTTTTGTGTATGGTCTTAGAAAGTGTTCTACTTTCATTCTTTGACAAGTGGTTGACCAGTTTTCCCAGCACCACTTGTTAAAGAGATTGTCTTTTCTCCATTGTATATTCTTGCCTACTTTGTCAAAGATAAGGTGTCCATAGGTGCATGGATTTATCTCTGGGTTATCTATTTTGTTCCATTGATCTATATTTCTGTCTTGTTGCCAGTACCATACTGTTGATGACTCTGGTTTTTAGTAGAGCCTGAAGTAAGGTAGGTTGATTCCTCCAGTTCCATTCTTCCTTCTCAAGGTTGCCTTGGCTATTCGGGGTTTTTTGTATTTCTATACATATTGTGAAATTATTTGTTCTAGCTCTGTGAAAAATACCGTTGGTAGCTTGATAGGGATTGCACTGAATCTATAGATTGCTTTGGGTAGTATACTCATTTTCACTATATTGACTCTTCCGATCCATGAACATGGGATATTTCTCCATCTATTAGTGTCCTCTTTGATTTCTTGCACCAGTGTTTTATAGTTTTCTAAACATAGGTCTTTTGTTTCTTTCAGTTCAGTTCAGTTCAGTTCAGTCGCTCAGTCGTGTCCGACCCTTTGCGACCCCATGAATAGCAGCACGCCAGGCCTCCCTGTCCATCACCATCACCCAGAGTTCACTCAGACTCGTCCATCGAGTCCGTGATGCCATCCAGCCATCCCATCCTTGGTCGTCCCCTTCTCCTCCTGCCCCCAATCCCTCCCAGCATCAGAGTCTTTTCCAATGAGTCAACTCTTTGCATGAGGTGTCCAAAGTACTGGAGTTTCAGCTTCAGCATCATTCCCTCCAAAGAAATCCCAGGGTTGATCTCCTTCAGAATGGACTGGTTGGATCTCCTTGCAGTCCAAGGGACTCACAAGAGTCTTCTCCAAAACCACAGTTCAAAAGCATCAATTCTTCAGTGCTCAGCCTTCTTCACAGTCCAACTCTCACCAAATCCTGAAAGATGATGCTGTGAAAGTGCTGCACTCAATATGCCAACAAATTTGGAAAACTCAGCAGTGGCCACAGGACTGGAAAAGGTCAGGTTTCATTCCAATCCCAAAGAAAGGCAATGCCAAAGAATGCTCAAACTACCGCACAATTGCATTCATCTCACATGCTAGTAAAGTAATGCTCAAAATTCTCCAAGCCAGGCTTCAGCTATACGTGAACCGTGAAATCCCTGATCTTCAAGCTGGTTTTAGAAAAGGCAGAGGAACCAGAGATCAAATTGCCAACATCTGCTGGATCATGGAAAAAGCAAGAGAGTTCCAGAAAAACATCTATTTCTGCTTTATTCACTGTGCCAAAGCCTCTGACTGTGTGGATCACAATAAACTGGAAAATTCTGAAAGAGCTGGGAATACCAGACCACCTAACCTGCCTCTTGAGAAATCTCTATGCAGGCCAGGAAGCAACAGTTAGAACTGGACATGGAACAACAGACTGGTTCCAAATAGGAAAAGGAGTACATCAAGGCTGTATATTGTCACCCTGCTTATTTAACTTATATGCAGAGTACGTCATGAGAATTGCTGGACTGGAAGAAACACAAGCTGGAATCAAGATTGCCAGGAGAAATATCAATAACCTCAGATATGCAGAGGACACCACCCTTATGGCAGAAAGTGAAGAGGAGCTAAAAAGCCTCTTGATGAAAGTGAAAGAGGAGAGTGAAAAAGCTGGCTTAAAGCTCAACATTCAGAAAATGAAGATCATGGCATCCGGTCCCATCACTTCATGGGAAATAGATGGGGAAACAGTGTCAGACTTTATTTTTGGGGGCTCCAAAATCACTGCAAATGGTGACTGCAGCCATGAAATTAAGAGACACTTACTCCTTGGAAGAAAAGTTATGACCAACCTAGATAGCATATTCAAAAGCAGGGACATTACTTTGCCGACTAAGGTCCATCTAGTCAAGGCTATGGTTTGTTTCTTTAGGTAGATATATTCCTAAGTATTTTATTGTTTTCGTTGCAATGGTGAATGGAATTGTTTCCTTGATTTCTCTTTCTATTTTCTCATTATTAATGTATAGGAATGCTGGGGATTTCTGTGTGTTGATTTTATATCCTGCAACTTTACTGTGTTCATTGATTAGCTCTAGTAATTTTCTGGTGGAGTCTTCAGGGTTTTCTATGTAGAGAATCATGTCATCTGCAAACAGTGAGAGTTTTACTTCTAATTTTCCAATTTGGATTCCTTTTATTTCTTTTTCTGCTCTTATCGTTATGGCCAAAGTTTCTAAAACTATGTTGAATAGTAGTGCTGAAAGTGGGCACCCTTGTCTTGTTCCTGACTTTAGGGGAAATGCTTTCAATTTTTCACCATTGAGGATAATGTTTGCTCTGGGTTTGTCATATATAGCTTTTATTATGTTGAGGTATGTTCCTTCTATTCCTGCTTTCTGGAGAGTTTTTATCATTAATGGATATTGAATCTTGTCAAAGGCTTTCTCTGCATCTATTGAGATAATCACATGGCTTTTATTTTTCAATTTGTTAATGTGGTGTGTTACATTGACTGACTTGTGGATATTGAAGAATCCTTGCATCCCTGGGATAAAGCCCACTGGTCATGATGCATGATCTTTTTAATGTGTTGTTGGATTCTGATTGCTAGAATTTTGTTAAGGATTTTTGCGTCTATGTTCATCAGTGATATTGGCCTGTAGTTTTCTTCTCTTTCTTTTTTTTTTTGGTGGCATCTTTGTCAGGTTTTGGTATTAGGCTGATGATGGCCTCATAGAATGAGTTTGGAAGTTTACCTTCCTCTGCAATTTTCTGGAAGAGTTTGAGTAGGATAGGTGTTAGCTCTTCTCTAAATTTTCGGTAGAATTCAGCTGTGAAGCCATCTGGACCTGGGCTTTTTTCTGCTGGAAGATTTCTGATTACAGTTTCAATTTCTGTGCTTGTGATGGGTCTGTTAAGATTTTCTATTTCTTCCTGGTTCAGTTTTGGAAAGTTGTACTTTTCTAAGAATTTGTCCGTTTCTTCCAAGTTGTCCATTTTATTGGCATATAATTGCTGATATAGTCTCATGATCCTTTATATTTCTGTGTTGTCTGTTGTGATCTCTCCGTTTTCATTTCTAATTTTATTGATTTGATTTTTCTCTCTTTGTTTCTTGATGAGTCTGGCTAATGGTTTGTCAATTTTATTTATCCTCTCAAAGCACCAGCTTTGGGCTTTGTTGATTTTTGGTATGGTCTCACATGTTTCTTTTGCATTTATTTCTGCCCTAATTTTTAAGATTCATTTCTTTCTACTAACCTTGAGGGTCTTCATTTCTTTCTTTTCTAGTTGCTTTAGGTGTAGAGTTAGGTTATTTATTTGACTTTTTTCTTGTTTCTTGACGTATGCCTGTATTGCTATGAGCATTCCCCTTAACACTGCTTTTACAGTGTTCCACAGGATTTGGGTTGTTGTGTTTTTATTTTCATTTGTTTCTATGCATGTTTTGATTTCTTTTTTGACTTCTTATGTGATTTGTTGGTTTTTCAGCAGTGTGGTGTTCAGCCTCCATATGTTGGAATTTTTAATAGTTTTTCTCCTCTAATTGACATCTAATCTTACTGCATTGTGGTCAGAAAAGATGCTTGGAATTATTTCAATTTTTTTTTTAATTTACCAAGGCTAGATTTATGGCCCAGAATGTGTTCTATGCTGGTGAAGGTTCCATGTGTGCTTGAGAATAAAGGTGAAATTCATTGTTTTGCGGTGATATGTCCTATAGATACCAATTAGGTCTAACTGGTCTATTGTATCATTTAAAGTTTGTGTTTCCTTGTTAATTTTCTGTTTAGTTGATCTATCCATAGATGTGAGTAGGTTATTAAAGTCTCCAACTATTATTGTGTTATTGTTAATTTCCCCTTTCACAGTTGTTAGTATTTGTCTTACATATTGCGGTGCTCCTATGTTGGGTGCATATATATTTATAATTGTTATATCTTCTTCTTGGATTGATCGTTTGATCATTATGTAGTGGCCTTCTTTGTCTCTTTTCACAGCCTTTGTTTTAAAGTCTATTTTATCTGATATGAGTATTGCTACTCCTGCTTTCTTTTGGTCTCTATTTGCTTGGAATATCTTTTTCCAGCCCTTCACTTTCAGTCTGTATGTGTCCCTTGTTTTGAAATGGGTGTCTTGTAGACAGCATATATAGGGGTCTTGTTTTTGTATCCATTCAGCCAGTCTTTGTCTTTTGGTTGGGGCATTCAACCCATTTACGTTTAAGGTAATTATTGATAAGTATGATCCCGTTGCCATTTACTTTATTGTTTTGGGTTAGAGTTTATACACCCTTTTGTGTTTCCTGTCTAGAGAAGATCCTTTAGCATTTGTTGGAGAGCTGGTTTGGTGGTGCTGAATTCTCTCAGCTTTAGCTTGTCTGGAAAGCTTTTGATTTCTCCTTCATATTTGAATGAGATTCTTGCTGGGTACAGTAATCTGGGCTGTAGGTTATTTTATTTCATCACTTTAAGTATATCCTGCCATTCCCTTCTGACCTGAAGAGTTTCTATTGAAAGATCAGCTGTTATCCATATGGGAAGCCCTTGTGTGTTATTTGTTATTTTTCCCTTGCTGCTTTTAATACTTGTTCTTTGTGTTTGATCTTTGTTAGTATGATTAATATGTGTCTTGGGGTGTTTTGCCTTGGGTTTATCCTGTTTGGGACTTTCTTGTTTTCTTGGACTTGGGTGATTATTTCCTTCCCTATTTTAGGGAAATTTTCAGCTATTATCTCAAGTATTTTCTTGTGGTCTTTCTTTTTGTCTTCTTCTTCTGGGACTCCTAAGATTCGAATGTTGGGATGTTTAACATTGTCCAGGAGGTCTCTGAGATTGTCCTCATTTCTTTTCATTCATTTTTTTCTTTTTTCCTCTCTGATTCATTTATTTCTACCATTCTATCTTCTACTTCACTAATCCTATCTTCTGCCTCCATTATTCTACTGTTGGTTCCCTCCAGAGTGTTTTTATCTCATTTATTGCATTATTCATTATATATTGACTTTTTTATTTCTTCTAGGTCCTTGTTAAACCTTTCTTGCATCTTCTCAATCCTTGTCTCCAGTCTATTTATCTGTGATTTAGTTTGATTTCAAGATTTTGGATCATTTTCACTAATATTATTTGGAATTCTTTATCAGGTAGATTCCCTATCTCTTCCTCTTTTGTTTGGTTTGGTGGGCATTAATCCTGTTCATTTACCTGATGGGTATTCCTCCGTCTCTTCATCTTGTTTATAGTGCTGCATTTGGGGTGGCCTTTCTGTATTCTGGCAGTTTGTAGAGTTATCTTTATTGTGGAGTTTCCTCATTGTGGGTGGGTTTTTACAGGTGGCTTGTCAAGGTTTCCTGGTTCAGGAAGTTTGTGTCGGTGTTCTGATGGGTGGAGCTGGATTTCTTCTCTCTAGAGTGCAATGAAGTGTCGAGTAATGAGTTATGAGATGTTAATGTGTTTGGAGTGACTTTGGGCAGCCTGTATATTGAAACTCAGGGCTGTGTTCCTGTGTTGCTGGAGAATTTGCATGGTATGTCTTGCTCGGGAACTTGGTGACCTTTGGGTGGTACTTGGTTTCAGTGTAGATATGGAGGCATTTGATGAGCTCCTGTTGATTAATGCTCCCTGGAGTCAGGAGTTCTCTAGTGTTCTCAGGATTTGGACTTAAGCCTCCTGCTTCTGGTTTTCAGTCTTATTTTTACAGTAGCCTCAAGACTTCTCCATCTATACAGCACCATTGATAAAACATCTAGGTTAAAGATGAAAAGTTTCTCCACAGTGAGGGACACCCAAAGAGGTTCACAGAGTTACATGGAGAAGAGAAGAGGGAGGGGGGAGTTAGAGGTGACCTGAATGCGATGAGGTGGGATCAAAAGAGGAGAGAGCAAGCTAGCCAGTAATCACTTCCTTATGTGCGCTCCACAGTCTGGACCGCTAAGAGATGTTCACGGAGTTATATAGAGAAGAGAAGAGGGAGGACGGAGACAGAGATGGCCAGGAGGAAAAAGGGGCGAATGAAAAGGAGAGAGACAGATCCAGCCAGTAATGAGTTCCTTAAGAGTTTTTCAACATCTGGAACACACAAAGAGATTGACAGAGTTTGGTAGAGAAGAGAAGGGGGAGGGAGGAGATAGAGGTGACCTGGTGGAGAAAAAGGAGAGTCCAAAGGGGGAGAGAACAGTCCAGCCAGTAATCTCGGTCCCAAGTAAGAATGGGTACTGAAGATTGGGTTCTTAAAGGTACAAAATTGATAACATGCCAAAAAGCAAAGATTAAAAATCTAGAGTAGAGGTTGGATTTTCAAAAATACAATATTAAAGAAAAAAAATCACAAAAATTATGATATATATATATATATATATATATGCCACTTGCTTTAAAAAATAGTGTCTCTCTTTTTTTGCAAAGTAATAGTAGGTTATAAAAATGAAAATTAAAGGAATGATAGAGGACTTAACACTTTTTGAAAAAAATTTTAAAAAAATAAAGAATGATAGTAAAAATAGTAAAAATATATCTAAGACTTTCTCTGATTTTTTGTGGTCAGTGTGGGGTCAGTTCATTTTCAGATAGTTCCTTGGTCAGGCTTATATTTCTCAAGATCTATAGGCCCCTTCCTATGTAGTCAGTACTAACTACAGAGTTTTAATCTATTGCACCTGTCACTTCCAATGAGGTTCCCTCTGTTTTAGCTTCTTCTGTTTGCTGGTCTCTTCAGTGTCTAATTTCTGCCCTGACACAAGGGAGGGGTGGTGGACACTTTTTTAGGCTCACTTGTTCAGTCATGCTGTGAGGAGGGAGGGACACTGCAAACAAATAACACTGGCGTGTGCTCACAGTGTCTTGGCCACACTGGGTTTGACCCTGCTCACGGTGTGTGTGCTTTCCCTGTCTACACTGCTTAGGCTCTAGGTTGCTCTGCCGGAAACTGTCTGAGGCCAGCCCTGGTTTGTATGCACTTCCCAGGTCTAAGCTGCTCAGGTTCAGGTACCTGGGTAATGCTCAGAGGTACAGACTCAGTTGCCTCTGCGTTTTGTGCCCTTCCCAGATCCGAGCACCTCAGGTGACCAAGTGTTTGGCGAGCGCGGTCGCTGCAACTTGTCGCCTCCCTTGTCCCTACTGCTTGGTTTTCTGGGTGTACAACCAGCATACCTTGTCAGTGGATGTTGACCATCCAGAATCCCAGGAAGTCTTAGTTAGCAATGAAGCCTGCTTGCAGTTTGGTAGATAATGCCTCTCTGGGGCTGCGATTGCCCCCTTCCGGCTTTGGCTGCCTGTCACCAGAGGGGTATGGTCTGCTGCCGGCTAGCTCTGCTCAGTCCTTTGTTCTGTGAGTGGGCCTGGTGGTGTCTTAGGTTAGGGTTTTTCGCATAGCTCTGGTCAGTCCTTTGTTCTGTGAGCACGCCTGGCAGTGTTTTAGGTTAGGGCTTTTCGCGTGGTAGCTATCCCACAGTCTGGTTTGCTATCCCAAGTTAGTTCCCTCAGATTGCCCTCAGGGCATTCAGGCCTGGTTCTTACTCTAAGTAATGCAGCCTGAGCCTCCCTGCCCAGCCCCCGCTTACTCATGGTGGATGCAGGCCTTTGTGCTGCTTCTCTGCTGGGGGAGTTACTGTTGGGCACATAATCTGTGGTTTTCGTTATTTATTTATTTTTCCTCCTGGTTATGTTGCTCTCTGTGGTTCCAAGGCTCACCACAGGCTCAGCAGTGAGAGTGTTTCCTGGTGTTTGGAAACTTCTCTCTTTTTTAAGACTCCCTTCCTGGGACGGAGCTCCATCCCTACCTCTTTTGTCTCTCTTTTTGTCTTTTAAATTTTTTTCTACCTCCTTTTGAAGACAATGGGCTGCTTTTCTGGGTGCCTGATGGCCTCTGCCTGCATTCAGAAGTTGTTTTGTGGAATTTACTCAGCGTTCAAATGTTCTTTTGATGAATATGTGGGGGAGAAAGTGGTCTCCCCATCCTATTCTTCTGCTATCTTAGGACCACCCTCTGATAGACATCTTAAAGATTATCCTAAAATTTACAAAGAAAAATAATTTAGAAAAGATATTGTGCTACTTTGTGTTTTAAGTGAATATATTTTCCTTAGCTCTCTAAAGACTTCATGAATGCTTTCCCTGACTCATGGAATAGATATAAACTTGACAGTGAACTGTGCAAGATACTGTATGTTTTGGAAGAAGTGTCATGAAATCAAGTGCACAGAGTGCCACAACTCCAACAGTTGTGGAATTCCATCACTGAACTTATGTCCCATTAATATCCCAACAACTGCTTGAAGAGTCAACAGGCATAAAAATGTGATTACATCAATGAAACTGAAAAACTTGTTTCACTAACATTGTTTCCTTAAATAGATTTTCATTTAAGCTTTCCAGTCAAAATTATCACAATAGTCTTTATGTTTGTGCTTGACTGCAGAAGTAGATGCTGGGGAATTAATTTTATTCTTAGAGATTATTTTCCAAGACCATAGATAAGCAAAGAGATGCTTTTTTTTTTTAATGTTTAGATTAAGTGTTTCCTCAGTCAACCTTTTTCTTTCACCTGATCTCTCACAAGGTTGTTACTCTAATTGCATGATTGGCTATTTTATGAAAGGTTGACAAAGTCAGCATGTAACAACATATCTTCTGTAAGATCTTGAATTAGCTGAATGAGTACAAGGCAATGTTGACATAATAGAATTATATTGTCATTATCTCTTCTCTTCTGTATTTGGAATAGTGCATTGAGTAAAACTAGTGTAAGTCCTTTCAGAAATAAAAAAATAAACTTACTACTTCATATAAATGAATATATGCTGTCTCCTTCAAGGCATGTTCACCAGCTCATATTTCACCTATAGTTGCTCATTAGACAGCAAAAATATTACATAATGCCTTGGAAGAATGTACAAAGAAGTATTTGGTGAGGGGCAAGAAAGTTAAAAGATTTATAGAAATAATGGTACAAGAAAGGATGGCTGGCTGGTAGAACTTACAGTTTGGACATTGATAGATAGATATACCTATGAAACATGTCATTTGCATTCTGTTGTGTTTACTGGATAAAACTGATTATAAAAAGAAAATCATTGATAAGAACAGTAAGCACCCTAAAGGCCATGGACAAAGATGTCGAGGTAGAAGAAAACTTTCCTCTACCTTTCAAAGATCTTCTGGATGCTCTAGAAATTAAACTGATCTTATACAGATTAACAGGAAAAATCAAATCTAATTTTATACATATGGGAACCCCACATACATAAGAAAGTCAGAGACTCCACATATAAGAGACTCAGAGATAGAATGGAAAAATTAGATATACATACTACCCTGTGGTAAGGAATGAGGAGTTTGGGGGCCTCAAGGACAGAAGGATCATTCTCAGAACAATTAAAAAAGAATAGTAGATGTTGGGTACTTAGATGTTTGCCATGCCATACAGATTGAGCCATTTAGATAAAGTGTATCACCAGAAATTATTTTCTGGGAAAAAAATCCCCCATTTAAATTATTCTAGGTTGGTAAGCAGTAGTCTCTCATAAGCCTGCATGGTCTCGACTGCCTTTTACTCAGAAAAACTCACATGGCACAGTAGTACATCTTGAGGAGGGCTGTTCTGAAGCACTACAGACACATGAATACTGAAGTCATCCAAGATGATGTCTAAACATCCAAGACTGAGACATTCACTACAACCTTCAATAGGTAATAGTGTGGGGGCATATCTGGGATAATGATTTGGTAGTATACATTATTTCAAAGCTAAGGAAGAATATGCATAAAATGTTAAACACAATTGAAGAATTTTGAATTGTATAATGAAGAATGTTGCCTCAGACATCTTCCTACATATAGTTTGGTACACTTTTTATTTTGGTACCTCTTCCACACACTAATTTTCAACTCTATCATAGTTGTGTATCACTTCAATCACAGATTTATAGAGCCAGAATGTAGAGAACCCATTTTAATGGCAGATAGTAAGATCTTAATCTTTAGGAAATGCTATTGATTTTTTTTTTTTTTTGGTATGTCAGTTTCCAGGCCAGTCTCAAAATGGTTATTTCTAAGGACATTAAAGGGCTCTGCCAGAAAAAGCACAGCAGTGTGAGAAATAGCAAGAGACAAAAGAAGTAACAATGATTGTTTAAAAAACCCACAGGCCCCTTTTATAGAACAAATTCAATATAAGAAGCAGAATGATAGCATCTCCCCCACCTCTTATTTATAACAAGTCCCTTGATAGATAGCAGAAACCTTTAATATGTCAGCCCATGGCAAAGAAAACATTCTCAAATCTATTATTTTGCAACAAAAAAATAGCCCAGCTTCAGTCAAAGGGAAACTATGAAAGAACTGTCCCCTGACAATAGTCCTCTTTAGAGAGCAAAAACTAAAAGTGACTGGGAGAGACACTGTGTATGTGTGTGTGCCCGCACACGCACTCATACAGGTGGCTGTGCATTCACAGGCTCTGATGAGAATGACTTGATAAGGCACAGGAAGAAAGAAGATTTTAAAAATTGTTTGGTTATAAAAGAACAGTTAAGTGAAAAAAATTGCTCAAGACCTAGTGGTAATATTTTTAGGATAATATTATGTCACAGAGAGAGACTAAATTAAACAAAAAATGGTGTAAAAAAGGAAGAAAAAAAGAGAGGCTGAAATTGAGTTAATAAAATGACCCTGTTCTTTAACAGGTAGCTTTCTGGTTTATTGAAGATTTATATAATCTGCTTTTGCTACCTCTACCCAAAATTCTATACTTTGAAAAGAACTGTACAGATAAGGATTTCCATGTTGTTAGTGAGAAAAGTTTGTTAGCATCTTTATTTCATGTGCCTCTTTCAGAAAAGTTTTTGTTAACCAATAGGTAAATTCAGTGTTTCATATTTTGGCTATGATTAGAAAAGTGTAGGAAAGAATGATTTGGAGAGGGCCAAGTACATGATAATGTCCTGAAAACAATGAGACAGTACTAAGATTGCAGGAAAAAATGCAGGACACCCAGTTATATTTGAATTTCAGATAAACAATAAGTACCATTGACACATAAGATACTAATGCTGAAATATTATCTGAAATTCAAAGTTAACTGGGTATTCTGTGTGTATTTGCTAAATCTGGCACCCTAGGTACAGGATGGGGTAAATAAGAGAACTGAATTAATTATAAATATGAGAGGGGAGCATTGACTTTTAGCATGGAATGACCCCATGGTATGTGCTGACTCATTTCTATCCACATAAAATCAGTTACAGTGGACAGAGACTCATTTAATAGCATAATTTTACATTTATTCATGCAATTACATGATACATTTACTCTGGCAATGATACAGTTCATATAATCATATGGTACATTAATCATACAGTATTCATGGCCTTAATGGCTATTTTTATCAAAAATTAATTCCATAATAAAGTTTAGTTTTGAGAGCCAAGATACTATGCCAGACCAAATGGAAGTTGGCAGCCTCTAATTACATCATAGAGTTTGAATGGTATTAAAGAATTTTTTTTTTATCAGAATCTGTCCTCGTTGATAAATTTGACACTATTAACTACTGCCAATACTTTACTGAAATACCTTGTCTCTCCAGCCAAGCTTGCTCTCTTCCTAGGCAGATTTAATTGGGTAGTATATTCCTAAGATTGTCAAATATACAACTTATAAAAAAATTCTTCTACTTTCCTTTCAGCCTTCACATTTCCTAATTTAACACTCATTTTAATAAAAAAAATCTTACTTAGCTTTCTTCCTAAAGTGTTGATGCTGGAAGTACATCCAGGTTTTAATTCTCTATTTTGCATTTATACTGTTGAATTTCCTTGAATTTTCCTATTGTGTTCCTTGAACTTTCAATTATGAAGTAAAATTCTTACCTCATTAGGCGTTTTTCTTGATTATCTCAAACAAAAGCTGTTACTACCCTTACTGTGGAGGAATATGTAATGAGATGTTTGACTCATTTTATATGAGGAAAAAGTATATTAGACTATTTAAGTAAAATTGGCTGTCTATAGGAACTTGAATAGAATCCCAGGGATGGGGGAGCCTGGTGGGCTGCCGTCTATGGGGTTGCACAGAGTCGGACACAACTGAAGTGACTTCGCAGCAGCAGCAGCAGCAGGAACTTGAATGACCGTAGTTACTTTCTCTCATAACAATACATGACTGTAGTAATTTATGTTCTTAGTTTAGTGCCAGAGGGTCAGATTTATTGGAAGATACCCTATCCCAAACCACTCCAGTCCCACTGGCTTACTAAAAATGCCCTCTTGGGTAAATGGTAGCAAACTTTTATTGAACACCCACCCAGCTTCTGCCCTCAGCTATGGAAAAATCACAAATTAGGACCAAGGAGAAAGCATGAAAAAGGCAAATTCAGGATACTTGATTTCCAGTTAGGTCATTCTATAAATATAAACTGCATCTGTGTGCGTGTTCAGTCGTGTTTGAAACTTTGTGATCCTATGGGCTGTAGTCTGACAGGTGCCTCTGCCCATGGGATTTCACAGGCAAGAATACTGGAGTGGGTTGCCATTTTCTCCTCCAGGGGATCTTCCCAACCCAGGGATTGAACCCACATCTCCTGTGTCTCCTGCATTGCAGGCACAGTCTTTACCATAAACCAACCAGGAAGTCCATACATCTAGACTGTATTGTGGTAACTGGTACATACTCACAGACAGATAGAAAGTGCTAAGTCATCAGCTCATATTTCATGTGTGCTCTGTCATGTCTGACTCTTTGTGACCCCATGGACTGTAGCCCACAGCCTCTTCTATCCATGGAATTTTTAAAAATTAATTTATTTTTTATTGAAGGTTAATTGCTTTATATAATTTTGTTGTTTTCTGTCAAACCTCAACATGAATCAACCATAGGTATACATATATCCCATCTATTTTGAACCTCCCTCCCATCTCCCTCCCCATCCCACCCCTCTAGGTTGATACAGAGCTGCTGTTTGAGTTTCCTGAGCCATACAGAAAATTCCTGTTGGCTATCTATTTTACATACAATAATGTAAGTTTCCATGTTATTCCTTCCATATACCTCACCCTCTCCTCCTCTCTCCCCATGTTCATAAGTCCATTCTCTATGTCGTTTTTCCATTGCTGCCTTGTAAATAAATTCTTCAGTACCATTTTTCTATATTCTGTATATATGCATTAGAAGGAATGGATAAAGAAGTTTTGGTACATATACACAATGAAATATTACTGAGCCATAAAAAAGAACAAGTTTGAGTCAGTTCTAATGAGGTGGATGAAACTAGAACATATACAGAGTGAAGTAAGTTATAGAAAGAAAGATAAATATCATATTCCAATCCATATATATGGAATCCGCCCATTGAATTTTTCAGGCAAGAATACTGGAGTCAGTTGCCATTCCCTTCTCCAGATGATCTTCCTAATCATTGGTCATTAATTCATCATGTAAGTTTATATGATAAAACCTAAAATTCACTATATCTGATATGTGTCAGTAGGCCAATGAATGCAGCACTTCTCAAAATGAAATGTGCTTAAGAATCACCTGGAGATCTTGTAAAATGTCAGGAAGCACTCTAGTGGCCTAGGACAAAACCTGGAGACTCAGAATTGCTAACAAGTCCCTGGGTGGTGTGATTGGTCCAAAGACCACACTTGGAATAGCAAGGATCTAGAGCCACTGCTGTTCAATGGAAATACAATGCAAGCCCATGTGTAACTTAAAATTTTATAGTAGCCATGGTACAAAAGTAAAAAAGAAACAGTTGTGATTAATTTTATTAATATGTTTAACCCAATATGTCCAAAATATTATTTCAATTTTTAATGTATATAAAATATTAATAAGCTAAGTTGGACATGACTGAGTGACTGAACTGAACTGAGCTGATTTTCCTTTTACCTTTACACTAAATGTTATGCACCGAGCCTGTATCTCCGAACCGACCGAGAGAGCAAGTCCACCACAGTAATGCAAAGGCAAGAAGGGAGTTTGTTTATTCCTAGCGCACTAGGGCCCAAGTCTCATCCCGCACAAGGGAATCCGACAAGAGCCCCGAACAAAGGAGTATGGCGGCTTATATACAGGCAGTTCTTTGTCTCAGTTACAGCAGTAGCTGGCGTTACATGATTGGCCAGGCAGGATGAGTGCATATCCTGTCTCTTTCTGGTAAACATCACTCAGGTCCTAGAGCCTGTTGTTTGGTCCCTAACATTCCCCCCGTCCTTAGATCATATAGAGGAATCTTTCTCTTGGTCCTGAGACACAGTTTGATATTGTTGTTGAAGCAAAAACAGCTGTACTGTATTTATGCGTTCCTTTACAAAGGCTACAAGTCTGTTGATAATACATGGGCCAAAGGTAAGCATTAGTAAAAGTACTAGCAGGGGTCCTAGCAAGGTGGAGATTAAGGTAGTCAGCCAAGGGTATTGTTGAAACCAAGATTTAAACCATCCCTGTTGAGCCTCATGTTCTCGTTTACGTTGGGCTAGTCCTTCTCTCACTTTGGTCATAGGTTCTCTAACTATTTTTGTATGATCAGCATAGAAACAGCACTCTTTTTCTAGGGCAGCACAGAGTCCCCCTTGTTGCAGAAAGAGCAGATCTAATCCCCTCTTGTTTTGCAGAACTACTTCAGATAGAGAAGTTAGAGATGATTTTAAATGACTAATAGATTGCTCTATACGGGTAATGTCTCTATCTATGGCTGCTCTCAGGGAGTTAAATCCTTGGCTTTGCAGGGACAGAGCTGTTATTCCGGTTTTGGCCCCGGCTATTTTAAGACCGAACATAGTTGCTATGGTTATGGCGGTAAGAGGTTCCCTCTTAACTTTATAAGTTTTTTTTTTGGAGGATTTAGAGTTAATTTTTGGGCCCAATAATCATATATTGCTTTTTCTGGTTGGTACAGAATCTTTGGCACGACAGCCACCATAACACAGAATTTTTCTTTGGGGTCAAAGATTGAGCTATGCAGGCATGGAGTTAGCCCCGTGTGTGAACAGACCCACCATCCCTCCATTTGAGGTATTAACCATTTAGCTACAGGCAAATCATCAGGCTTGACGACATGCACACAAAGTGGAGACTTTGCTGGTAACACCGTGTCCATGCATAAGCCCTTTTTCCATACCTCTTTCATCGTAAGACCCACCTTTTGGTCTCCCCAATGACATTGAGGAGGATCGGTGCTGTTGGCCAAGTCATAAGAGGCGTTGAGGCCTACTGCTTCGTAATAAGGGGGAATTAAGTTGTAACATAACCAACAAGATTTAGTTGCCTCAGATGGGTCTGATTCAGGGTGGCATAAGCTGCCCTAATCAGCTTTTATAGGGGATCTATTTTAGATCTGCTTCCGGGCTCACTGCCAAAGATGTTGGCATGGAAGTCGTTAGGCGGGGGGTTACAGCCAGCTTTTTTACTTTGTTGGGCCCGATACTGTGTACAAGAATTGGCTCTAAGACCTGGCTCACTATTATAATCCCTTCCCCATCAACCCCAAACCGTCCTGATTCCCTCGTCTGTAGCCCCCAAGATAGGCCAGAGATCTAAGTCCCCTCTTTTTTGCTTTTTTTCTGGATTGAACCTTATTTTGACTTGTGCATAATTGCAACTTTTACAGCTAAAAGTTGGATCTCCGAGGACCCTAGGGAGGGGCTTGGCAAATGAAAAATTAAGTAAATCTCGATTTTCTACTTCCCAGGGCCGAGGTCTATCATTAGAAGTAACAAAATCCCAAGTTTTACAATAAGAGTCTTGTGCCCCACCACAGGTCTTCTAGTCATGTCTGGGTGCGCCTGGGCATGCCCAGAACCCTTGTTTTCGGAGATAACCCCTAGCCCAAGGCACATTTACCATCGGCTTAAGGTCAAAGTACAAGTCTGGCCACCATGTGTTTGGTGGACGTATTGCGGTAGTGGAGTTTAGCACCTCTCGTGTTAGTCCATTTTGCAGCTTTTAGGTGATTTTGACGGGTTGATGCAGGTTCACGCTGGTAGCTCCGGAGCAGAGTAACTGGGTCATCCACAAGACGGCCCAGCCGAGCTGTCCTGGTCCTGTTGGCGCCTTCGAAGCTTTAGCCTCAGGGGGTTGGACAGGTGCAGAGATGCTTCCCATTTTTTTTTAGCGTCTTTCTGCTCTGCTGAAGCAGCTGGGCGTACGTGGTTGCAATGCACCCAAGGCCTGATACCGTTGACTTTTAGGGCAGTTGGGGTGGTAAGAAGAACAACATAAGGACCCTTCCATTTGGGTTCTAGTGCCTTGGTTTGGTGCCTTTTGACCCATACCCAATCTCTTGGGCCAATGTCATGTGAGGGAATAGTTCCCTTATTTTGACCCACATGTATTTCCCGGAACAGTTTCCAGACACGAGAGTGCACCTTGCTTAAGGCCATCAAGGCCTCTTGGAATTGTCCCAACGTGGGAGGCGGTAGTTTTTTTCTTTTAAATATTGGACATACAGGGGGAGGTCTCCCATACAGAATTTTAAATGGGGTCAGATTAAGTTGATAAGGAGTATTACGTGCACGGAAGAGGGCAAAGGGAAGGAGGGTCACCCAGTCCCCACCAGTCTCTATAGCCAATTTAGTTAAAGTTTTTTTTAGAGTCCGATTTATTTTTTTTACTTGCTCTGAGCTCTGTGGACTGTATTTACAATGTAACTTCCATTTAGTCCCCAGGGCTAGGGCAAGGCTCTGAACTATTTGACTCACAAAAGCAGGTCCATTATCAGAGCTGATGGTCACTGGCAGGCCAAACCTGGGAACTATTTTTTCTAAAATCTTTTTTGCCACTATCATCGTGGTTTCTCCCTTTGTAGGAAAAGCCTCCACCCACCCTGAGAAGGTATCCACCAACACTAACAAGTACCGGTAACCATATTTGCCTGGCCTTACCTCGGTGAAATCTATTTTCCAGTGTTGCCCTGGTCCTTCTCTCCAATACCTCAGTCCTGCATGTTGTCTCTTTTCTGGTCTCATCTGTTGACACGCCTTACAAGCATGCACTATGTTCTTTACAGTTGTCTGGTGCTGGGGAAATCGCAGGTGCGCAGTTTGAAAGAGCATCAGAGTCTTCTTTTCTCCCAGATGAGTAGACAAGTGCAAATGTTCACATAGTTGCTGTCTCAACTGAGCAGGGAGTATCAAGTAGCTGTCTGAGTCTCGGTACCATCCATCTTTACCTTTCTGAAGGTTGGTGTGTTCTTGGATCCAAGCAAGGTCTGTGGATGAATACTCAGGGGTTGGGGGCAGAGTTCCCATACCTGGAGGTGGAAGTCCAATCGCCAACACAGGGGTGATGAAATCTTTATCAACTACTTTTTGAGCTGCCAGGTCTGCGGCACGATTCCCTCGTGCCGTGGGGCTGTCACCCTTTTGATGTCCAGGTACGTATACTATTGACACAGCCTGAGGCATCTGTACAGCCTCTAAAAGTCTATGGATTTTAGGCAAGTTATTAATTTTTTTTTTCTTCAGCTGTCAAAAACCCCCGTTCCCGATATATCGGGCCCTGGATATGTACCGTGCCAAAAGCATAGCGACTGTCAGTGAAAATAGTTATTTATTTATTTATTTTTGGCTCTCTCTAATGCTTGAATCAGGGCAATTAACTCTGCCTTTTGTGCTGAGGTATCCTGGAGAAGGGCCTCTGCCCATATTGTCTGTCCAGAGTCATCTACTACTGCGGCTCCCGCCCATCTCTGTCCATCTTTTACATAACTGCTGCCATCTGTGAACCATTTTAGCTCACTGTTATCCAGTGGAGTATCGGTTAAGTCCTTTTGCATTGCTGTTACCCCGGCCAGTATCTCATCACAATCATGGAGGGGGCTATTTTCTTCTGGATTGGGCAAAAGAGTGGCCGGATTTAGAGTGCAGGGCGTTTGGAAATGAATCCGTGTGGTGTCAAGTAGCAAGGCCTGGTAGTGCGTCAAGCAGGCATTAGAAATCCATTTACCTGGGGGTTGCTTTAAAACTCTGTCTATGGCATGAGGAGTGTAGACCAAGTCTCTGTCCATAAGTCAGTTTATCAGCATCGTGGACTAAGAGCATGGTGGCCACAATGATACAGAGGCAAGGTGGCCATCCAGCTGCCACTGGGTCCAGTCTCTTGAAAAGGTAAGCTACAGGTCGCTTTTATGGTCCCCATCTCTGTGTTAGTACCCCTTTTTTTTATCTCCCGCTTTTCATCTACAAATAATTGGAAAGGCTTAGATGGATCAGGGAGGGCAAGGGCAGGAGCTTCTAGCAAGGCTCGCCTGAGCTCTTGGAAGGCCTCTTTTATTGGCTCAGTCTATTTTCAGTCCTTGTTTTTTTTGTTCCCTTCATATAGGGGCCTGGCCTTTTCTGCAAACCCCAAGATCCATAACCGGCAATATCCCACAGTTCCCAGAAATTTTCTCACTTGTCTAGGGTTAGCCGGCTCAGGGATCTGGAGGATGGTTTTTTTCATAGCCTGTGTTAGCCACTTTTGGCCCTGCTTTATCTTATAACCGAGGTATGTAACCTCTTGCTTGGCAATCTGGGCCTTTTTGGCACTGGCCCTGTAACCTAAAGTCCCCAAGGTTTGGAGAAGGTCACCTGTTGCCTCTTGGCACTCTTTTTCTGTAGCCACTGCCAGCATGAGGTCATCAACATATTGTAATAAAACAATGGTAGGGTGTTCAACCCGATACTCACGGAGGTCTTCGTCCAGGGCCTATTAAATAACGTGGGTGAGTTTTTGAAACCCTGTGGTAAGCAAGTCCATGTCAGCTGTACAGGGGTCTGACCACCGGCTTTCTGCCATTTGAAGGCAAAGATCTCTTGGCTTGCGGGGGCAAGATGCAAACTGAAAAAGGCATCTTTTAAATCTAAAACAGTATACCAAATGTAGTTTGGAGGCAAGTTGCTTAGCAATGTATAAGGGTTAGGAACTGTAGGATGAGTATCACTCACCCATTTGTTGACTTTTCATAGATCTTGAACCGGTCTAAAATCAGTTCCCCCAGGCTTTTTTACAGGCAACAGGGGAGTGTTCCATGGGGACCGGCACCTTTTTAGGACCCCAGTGTCTATGAGGCGTTGTATATGAGGAGTAATTCCTTGTCGAGCCTCTTGACTCATGGGGTACTGCCGTACCCTCACCGGGGAAGCACTGGCTTTTAGTTCCACAATGATAGGGGGCCTCTGTTTGGCCAGTCCCATTTTTGCTGTTTTAGCCCAGGCCTGAGGGTATCTTTGAACCCATGGTTGTACTTTGGGGCTTATTGTCGCTGGGGCCTCTGGCAAGTAGAGTCTGTATTCATCTTTTAATGCCAGAGACAGGACCTGAAGAGGATGCCCAGTCCCATCTAGAACCGACACTTGTCCGTGGTCGAAATGAATTTGGGCATTCACTTTAGACAGTAAATCCCTTCCCAACAAGGGCGCTGAACACTCAGGTATCACCAGAAACGAATGGGTCACCTGGTGGGCCCCCAAGTTCACTTGCTGTTTTGTAGTCCATCCATATCATTTAGTCCCGGTTGTTCCCTGCACCCAGCTACCTTTTTTAGACATAGGTCCATCTTTTTGGTTTAAGACTAAGTATTGGGCTCCCGTGTCCACCATGAAGCCAACCGGTTTCCCGTCTACATTTATAGTTACTCAGGACTCGGGGAGGGGCTTTGAGCCCTGACCCCCCTAGTCGCTATCCTCACCCGCGTAGAGGATATGACTGTCTGGGGAGGGAGTCTCGTTCTTGGGCCCAAGAACCCCTCTTTTAGATTTTTCTTGGGGCATTTATCTTTCCAATGTCCAAACTCTTTACAAAATGCACATTGGTTTTTTTCAAGCTTACGCCTTGTCGTTTTTATTTTCAGTTTTTGAGTCCATTTTTTTTCCTTTTTGGAACCTGTTTTTGTTTTCAACCCTGGCAAAAAATATCTGGGCCAGCTCTTTTTGATTTTTACCTTTTTTTTTTCAGCTCTAAATTTTTTTTCTTCTCTTTTAATGCAGTCCTCTCTCTCTTCTGGGGTCTCTCTATGATTAAAAACTCTCTCGGCTGCCCTCACTAGATCTTGCAAGGATTGTTCACTTAACCTCTCTATCTTTTGTAACTTTCTTCTAATATCGGGGGCTGCTTGATTTACAAATGCTAACATAACTGCCGCTCGTGACTCATCTGCCTGTGGGTCCATAGGGGTATACTGTCTAAAAGCTTCCATTATCCTTTCCAGGAAGGCTGCTGGGCTCTCATTTGGCTCTTGTCTCACTGAATTTATTTTGGCCAAATTAGTTGGCTTTCTGGTGGCCACTCTAAGGCCAGCCATGAGAGTCTGACGGTACACTCGGAGACGCTCCCTACCTTCAGCACATTTGAAGTCCCAGTTGGGTCACACCAAGGGGAACCCCTCCTCAATGAGGTTAGGCTGTATTGTGGGCCTCCCATCCACCCCTGGCTCATTTTTCCGGGCTTCTGACAGGATCCGTTCGTGCTCCTCTGTAGTAAAAAGTACCTGTAACAGTTGCTGACAATCATCCCAAGTGGGATTGTGAGTAAACAGGATAGACTCTAAAAGATCAATAAGACCTTGTGGTTTTTCAGAGAAGGAGGGAGTCTGGGTTTTCCAATTGTACAAATCACTAGTGGAGAAGGGCCAATACTGATATGTCTGTTTTCCACCCTCTCTGGCTGGCCCCACCCGGACCAGAAACGCATGAACGGTGGAGGAGGGAACCTCCGGGTCTTCTTCCACTACGCCGGCCATTTTTCTCACCTTTCCCCGAGTTCCCTGGGCAGGGCCCCTTTTTCTGGGAGGAGCTGAGGGCTCGGCTCTCCTCCGGGCTTCTCCCAATGAAACCTGTGGAACCTGTGGAACCTGTGGAAGCAGAGGCGGATGTGGATCCGCATATGGGGGTGGGGACAACTCGGTCTCTAAATCTATCAGATTAGGATACAGAGAAGATTCCTGGAAGACCGGCTTTGGTCGATTTTTGTCCTTTTTTCCTTCTTTGTCTTCGGAAGCTGTCATGACTAGCACCTGAGGGGTTGGCGAGGTTGGAGTTGGGGAACAGGGACGGGGAGGTTTAGGAGGTTTAGAAGGAGTGAGAACAAAGGGTTTAAGCCATTCTGGTGGGTTTCTCACTAGATCCTGCCAGACCAGAATGTAGGGAGTCTGATCTGGGTGCCCGGCAGGACTAGGAGTAAGCACCCTCTCTTTAACTGCCTGGATAATTTGGGGATTGAAGGTTCCCTCTTGTGGCCATCCGACGTCAAAGGTGGGCCACTCGGTGGAACAGAAAGTCACCAGTTTGCTCTTCTTCACCAGTAACGAAAGATTCTGAGCTCTAGACTTGAAATCAGAGAAATGGTTAATCGTAAGAGATAAAGGAGTAGAAGTTGTTTGTCCCATGATCACAGAAAAGTACACTGGGAGCCAACAGAGCACACAAAGAGCAACGCAGACACCACAAATAGACAAACAGATAACAAACGCAAGGTGGCCGCCAACAATGCACTCAATCTTACCTGCAGGATGTTCACAGAGCCAGCTGCCTCCCCGGCACGATACCGGGCCCTGGCCTTACACTGGACTTAATCCAGTAACCAGAGCCAGCCGCCTCCCCAGCAAGATATTGGGCCCCAGCCTTACGCTGGACTTGCCTCTGCACTTTACACCCAGATGCCTCCCCAGTATGATACTGGGCCCTGGACTTAATCTGGGCTTCTGCAACGTTAGCACCAGTGCTCAGAGCTCTTATCTCCTAATGAGGTTACTCCCTTCTACCAGGAGAATTGTCCTCCCCAGCGGGACGGAGATCCTGGACGAGCCCCCAAATGTTATGCACCAAGCCCGTATCTCCGAACCGACTGAGAGAGCAAGTCCACCACAGTAATGCAAAGGCAAGAAGGGAGTTTGTTTATTCCTAGCATGCTAGGGCCGAAGTCTCATCCCGTACAAGGGAATCTGACAAGAGCCCCGAACAAAGGAGTATGGCGGCTTATATACAGGCAGTTCTTTGTCTCAGTTACAGGAGTAGCTGGCATTACATGATTGGCCAGGCAGGATGAGCGCATATCCTGTCTCTTTCTGGTAAACATGACTCAGGTCCTAGAGCCCGTCGTTTGGTCCCTAACACTAAAGTCTTCAAAATCCAGTGTGTATTTTACCCTTACAGTACATATCAGTTTTGACTAGCCATATTGTAAATGTTTAGTACTACAAGTTGTGCTCAGTCGCTTCAGTTGTGTCCAACTCTTTGTGAACCTGTGGACTGTAGCCTGCCAGCCTCCTCTGTCTATGGGAAGGCAAGAACACTGGGATGGGTTGCCATGCCCTCCTCCAGGGGATTTTATTGACCCAGGAATCAAACCCATGTCTCCTGTGTCTCCTGCACTGCAGGCAGATTCTTTACCCACTGAGCCACCTGGGAATCCCACATGTTGTTAGTAGCTACTATATTGGATAGCACAGATCTAAACCATTCAAAATAGATGGCAATGTGTTGTCTTCATCAATAAGAGAGGCCTTGCATTTCCTAAAGTTTTGTTACATTGATGGAAAGAAATTCATTCTTATGTACCAATTGAAACCACAATCACTTTTTACCTGATTTTAAGATTTCCATTTTTTGTTTTTTTTTTTTTTTTTCAATTTTCCATGGAACTAGAAAACAAATGCTTCTTCAGTTCAGTTCAGTTCAGTCACTCAGTCGTGTCCAACTCTTTGCAACCCCATGAATCACAGCACGCCAGGTCTCCCTGTCCATCACCAACTCCCGGAGTTCACTCAGACTCACGTACGTCGAGTCAGTGATGCCTACAGCCATCTCATCCTCTGTCGTCCCCTTCTCTTCCTGCCCGCAATCCCTCCCAGCATCAGAGTCTTTTCCAATGAGTCAATTGTTTGAATAAGGTGGCCAAAGTACTGGAGCTTCAGCTTTAGCATCATTCCTTCCAAAGAAATCCCATGGCTGATCTTCTTCAGAATGGACTGGGTTGATCTCCTTGCAGTCCAGGGGACTCTCAAGAGTCTTCTCCAACACCACAGTTCAAAAGCATCAATTCTTTGGCACTTAGCTTTCTTCACAGTCCAACTCTCACATCCATACATGACCACTGGAAAAACCATAGCCTTTAGCAGACGGACCTTTGTTGGCAAAGTAACGTCTCTGCTTTTGAATATGCTATCTAGGTTGGTCATAACTTTTCTTCCAAAGAGTAAGCGTCTTTTAATTTCATGGCTTAGGTTGGTCCAAAAGTGATTGCAGTTTTGGACTGTGAATTTAAAATCATTATAACTAGACTGAAATGTATCTTTATTAATCAAAATAGGAACCATTACAATAAACACATTTTTGTCAATGAGAAATAAATTGGTTTATTCCTGTAGCATAAAAGTCTGTACTTCAACACTTGATGAATACTTGGAGAGCATTTTCTGCATCCTGCTGGTTGTGGAAACGTTTTCTCTGCAAAAGATTGTCAAAATGCTTGAAGAATTGGTAGTCAGCTGGTGAGAGGTCAAGTAAATATGGCAGATGAAACAAAACTTCACAGCCCAATTCGTTCAACTTTTGAAGCATTGATTGTGCAACATGCAGTTGGGTGTTGTTACAGAGAAGAATTGGGCCCTTTCTGTTGAATAAAGCTGGCTGTAGGTGTTGCGGTTTTCAGTGCATCTCATTGATTTGCTGAGCATACTTTTCAGATGTAATGATTTCACCAGGATTCAGAAAGCTGTGATGGATCAAATGGGCAGCAGACCACCAAACAGTGACCATGACCTTTTTTCTTAATGCACATTTGGCTTTGGTAAATGCTTTGGAGCTTCTTCTTGC
This sequence comes from Budorcas taxicolor, assembly GCF_023091745.1. Taxonomy (NCBI): domain Eukaryota; kingdom Metazoa; phylum Chordata; class Mammalia; order Artiodactyla; family Bovidae; genus Budorcas; species Budorcas taxicolor. The sequence continues at coordinate 31,561,693 of NC_068935.1, forward strand.
TCCAACCACTGGGCTGGTAATCACTGGTTATATAAAATCTACTTTTTGTCACATGTCACAATCCACTTGAGAAATGGTTTGTTGTTGTTGCATAGAATAAGAGAAAATGACACTTCAAAATGATGTTTATTTTGGGGGGGGTCAGCTTATGAGGCACCCACTTATTAAGCTTTTTCACCTTTCCAATTTGCTTTAAATGCTGAATGAACATCAAATGGTCAACGCTGAGTTCTTATGCAACTTCTCATGTGGTTGTAAGAGGATCAGCTTTGGTGACGGCTCTCAATTGTCATTGCCAACTTCTGATGACTGGCCACTGTGCTCCTTATCTTCAAGACTCTCATCTCCTTTGCAAAACTTCTTGAACCACCACTGCATTGTACATTTATTAGTAGTTCTTGGGCCACATGCATTGTTGATGTGAGAAGTTGTCTCCACTGCTTTATGAACCATTTTAAATTTGAATAAGAAAACTGCTTGTTTTTTAACATCATTTCCATAGTCCAAAATAAATATAAACAGCAAGTGATAAATCATTAGCAAAAAAAGCAAAAAATGTGCATTAAAATGATGTATAACATAACCATGTTTATTAAGAATGTATGCCAATATCAAATGGCAAATTTCAACACTGCAAAAACCACAATTATGTTTGCACCAACCTAATAGTATCTTTCTTATAAAAAAATTCACTTCAAGTGTGTAACTAAGAATAAGAAATAATGCTAATTTTTAGTATATTCCAAACACTTTGTAAGTTCCCTATATATAAACTAATGTAATTATCTTGATAACCCTTTGAGGTAGATATTACTTTTATCAACTTCACTTTAGAGTTTAGGAAAAGTGAGGCAAGGAGATGTGGAGTAACTTTCTTGAAATCACACACATAGTAAGTGGCATAATGAAGTTCAAAATATGGCAGTCTGTCTTCAGGTTCTTTATTTTGACTATTATATTTGCTTACACATCTGGAGAGCATATTCAGTTCATTAATTGAGGTGCAATGCTATTTGATGAATACATTTGCATGCTGGGAAAACAGTCCATCAAATAGACTTGAGTATGTTAATGCAACAAGTTGGATTTTACACAAATATGTTTATTTACTGTTTATGTGGAAGCTGCCTCCATTTATCTTAGATAATTCACTGCTAAAGATCATCCATTGTAATTAAAATTAAATTCCTGCCCAAGAACTTTGATCAACTATTTTCTACCTTTACTTTTGTTTTGATTCAGATTATATCATGCCACAGTCAAGCCAAGTACTAGTGGTTAAAAACACACACACACACACACACACACAAACCTATCTATCTGGATCATGATGGTAATATAGGATGTTTCTAGCTTCAGTCCTCTTCACACGAAGACCAACTAGCAACTATTCATAGAAAAGACACCACTGTGAAAACCCCAGGGTTGAGGGTAAACCTGTTCCTACTACCCTGCCCTAGACCACAGAGATCAAGAAGAAATGCATCAGAAGGTTAAAAGGAATGGCTACACTCTGACCTCATCACTTTCTCTCCTAGAAGAGCACAGCAAAATAATGGGAGGGCCCACTTGGGCTTTTGTTTCTTCCAGTGGGAAAAAGAGAGCCCAAGGTGGCCAGCTAGCTCCACCATGATCAAGTGGGATTCATCTCTGGAATGCAAGAATGTTTCAACATATGAAAATCAAAAAATATAATGCATCACATCAACAGAATGAAAGAAAAAAGTATGATCATTTCAATAGATGCAGAAAAAGTACTTGAAAAAATTCAACATCCCTTTAAGATAAAAATCATAACAAATTGTGTATAGAATGCTTCTCAACATAATGAAGACCATATATGACAAACCCACAGCTAACATTATACGCAATGGTGAGAGGTTAAAATCTTTTAAGACCAGGGACAGACACTATTCCTATTCATAGTTCTGAAATATCTAGCAATCAGGTATGAACAGAAGGGAAAATTAAAATTGTCTCTAATTGCAGATGATATGAATATAATATAAAAGAGCATAAGTGAAGTGAAAGTCGCTCAGTTGTGTCCAACTCTTTGTGACCCCATGGACTATACAGTCCAGTTCATGGAATTCTCCAGGCCAGAATACTGGAGTGGGTAACCATTCCCTTCTCCAGGGGATCTTCCCAACCCAGGGATCAAACCCAGTCTCCTGCATTGCAGGTGGATTCTTTACCAGCTGAGCCACAAGGGAAGTCCAAGAATACTGGAGTGGGTAGCCTATCCCTTCTCCAGTGGATTTTCCCGACCCAGGAATCAAACTGGGCTCTCCTGCATTGCACTGCAGGTGGATGCTTTACCAACTAGTCAAAGCTGTGGTTTTTTCAGTAGCCATCTATGTATGTGAGAGTTGGACTATAAAGAAGGCTGAGGGCTGAAGAATTGATGCTTTTGAACTGTGGTGTTGGAGAAGACGCTTGAGAGTCCCTTGGACTGCAAGGAGATCAAAACAGACAATCCTAAAGGAATTCAATCTTGAATATTCATTGAAAGGACTGATGCTGAAGCTCCAATACTTTGGCCATCTGATGTGAAGTTCCAACTCATTAGCAAAGACCCTGATGCTGGGAAAGATTGAAGGCAGGAGGAGAAGGGAACAACAAAGGACGAGATGGCTGAATGGCAACACCGACTCAATGGACATGAGTTTGAGCAAGCTCCAGGAGATTGTGAAGGACAGGGAAGCCTGGCATGCTGCAGTCATGGGGTTGCAAAGAGTAAGACATGACTGAGCAACTGAACAATAACAACCACCATAAGATAGACTCTAGTATAAATTTTGTGGAAATAACTTAGTTTTAGGAACCCTAGCGAAGGCTTCCCTTCAGATATGACACTTAGGCCAAATCCAAAAGGATGAGTAGAGTTAACCAAACCTAGAAGGAAAAGCACATCTGAAATGTTTTCTAGCAGAGGGAATTGCATATTAAACTGTTGTTTATTATCTCTGCTAAATTAGATTCATGGTTGTTTGCTGTTTGTTTTTAGCCCACAGGGAAAACCAACAGTAAAATGATACAAATGGTTGTGTTTCACTTTGAGTCACTAAAAACAGCCATGTCAACCTGAGGGAGATTACCAATTTCAGTTTATCAAATAAGGTGGTTTAATTTTCTAAAGCTTGGTATTTAGCTAATTGTATAGAGTCCACAGGTATATCATATTGCAAAAGTCTCCTAATTGGTGCTTGATTTCACAGTGGATACTGACAGAAATGTAATACTTATTTTATTGGAATTCTTCAGTTGCTATGATATAAAATTGATGTTTATTTCTAAAATAGATTTGGGCTTTTTATTGTGGATTTTCTTTTTTCTTTGGATTAGTGTGTGTGTGTGTGTATGTGTGTATGCTCAGATGCTCAATTGTGTCTGACATTTAGCAACCCCAAGGACTGTAGCCCACCAGGTTCCTCTCTCAATGGGATTTCCCAGGCAAGGACACTGAGGTGAGTTGTCATTTCCTCTTCCACGGGATGTTCCCAACCCAAGGATCAAACCAGCATCTTCCTGTGTCTCTTGCATTTGTAGGCAGATTGTTTACCACTGCACTACCCAAGAAGACATATTTTGTGTGTGTGTATATATATAAAAGAGCTAGCATAAAATATTGCTAGTATGTTAAGTGAACTCTAAGATTATGCTGATTATTACTAATAACTTTTTAAAGAAGTATCATCATATCCATTTTCACAGATGACAAAGTTAAGATTCAGAAAGATTAATTAATTTATTCAAGGTCATATAGCAGGTAAGAACTAGAACCGAGATTTAAAGCCAGGACTGAACTGAGTCAAAACTATATTAAATTGAGTATTTCACACATATTTTACATATATATGTGTGAGTGTGTGTGTGTGTGTGTATATATATACACATATAACACAAACATATATATGTAAAAAATATATATGATAGAAATACTCAATGTATCTCTATATTTGTATGGACATGTACATCAATGGACTGTAGATTGATAGATTAATAGGAGACAAAAATAATGCAAAAATCATTATGTCTCTTGCTCTGGATAGCATAGGCTATTGAAGGAGGAGCAAGAGAACACTCATTTTTGGCAATATGTCATATCATTAAATAGCATTAAAATTGCATGTAAGATAAGCTTCTCCAATCTTGTAGTCTTACACTAGTAAAGTTGGTAGAGTTGGATGTTGAACTCATAGTTTTTGATTGGTAAACTAAGGTTGTTTCTCTGTACTTCAGGGCTTCCAAGGGCTTCTTCATTCTTTATTTCATCTCCATCCATCAGCAAATCAGCCTCAGTTTTGAGAAGAATACATTCAAGAGATATGTCTGGCACAGTATTTTATATATTAATGATTTACTTAAGCAAGTAAATTCTGATTAAACTGACAAATTTAAAACAGTTTGTAGAAAGAGAAGGAAATCCTGTTATTTGCAACAACATAGACAGACTTTGAATCAGCCTTGGGGCTTAGATGGTAAAGAATCTGTCTGCAATGTAGGAGACCAGGGTTCGACCCGTGGATTGGGAAGATCCTCTGGAGAAGGGAATGGCGACCCATTCCAGTATTTTTGCCTGAAAAATCCCATAGACAGAGGACCCTGGTGGGTTACAGTCCATGGGGTCACATAGAGTCAGACACAATTGAGTGGCTAACACTTTCACTTTCAATATGTGAAATACTTTTATGAATATAAAGATGACATGGATTTAATAACTGATAAAATAATAATGAAATTAAATAACAATAAATAATTGAAGATTTTTAAAACTTGTATTCAAAGTTCTGTTAAACCAAAGTTAATTTAAGTCAAAAATTTAAATTGGAATTTAGTAATGATTTTGTTTGAATATACATTTCATTTAAAGGTTAAATAAAAACTGGTATATAATCAAGATCATATAACATCCCAGATCAAAAGTTGAGAAAACCTACTTGAGAGCTGGTTTGGAACATTTAATATTAATGGGAAACTGACACTAGAAAATTTAATCTAAAGGTCAGTTATATCTCACAGTCAAATAGGAAAATAATCCAAATTTAGATCCACTATTTTCATATGAATTATAAATGGTATTATTTATCCAGTACTTTTTGAACCAATATGTCTTAAATCTCATGGATAATGACTTTCTATACTAGTTTTTCTATACAAAGGTCTTCCTCAGTTTCACAAAATGGGTTTATCATCTCATTTTCTCTTAGCATTGTAGCATTGATTCTTACTGCTGTTATAGAAGTTTCATTTTAATCTTTTATCCTATTGAAAAATTACTTTTAAAATCTAGACTGAATTGTTGTTATAACTGGTACATCCTCACAGGTAGAGAGAAAGTGCTAACTTAACAGTAACTCATAACTCAACTCATAACTATTAAGCTACATAGCAACTAAATTAACAGTAGCTCAGCTCATAACTCATAACACAACTCATGTGTGCTCAGTTGTGTCCAACTCTTTGAGAACCCATGTACTGTAACTCTCCAGATTCCACTGTCTATGGGATTTTCCAGGCAAGAATACCTGCGTGGGTTGCCATTTCATCCTCCAGGGGATCTTTCTGACACAAGGATTGAACCCACATCTCCTGCATTGGCAGGCAGATTCTTTACCACTGCACCACCTGGGAAGCCCCAAGCTGACAGTAGATAAATACAAACCAACCTTCCTTCATTTTTTGGAAAGAAAAGATTTTGTACACATGGGTCTGAAACAAAGGAGAGAACTAAAAAGCCACAGAAATGAAAAGCTACAGAAATTTTAAGGGTTTCCTCACTTTTCTAATATCACTTGACTCAATTTGTATTATTTATACAATGAAAATAAGCAATTATAATATAATCCTGTCACATATCAAACACTGGTACATGACTAAGGCAAGAATACAGAGCACTGTACAAAAAAGTTGTTAATGACCTGGATAACCATGGTGGTGTGGTCACTCACCTAGAGCCAGATACCCTGGAGTGTGAAGTCAAGTGAGCCTTAGGAAGCATTATTACAAACAAACCTAGGGGAGGTGGTGGAATTCCTGCTTAGCTATTTCAAATCCTAAAAGATGATGCTATTAAAATGTTGCAATCATTATGCCAGCAAATTTGGAAAACTCAGCAGTGGCCACAGGACTGGAAAAGGTCAGTTTTCATTGCAATCCCAAAGAAAAGCAATGCCAAAGAATGTTCAGACTACCACACAGTTGCACTCATTTCACATGCCAGCAAGATTATGCTCAAAAATCCTTTGAGCTAGGCTTCAGTGGTACGTGAACTAAGAACTTCCAGATGTACAAGCTGGATTTAGAAAAGGCAGAGGAGCCAGAGATCAAATTGCTAACATATGCTGGATCATAGAAAAAGCAAGGAAATTCCAATAAAACCATCTACTGCTTCATTGACAATGCTAAAGCCTTTGACTATGTGAATCACAGAAAAACTGTGGAAAATTCTTACTTAAAGGGATGGAAATACCAGACCACATTACCTGCCTCCTGAGAAACCTGTATGCAGGAGAAGAAGCGACATTTAGAACAGGACATGGAACAACAGATTAGGTTCAAATTCTGAAAAGAACACATCAAGGCTGTATATTGTGACCCTGCTTATTTAACTTAAATGCAGAGTACATCATGAGAAATGCCGTACTGGATGAAGCACAGGCTGGAATCAAGACTGCAAGGAGAAATATCAACAACCTCAGATATGCAGATGATACCACTTTAATGGAAGAAAATGAAGAGGAACTAAAGAGCCTCTTGATGAAGGTGAAAGTGGAGAGTGAAAAAGCTGGCTTAAAACAACATTCAAAAAACGAAGATCATGGCATCCGGTCCTATCACTTCATGGCAGATAGATGGGAAAGGTGGAAACAGTGTCAGATTGCATTTTCATAGGCTCCAAAATCAATGTGGATGGTGACTGCAGCTATGAAATTAAAAGACATTTGCTGCTTAGAAGAATAGCTACGACAAACCTAGACAGTGTATTAGAAAGCAGAGACATCACTTTGCTGACAAAGGTCCTTATAGTCAAAGCTATGGTTTTTCCAGTAGTCGTGTATGGATGTGAGAGTTGGACCATAAAGAATGCTGAGCACCAAAGAATTGATGCTTTCTAACTGTGGCACTGGAGAAGACTCTTGAGAGTCCCTTGGACAGCAAGGAGATCAAACCATTCAATCTTAAAGGAAATAAACCCTGAATATTCATTGGAAGGACTGATGCTGAAGCTGAAGTTGCTCAGTTGTGTCCGACTCTTTGTGATCCCATGGACTGTAGCCTACCAGGCTCCTACATCCATGGAATTTTCCAGGCAAGAATACTGGAATGGGTAGTCTTTCCCTTCTCCAGGGGATCTTCCCAACCCAGGGATCGAACCTAGGTCTCCCACATTGCAGGCAGACGCTTTACCCTATGAGCTACCAGGAAACTGAAGGTGAAGTTCCAATACTTTGGTCACCTGATGCGAAGATCTGACTCATTGGGAAAGACCCTGATTCTGGGAAAGATTGAGGGGAGGAGGAGAAAGGGACAACAGAGGATGAGGGCTGGATGGTGTCATTGATTCAATGGACATGAGTTTGAGCAAACTCAGGGAGATCGTGAAGGACAGGGAAGCCTGGTGTGCTGCAGTCCATGGGGTTGCAAAGAGTCAGACAAAACTTAGCAACTGAACAGTAACACCTCTCAACCCAAATTTCTTGGCTTAAAACCCATCAATCTCACAGGTCAAAGAGGGATGTGAAGAGTGTTTTTACCTTTCTGTACTTAAAATATATTTTGAATTGTAGTCCTTTTTTTCCATCATCAGTTACTTATCTCACTATTTACTTGAACAGAAAATTTATTCTAGGGTGTTGAAGACAGAATTTTTACACAGGTTAACCCCAATGGGGTAAAAATGAGGTAAGAGCCTCATTGTTTTAATGTTAACAGAACTCTAGTGATGACAGGAGTGAACCTTTTTGACAGAAGATGATGTTTAAACAGTTCTTACCAACCTAGATTTTCAGCATGCATTAAATTTTCCATATTTCCCACACTTTCCTTTTATTCTGCCTTTCCTGTTTTTTCTAATTGTGAGTCCTTCCTACCAAGTATACTGGATTGTTTTTTATTTTTCTTTATTATTACTCAATGTCTGAACATTATTAAGGCCTGCTTCTTTAACCTTTATGATGTCTTATTTTTTTTTCCTCTAATCTAGTTTTCATCTCTACAGCTACCGTTCTTTGCTGAGCATAAAATTTCTCTTCTGTAAACCACTGCTTAAGTCTTTCTGCTTCTGAGCTTTTCATCCAAACATCCTTGTACTGATCAGTTCAAGGTTCATCAAATAGAGCAGAGACCAGGGCATTCTGCTGCTCCCTAACTTTCTCTCTTCTTCCTAGTCATGAATCCTTTGTTGTCCCTCTTCTGAACTACCATGAACTGTTTTAATCTCTTATAACACACACAACACTGCATTACTGTGCTCTGCATACATATTTTATCTTTCTGCTGCAGTGGTAGGAAAATTGTCTTATACACAGCTCAGTTCAGTTCAGTTCAGTCGCTCAGTCGTGTCCGACTCTTTGCGACCCCATGAATCACAGCACGCCAGGCCTCCCTGTTCATCACCATCTCCCGGAGTTCACTCACTCAGGTCGATCAAGTCTGTGATGCCATCCAGCCATCTCATCCTGGGTCGTCCCCTTCTCCTCATGCCCCCAATCCCTCCCAGCATCAGAGTCTTTTCCAATGAGTCAACTCTTTGCATGAGGTGTCCAAAGTACTGGACCTTCAGCTTTAGCATCATTCCTTCCAAAGAAATCCCAGGGTTGATCTCCTTCAGAATGGACTGGTTGGATCTCCTTGCAGTCCAAGGAACTCTCAAGAGTCTTCTCCAACACCACAGTTCAAACGCATCAATTCTTCGGTACTCAGCCTTCTTCACAGTCCAACTTTCACATCCATACATGACCACAGGAAAAACCATAGCCTTGACTAGACAGACCTTAGTCGGCAAAGTAATGTCTCTGCTTTTGAATATACTATCTAGGTTGGTCATAACTTTTCTTCCAAGGAGTAAGCGTCTTTTAATTTCATGGCTGCAGTCACCATCTGCAGTGATTTTGGAGCCCCCCAAAATAAAGTCTGACACTGTGTCCACTGTTTCCCATCTATTTCCCATGAAGTGATGGGACCGGATGCCATAATCTTCGTTTTCTGAATGTTGAGCTTTAAGGCAACTTTTTCACTCTCCTCTTTCACTTTCATCAAGAGGCTTTTTAGCTCCTCTTCACTTTCTGCCATAAGGGTGGTGTCATCTGCATATCTGAGGTTATTGATATTTCTCCCGGCAATCTTGATTCCAACTTGTGTTTCTTCCAGTCAGGCGTTTCTCATGATGTACTCTGCATAGAAGTTAAATAAGCAGGGTGACAATATACAGCCTTGAGGTACTCCTTTTCCTATTTGGAACCAGTCTGTTGTTCCATGTCCAGTTCTAACTATGGCTTCCTGACCTGCATACAGATTTCTCAAGAGGCAGGTTAGGTGGTCTGGTATTCCCATCTCTTTCATAATTTTCCACAGTTTATGTGATCCACCCAGTCAAAGGCTTTGGCATAGTCAATAAGCAGAAGTAGATGTTTTTCTGGAACTCTCTTGCTTTTTCCATGATGGATGTTGGCAATTTGATCTCTGGTTCCTCTGCCTTTTCTAAAACCAGCTTGAAGATCAGGGAGTTCACGGTTCACGTATTGCTGAAACCTGGCTTGGAGAATTTTGAGCATTACTTTACTAGCATGTGAGATGAGTACAATTGTGCAGTAGTCTGAGCATTCTTTGGCATTGCCTTTCTTTGGGATTGGAATGGAAACTGACCTTTTCCAGTCCTGTGGCCACTGCTGAGTTTTCCAAATTAGCTGGCATATTGATTGCAGCACTTTCACAGCCTCATCTTTCAGGATTTGAAATAGCTCAAATGGAATTCCATCACCTCCACTAGCTTTGTTCATAGTGATGCTTTCTAAGGCCCACTTGACTTCACATTTCAAGATGTCTGGCTCTAGATTAGTGATCATATCATCATGATTATCTGGGTCATGAAGATCTTTTTTGTACAGTTCTTCCATGTATTCTTGCCACCTCTTCTTAATATCTTCTGCTTCTGTTAGGTCCATACCACTTCTGTCCTTCATTGAGCCCATCTTTCCATGAAATATTCCCTTGGTATCTCTAATTTTCTTGAAGAGATCTCTAGTCTTTCCCATTCTGTTGTTTTCCTCTATTTCTTTTCATTGACTGATGCAGAGGGCTTTCTTGTCTCTTCTTGCTAGTCTTTGGAACTCTGCATTCAGATGCTTATATCTTTCCTTTTCTCCTTGGCTTTTTGGTTCTCTTCTTTTCACAGCTATTTGTAAGGCCTCCCCAGATAGCCATTTTGCTTTTTTGCATTTCTTTTCCGTGGGGATGGTCTTGATCCCTGTCTCCTGTACAATGTCACGAACCTCATTCCATAGTTCATCAGGCACTCTATCTATCAGATCTAGGCCCTTAAATCTATTTCTCACTTCCACTGTATAATCATAAGGGATTTGATTTAGGTCATATCTGAATGGCCTAGTGGTTTTCCCTGTTTTCTTCAATTTGAGTCTGAATTTGGTAATAAGGAGTTCATGATCTGAGCCACAGTCAGCTCCTGGTCTTGTTTTTGTTGACTGTATGGAGTTTCTCCATCTTTGGCTGCAAAGAATATAATCAATCTGATTTTGGTGTTGACCATCTGGTGATGTCCATGTGTAGAGTCTTCTCTTGTGTTGTTGGAAGAGGATGTTTGATGTGACCAGTGCATTTTCTTGGCAAAACTCTATTAGTCTTTGCCCTGCTTCATTCCGCATTCCAAGGCCAAATTTGCCTGTTACTCCAGGTGTTTCTTGACTTCCTACTTTTACATTACAGTCCCCTATAATGAAAAGGACATCTTTTTTGGGTGTTAGTTCTAAAAGGTCTTGTAGGTTTTCATAGAACCGTTCAACTTCAGTTTTTTTCAGCGTTTCTGGTTGGGGCATAGACTTGGATAACTGTGATATTGAATGGTTTGCCTTGGAGACAAACAGAGATCATTCTGTTGTTTTTGAGGTTGCATCTAAGTACTGCATTTTGGACTCTTTTGTTGACCATGATGGCTACTCCATTTCTTCTGAGGGATTCCTGCCCGCAGTAGTAGATATAATGGTCATCTGAGTTAAATTCACCCATTCCAGTCCATTTTAGTTCGCTGACTCCTAGAATGTCGACATTCACCCTTGCCATCCTTTGTTTGACCACTTCCAATTTGTCTTGATTCATGGACCTGACATTCCAGTTTCCTTTGCAATATTGCTCTTTACAGCATCAGATCATGCTTCTATCACCAGTCACATCCACAGCTGGGTATTGTTTTTGCTTTGGCTCCATCCCTTCATTCTTTCTGGAGTTATTTCTCCACTGATCTCCAGCAGCATATTGGGCACCTAATGACCTGGGGTGTTCCTCTTTCAGTATCCTATCATTTTGCCTTTTCATACTGTTCATGGGGTTCTCAAGGCAAGAGTACTGAAGTGGCTTGCCATTCCCTTCTCCAGTGGACCACGTTCTGTCAGACCTCTCCACCATGACCCGCTGGTCTTGGGTTGCCCCGCAGGCATGGCTTGGTTTCATTGCGTTAGACAAGGCTGTGGTCCTAGTGTGATTAGATTGACTAGTTTTCTGTGAGTATGGTTTCAGTGTGTCTGCCCTCTGATGCCCTCTTGCAACACCTACCATCTTACTTGGGTTTCTCTTACCTTGGGCATGGTGTATCTCTTCACGCCTGCTCCAGCAAAGCTCAGCCACTGCTCCTTACCTTGGATGAGGGGTATCTCCTTACAGCCACTGTTCCTGACCTTCAACGTGGGATAGCTCCCCTAGGCCCTCCTGTGCCTGGGCAGCCATAGCTCCTCGGGTTGCTTCTCCCAGCCGCCGGCCCTGGCCTCGGTCGTGCGTGGCTCCTCCCAGCTGCCGCCCCTGACCTCGGACGTGGGGTGTCTCCTCCAGGCCACCGCCCCTGACCTCGGACGTAGGGTAGCTCCTCCCAGCCCCTACTGACATCGGACACAGGGTAGCTCCTCTCGGCTGTTCCTGCGCCATCTCAGCCTGGCACTCTAGGCCACTGCCCCTGACCTCGGACGTGGGGTAGCTCATCTTGGCCACACTTAGTGAGCCGGCTCACAGCCGCCTGTGCTTAGTGCACCTTGTTAAGTATTGTTGACTAGATGAATTTATGGATAAATATACACTCATTATACAGAGATATTATTGTTTTTCTTTTATTTAGATAACTTCCATGAAACTTGTCCTGTGAACCTATATTACTAATTATGAAATCTAGACAGTCTGGTAAGCATATAATAATCTAAAATTAAATCCTACATGTAAGCTAAGCAGATATGAAAAGTTATTAGGATCCCTGTAAAAGTACTTTATCCAGTTCTCACTTCACCTCCTCCAAAAAGCTCATACTTCTGTGGAAGTCAGTTCTGAAGATTTATTTATGTATATGAGGGGTTTCTTATAAACTCAGAACCAAAAGTAACAGACTTCATGCTTTTTGTTTTGTTTTCCTTACCCTTACATTGACAATATTGACCATTTACATTTGCTGTGTACTTAATTTGATGGTGAGAAACAAATCTTGACTTTTTGGCTAGTAGATAATTAAATTTCTTATTTTTTTAAGTTTCAAGTGCAACAATAATTAGATTTATGATTATAATACCAATGTTAATACTTAAATGCCACAGAAAATAAACATATTCTTTTTGAGTAAAATGTCCTATAGTTTTCTGAGTTAGTTCATTTCCCAAAGAGACTAGCTCATTACAGTAGAGAGCCATGTATTAAGAGAATTCCTTATGAATCAATATTGTCCTCAATTTCAAAAGTCCTTAATTGGAGGATGAGCTTCAAAACATTAATGAATCATTTGAAATTATATAGAGGCATACATATATCTGTGTTACCTCACCCCAGTTTAGGAAAAAAGTCATAATTTCTATCACATTTTCAAAGGGTTTTATGACCTACACATTGTTAGGAATTATCCAAAAACAAGACATTTTGGAATTTTGTTTATAAGGACAAATGCAGGAAATATAGACTAGAAATACACATCTCTACCAGAGTGTAGTGAGTTAAAAATCCATATTAAACACAGAACTTAATAATTATCTCAGCCAACAATGTGGTCAATATGGAAGTTCTGTGATTGAGTCTCCTCTCACTATTGTGTCACTCATTCATTTATTCAATGTCTATTCTTGGCATGCATATCCTTCATTAGGCATTGGGGTATTCATAGAGGAAGAAGAAAAAAGGTAAGTGGTGCTTTGTCTTCACTGATTCCATAAAGTGCATCCACACATAAGATCATCTTTTCCCACTTTCTGAATGTAAGTTGATTAATTAATTCAGTATTTACATACCACAAAGCCTGTTTTGTGGGAAAAAAACTAAACAGCTTTTAAGAGACCTAATAGTACAGTGAACTGAAGAAACATTGTTTCTGTTTCATCATACTCTCCTGTACTTCTTAGAAGAACCTATAAATTAGCCTATGTAAGTATGCTGTTATGAGAGCCCATAGGGATATTACTAATGAGCAACTGCTCAGTAGTCTATGTCTAAGATATTTTAGTAGGTGCCAAAAAAAAAAAAAAAAAAAAACACTTAACTGGCTCTCATTATATAGTGCTTCTATAGCCAAAATAATCTGGGAAGTAGTCACCAAATTGAAATAATAAAAAGCAAAGTCACTCTTATAAATTTTCTTCCTGGATTTAAAAGTAATGTTACAGACTTATACAAGCATATTGATGTCAAAACTAAGTTAAAGAGAAGCAATGCCAGTGAAGTCTTCCCCCCATGCATTGTTTACCCTAAAGGGATCTATTATTTCCTGTTAAGGTTGGACATTTAGTCTTTAAAAATGCAATTCTTACTAGTACTTCTATGCTATGCTCATTCTTTATTTCATAATAAAAATTATTTTTCTTTTCCCAAAACTTTTTTCCCATCAAGAACAATTCAAGACGTCTTCTTCAGGCCACAATAATTTTTTTCCTCCTTAAGATCCTCTATGTTGTTGTTTTTTAGTCACTAAGTTATGCCTAACTCTTTGCAGCCCCATGGACTGTAGCCCATCAGGCTCCTCTGTCCACGGGATTTCCCAGGCAAGAATACTGAAGTGGGTTGTCATTTTCTTCTCCAGGGGATCTTCTTGAACCAGGGATCAAACCTGCATCTCCTGCACTGGCAGGCAGATTCTTTGTCACTAAGTCATGAAGGAAGCAAGATTCCCTGTACCACTTATAAATATGCAATATTATGCAATAAATAATATCAATTTTTCTCCAGTAATTTTAAATATTCTTTTATTCAGATACACTGCAAATATTTAGTAATCTGTATCTATATGTAATAAACTACTTTTAAAATTTGGGGTATAGCAATATGCCAAATAGTATACTCATTCTCTCTGTACATACCTTCGAAAGAAATCAAGGAGACAATAAAAGTATGGTTAAGAATATCCTCTCTGAGAGGTAATATTTGAGAAGAGACCTATAGGATGTAGGGAAATAAACGTTATGCTTATCTAAGCAAAGACACTGCAGTGCTGACTTAAAGAAAACACACAACATGAGAGTTGTGAGTTTAAGTTTTATTAAGGGTTTTACTATGGGCTATAGCCTTTGAGACAGCCACTCAGTTAGCTGTAAGACTTTGAAATTACTCTGAAGAGGTCGGGGAGAAGCCAAGTTGTCTATGATTTTTGACTAGGAAATACACGCAGTCAAACATAGAACTTGGTAAGGAATTACTCTAGTCACAAAGAACAGATAATCTCAAGTTAATGATTTTAGTGCTTTTCTATGTTTGGGAAGTTTCAAGAATCTGGGGTCATTAAAATTCTTCTTGAAATATACATTGAACTATCTTTAGGGCCTACTTGCCCAAATCACAGAATGCCTTATCATGCTGAATTCCTCTCAGGATACATTGTTAGTCAGCAAATGCAGTGGGTTATGACTTAACCCCTGTAAAACTAGGTGATGATCAATACATTTTGTCTTAGTGATCCTAATTTTCCTGTCTCCACAGCATCATGTGACCATCTTCAACCTATCATTTCTACTTGCCATTTACCCACAATTCAGTCAAGTTTGACTCATTTAATCTCACTCCCTTTTCCACCCCAACTCCAGGCCTACTGTCTCCCAAATACTTCCATATGGAAGGTACTGAAATTAAAACTGTAGGTTAATCTTTCACCATTATAATGCATTTCTCATAAAATATTAAGGGCCAATTCTTTGTTCACCTGATACAAAGAGCCAGCTCACTGGAAAATACCCTGATGCTGGGAAAGATTTAAGGCAGGAAGAGAAGGGGATGACAGAGGATGAGATGGTTGGATGGCATCACTGACTCAATGGACGTGAATTTGAGCAAGCTCTGGGAGATGAAGGACAGGGAAGCCTGGTGTGCTGTAGTCTATGGAGTTACGAAGAGTTGGGCATGACTAAGCAACAAACAACAACAAGAATTAAGGGCTAAACCCAATGGATACTTTTCAGTCCTTGTTTTGTTGCTGTTTATTTGCTCAGTCATGTCCGACTCTTTTGCAACCCCAAGGACGGTAGCCTTCCAGGATATCTGTCCATGGGATTTCCTAGCCAAGAATACTGGAATGAGTTGACATTTCCTTCTCCAGGAGATCTTCCCAAACCAGGGGTTGAATCCATAACTCCTGCATTGCAGGTGGATTCTTTACCACTGAGACACAAATTACTTTATTTCTCTATTATATTTAGAACTAGTGACTCCTTTATCCTTCTTGAAACATTAGGTCATTTGAAGGTGTAGCAATGATGAGATGTAAATTTTCCTACTGCCACTAGCTCTTTCATTCATAATAGAAGTATATGGGATCAGGAAAAAGAGCCTGAATTGTTCTCACAACATAATGTTGCCAGAAAACTAAATTGTTTCCTACCTAGACACCTTACTCCTGCCAGCTGGTTGTTCCATGTTTTAATACATACCAGAAATCAGATTTCTAGTGATTCCCTCCAGGAAAAAGCAGAAGAAAATTGCAACAGGCAGTAGCACTTATGAAGAGCTAGATAACTACATGATCTATTAGATTCCTTATCCCAAGTGAAAACTGGCTTCTATGTTTTCCTGCAAAATGCATCCCAGGTCTTCTCTTTACTCTTTTCCACTACACTGCATGAAGATATTCCTACCAATCTCTTCTGTTAAATAAGACAATTTCTACTCTGAAAAAAAGTTACATTTGCATTTAAAACAACCTACTGAGTGGGAGAAAATATTTGGAAGTAATGCAACCAACAAGGGATTAATTCCCAAAATATATAAACAGGTTATACAGCTCAATATAAAACAAATGGGCAGAAGACCTAAATTGATATTTCTTCAAAGAAAATTTACACACAACCAACAGGCACATGAAAAGATGCTCAAATCACTAACTAGAGATGCAAATCAAAATTATAATGAGGTACCACCTCACTCCAGTCAAAATGGCCATCATCAAAAAGTCCACAAATAAATGCTAGAGAGGGTATGGAGAAAGGGAACCTTCTTACACTGCTGGTGGAAATGAAAATTGGTATAGCCACTATAGAGAACAATAGGGAGCTTCTTTTAAAAACTAAAAATAGAGTTGCCATATGATCCAGCAGTCCCATTCCTAGGCACATATCTGGAGAAAACTGCAATTTGAAGAGAGGCATGAACTCTAATGTTCACTGCAACACTTTTTACAGTAGTCAAGACATGGAAGCAAAGCAAATGCCCATCAACAGATGAATGGATAAAGAAAATGTCATATATACATATATAATGAAATATTACTCAGCCACACAAAGAATGAAATAACGCCATTTGCAGCAACATGGATGGACCTAGAGATCATCATACTAAATAAAATAAGTCAAAGACAAATATTTTATTTCTTATATGTGGAATCTTAAAAAAAAGATATAAATGAACTTATTTACAAAACACAAATAGACCCACAGACGTAGAAAACAAACTTATGGTTACCAAAGGGGAAGGGGGAAGGAATAAAGGTAGGAGCTTGAAATTAACACATACACACTATTACACATGAAATAGATAACCAAAAAGAATATTGTATAGCACAGGTAACCATACTCCATACTTTTTAATAACTGATAATGGAAAGAATCTGAAAATGAATAGATATTTATCAGTATAAATCACTCTGCTATACACATGAAACTAATATGAAATTTTAAGTCAACGGCCTTCCCTGGTGGCTCAGATGCTAAAGCGTCTGCCTACAATGTGGGAGACCCATGTTCGATCCCTGGGTCGGGAAGATCCCCTGGAGAAGGAAATGGCAACCCACTTCAGTATTCTTGCCTGGAAAATCCCCTACTGTCTATGGGATCGCAGAGTCGGACACGACTGAGTTACTTCACTATTCACTATACTTCAATGAAATACTTTTCCCTCTAAGTATTTGAAATTAAGACATGTTAATTATTTTTTCCAGAGTGACTATAACATTATATTCCCTACTTAGGAAGTGTTGATTGTTAATAGCTTTATTTCCCTAAGCTGGGAATATTATGTTAGGAGATACCAAATCAAAAAAAGGAAATAAAAAGTGAATTGTGAGATCATATCCCCTGTTAACTCCACATTTTTAAAGAATGGCTAATGCTATTTTAAGATTAAACATGCATTTGAACATTTTTAGCTTGAACTTTTGACTTTTTATTCATTTAATTTGCAAATAGCTACCTGCAGTACAGGTGAGAGTTTTATTTTTTAAATAGGTCATGTTTGTGAAGTGAAGTGAAGTTGCTCAGTCATGTCCAACTCTTTGCGACCCCATGGACTGTAGCCTACCAGGCTCCTCTGTCCATGGGATTCTCTGGGCAATAGTACTGGAGTGGATTGCCATTCCCTTCTCCAGGGGATCTTTCTGACCCGAGGATAGAACCCGGGTCTCCCGCATTGTAGACAGACGCTTTACAGTCTGAGCCACCAGGGAAGTGTTTAGCATTCATAAAAAATACTTTGTTTTTGAACATGAAGTCATATGAACTGGCAATTTCCGAAGAAACAACTGGAATAAATATGTAATTATCTGTAAGTATATGTATAAAAAGTCCTTTCTTATGTTTTATTTAATTAGGGGCTCTAAGTATCTCCCATAAAAACTAAAGGACATATATTTTATATCTTCTAAAGAAAAGGAATCACCTTTAAAGTCTTATTCTAATTGATTTTTAGATTTTTAAAATCTAAATAATTATTTTCAACAAATGGATATAAATCCAGCTGATCTATTTTATCTATAGAACACTGATTCTAGACTGAGACTGACCCTAAAAATCTAAAGATATATTACTTGACTTCAGTAGAACATTTTATGTTCATAAAACTTATTTAAACTTTGAAAGATGAATACTGTATTTTTGTTAAAATAAGTGACCATAAAATTATATTATTATATTAAAATAGTTGTTAAACCTTACTGTATCACTTGGGTCATTTTAAGTATCTTTTTATTTAATCTTCAGGACAACTGAAGGTCACTCTTTTACAAAGGTTTTACTCTTTAATCCCTTTAATATGATTTCCTGCTGCTCAGATTATTCATTTAACAGTTAGGTATCATCTTGACCTTGACAGCAAGTAGATTTGATTTTAACTACCAACTTTCATAGACAGAAGATGGTTACTTGAGGTTTTACTTTCACAAGGACCATAAAACCATTAATATTTAGAAATAGCATTGTGATCAATTAATGATATCTTCCATGGTCAAATAGGAGAATTTCTTTGTGTATATACAGGTCTTGGTATTGATTTATTCTCACCCACTAGATTGCAAGGGTAGAAATATTTCATACCTTGGTATCATTCACAGTATCTAACATGTAGTAGACATTCAATAAATAAGTAACAATTTCCTATTCACAAATCAAGATTTTCTATAAAATCAGTCTCTTTTCATTGGTTCCTGTTTTAATACAGAGTTTAGTAAAATATAAGAGCAGTTTCTTCTATTTTAAGCCTGAGTTGTTTGATTATATCCAGAAGCAGTGCAAATGTAACAAATACTATTGCAATTTGGAATTACAAATTAATAAAATCTTAGAATTATTGTACTTGTTTTAAAAAGTAACCATCAAATCCCTAAAGGAATGATAATTATAATAATTATAACACATTAAGAGGATATGTGTTCATAAGCACTATAAAAATCAACTCATTAATTTCTCACATATATCTGTAAAGTGCATGCTATCAATATACCTACAGAGATGTTAAATGAGTTGCCTAAGGTCAGGTAGTTATCAAATGGTAGAGGAGTTGGGGTTTTGTGTTTATGATTATAAGCTTCTTGTCAATTTACTTAGAAAAATAAGGGGGGGAAAGCAGTTAAAATAGCAAGGTGAAAGGGACCATGGGAGTAGCCAGCCATGACAGGAAAAGCATTTTATCACCAACAATGTTTAGAAATGCTGACATATGGTGATAGTAAAAGTTGACTGATTTTTAGTCTGTTTGATTATTTTTAAATTCTCTTCAAGTGCAGCATCCTCTTATTTGTTGCATTCATGGCAGACTATCCTCACCCCATCCTGTGCTCTACTCCATGCTGTTTGGCACAACCTTGAAAAAAATAAAGATTAAAATGACTAACACTGGTACCTGTTCTCCTGATTATACTGTTTCTAGAGCAGCTTGTTTACCAGGCTGAGAAAAGTCACTCTATTGGATCGTAGAAAAACAAATACCAGACTACACAGGGCATTATGAGCTGGGGGTGGCCTATTCTGGGCTCTGAGCCAAGGAGTATGAATACTCTTTTACCAAACTGGGAAGATTAAGGCAAAAAGCAACTTGGAATCATATTTCACCCTCTCATGAATTCCTCTCTCTCCAGTCTCAGTGAAGAGTGACTTAATATTACTCTGAAAAACTTTCAGGAAATAATCTCCCAACAACAACAACAACAACAAAATGCTTTCATGAAAAATCTGTTAGGAAATAAATGCACAAAAATAAAACAAGAGAGATTTTGAATTGTGGTGTTGGAGAAGGTTCTTCACAGAGTCCTTGGACTGCAAGGAGATTCAACCAGTCCATCGTAAAGGAAATCAGTCCTGAATACTCATTGGAAGGACTTATGCTGAAGCTGAAACTCCAATACTTTGGCCACCTGATGGGAAGAACTGACTTATTTGAAAAGACCCTGATGCTAGGACTGAAGGCAGGAGGAGAAGGTGATGACAGAGGATAAGATGGTTGGATGGCATTACCGACTAAACGGACATGTGTTTGAGTAAACTCCAGGAGTTGGTGATGGACAGGGAGGCCTGGCATGCTGCAGTCCATGGGGTCGCAAAGAGTGGCTGAACTGAACTGAATCATCATTATCCATGTAAGTTAAAGTGGGTATTTTATTTGAGGAGCTCTGGAAAAGGCCTTCCCTTTGCCTCTACCAAAATAATCTTTTCACAGATGTATGTAATCCTGTTAAAATGTTTAAATGCAAATTATATTAATCACATACTTTTAGCATCATTCATTTTGAAGCATATATACATTTCCACACAGTAGAGGAGGAGAGTGTGAGATAAGAGAATTCCCCTTGATTTATGTAATCATCCCTTTGCCCCAACTTATCCCAATCATCAATATTTGGTCCTCAAACATTATGTCAGAGATCACAAACTCAAAGGCTCACAAGGAAATAGAGCATAATGGAGTGAAATGAACTGGGAAGGGTGTTTGGAAAATTAAAGTGCTTACCTCATCTAAGGAGAGTATCTGCTCTTCACTTTTGGCTGATTGCTGACATCTGGAAACATGAGGTCAGTGTTGCTCAACCTTTTAAATTTTTGAGAGTCTAGAAATTCAAACTTGTAGTCATTCTCTGAATTTTTAAACACTGAAATTGTATTAAAAATGATTAGAACACTAGTCATAATTATTAATTAGTAACTAATAATTATTTGCCATTATTATTAATGGCAGAACAATACATGCCTGTAAGCTTCCACTTTGCTCCCTTTATCAAGTTTATATATAGACCAGCTGTCTACTTAGTATTTAACTATAAGAGAAGGCTATTTCCCCTAATTTTTTTTTAAAGTCTATTTTCTGAATCCTATATTGGTGTTGCTTGCATTCTTTTCCTTTAAATATGAAACACAAAAGGGGGGTGCATTTTTATTTAGTATGATTATATGGAGTCAGTTTTTACTCTTTGAAATCTCATCTTAGATTATGTTTAGTTATCTAGAAGAAAAATAAATGTGCATTTATTTATCTGGATATTTCATCTATATGATACTTGAAAACATCAGCATGATTGAATATTCAATATTTATCAGTCATTTGATATCATATAGCCATAAATATAGCTTGATACTTAATGTTCCCTTTTGTTATGCATTTTGGATCATTTTTCCTTGAGAATTCCAAACCTTTTATATATCTAAGGGAGTTAATTTTTTACATTTCAGATCTTTTATTTACTTCATTTGTTCCAGTTACCTTTCACTGACAGTGCCATCCCATTGCTGCTCATCCTTTACTTGACTAAAGCCTATAGTTTACTCCAGAAACAAGTCTGCCTCTACCACAAAAACAAGGATTATATTAGACCGAACTATATGAAATTATTATTTCTATAGGTCAAAATATCAAATGTCAGCAATTTCATATGGTTTATCATAAGTGAAAAATATTATTTCCTTGGGCCACATTGATGCCAACATCAATCTAAATTTAAACTCAATTGTTAAAATTTAAAATATTGCTACACAAACCTCAACACAATACATCCTCATTCTTTATTGGCAATGGTAATAAAAAGTACAAAACCTATTAATTTTTCTTTATAATTTATATCCTTAATGTCCTATCTTTTCCATGTTTACCATTTTATTTCAGTCTGGAGGGTCCCAAAGCACCTGAAGTCTAAAATCCTAGAGTTGATACTTAATTGATTTGCTGCCTCCTCTCTATGATTAAACATTGGGACCACATATGGCTTCTCCCTAAAATATCCAGCCAACTCTGATTCTTCTTACAGTATAGTCAATTTTGAGATGTATCGCAAGTAATTCTTTACTAATATGGAAGTACAATTTACATATGATTTAAATAATACATTTGACTAGATTCCTATAACAACATTCTCACTGATTCAGAAACACTAGTTTACATGGAAGAGAAGAGGGTGGAGCCAGAGCTCTTACTCTGGGAGTTAACATGTATCGCTGGGTACACTTATGCGAATGCACTGTTCACCTGAATACCATCCATCCTATGCTACCAAAGGAAAAGGTTTGAGAACTGAAGTGTTACAAGTTAACACCACAAAAGCTTCAACTTGCCTTTCATAGCTTTCTATAACTGGACCTATTTCAACATACATATTTCTTACAGAAAACCTCTCTTTTAGCTCAGCAGGGCAATTTACCTTCCCAAGAATAAGCAATATGCTCTCCTGCTCCTAATCTAGGTATGGAAAATAGTTTCTTATCAGAAGTGCAAATTCTTATTATTTGGTAGTAGTGGCCTAAAGAATTGTTAAAACTAGGATAGGCAGAAAAGAATGTCAGATGAGAATTCTTCCAACTATATCCTAGTTTCCTGAAATTCTCTTTTCCTTTTCTGTCAAAAGTAATGTTATTTTGGTCTTAAATACCTGCTTTAAAAAAAAACAAATTTACTCATCATATACTAGGAATTCATTTTCATTAGCCTAAGCAATATTTGTCTATAAACACTAATTTTACATTAGTATGTTTGTGGTCTTTTACTCTTAAATATGGAAATCCCTTTCCTTGTATACACTTGATATTGCTGAAAATAAAAACCTTTATTTTTTTAAATAGAAGGAAAGACAAACTTTAACAAAATATATCCAAGTGATTATAAATTTTAAATTAATGGGTGATTTAATTATGCTAATTTACTGTGTATAATTTAGCTTTCCACAAATGAATGCACAAGTCAAATTGATATTGATCTATTTTATATTAAATATATTCTCTCTGAAATGTGCTGTCAAGTTAGAATAGTTTAGTAAGATTTTCCTTTAAAAAAGTAAAATGCTAAATATACTCTATATGTGGCCACTTGGAAAAGAAGCCACATTTTCAATCTTAATGAAAATCCCTTCAAACAACTGAATAGAGTTCATTCTTATTAAAAGCTCTTCAGCCTAACCTTTGCTCAAACTCAAAGAATGGTATTTTAGAAAGTTGTCCCTTTTTATTGTGATTTTGCATTGCTGAAGTAGTGAATACAAATTGCTGAAAAGCTCTGAAGTTGCTATTGGAAGAGTCCAATTAGGTTTGGGTTAATTTGCGTATAAAAGGCAGCACTCCAGTCCATACTAGAGCTGCCTATAAAGGAGTGGTTTATATTTTCCTCTTAGAACAGATTTTGATAGAGGTTTTCTCCAAGTGAATACTGTAATCAGAGATGGTTTATTGGAATGAGTTTTTAGTAATCATTTCTGGCAGGTACAGGTATGGTACAGCACTTGAGCAGTGCTGCACCTTTTTTTTTTTAATCTGACATTTCATTTATGTTTGACCATTTTCATCTGGGAGAAATGATGGAGTGGCACAAGAGTTTTTTTGAAGATGGTAGAAATAATACCTTTCAGTATTGCCTCATTATAGAGAGAATGTTCTAGTTACAGTCGTTGATCCTTTCATATCTAGGGGAAACTTGAAAAACTGTTTTACATAACCTAAAAGTGCTTTTTAGTTAAAAAAAGGCTGCTATAACAAGATGTTTTGAGTGCCCTGGATTCTCCTGATTTTAAATTCACTTGAGATTTCATCTTTACAACATTCTCTTCTAGGAATTTTTTATTTTAATTGTATTTGTCTGATATTAACCAATACAATATTAATAAACATGTAAAGTGAGTCCTTAGTTGTATCTTTGTTTCTTGGACTGTCTACTGTAATTTTTCTGCAGTTGGTTACAAAGCTATAATCAAGACATAATAATGCAAAATAATTTAAAGTTCTAGTTTATGTCATCCTAGCATTATTTCTAATATCATGTTCAAGTACACTTTCTTCTTATCTTAAAACATTTCTATGTAGTTGGGTTGACAAGTTCTGAAATGTAATGATATAGATAAAGCACAGAATTAATGTCTGAAAAATACTAATTTCAGCTCTTTTTCTAGGAATTATTTTTCTAAATTTTGTATCTATGCTTATTTATTGACTCCCTCTCTATTATTTCAGACCTTTAGAACATAAGTCATTTAAAGAAGTAGAAACTGACTCATGTATGGTCATAATTTTTCAGTATTTTTATTTACTTGTGACAATATGCAAAAGATAACACTAAATCCAAAACTTTCTAAGTGGAAAATAATTTCAAAGAATGGTCATGTTTGTTGTTTTTTAGATCATGGTTTTGTTCTCCTATCAAGACAAAGGGGAGAATATGTTATAAAATTTTGTCATCATAAAAATGTTTTAAACTTTAAAATTTACATCAGAAGATTTACTGAATTTAAACATTCCAATAAACTAGTTTCTTGAGTCAATTAACTCCTGTTAGGAAGATTATTTACATATCGTTGCTTGTGTATTAGACTTAAAGAGATGGTAAGAATAATCATCCAAACCTACTGCTGACATTTAAAACACCTTGAATAGACATCCTTTTTGCCCTTATCATAATTAAAGTGAAGGCTAAATGCCTTGGTAAACTAATACAGTACCTTATATTCATAACATATGAATGCCTATACTCAAACTTTTAATTAACAATCAATGCAGACACTTGCTTTATTCTAAGAACTGAGATTGAAATGACACTCTTTAGGAACTTATGGCCCAATGGAGAAATCAAACATGTTAATAATTATAATACAGTGGGAGTAGGCTATAAAAAGTGAGAACCCATGGAACCATGTAACATTAAACAAGAGGGAAAAAGACTTCTAAGTGTGAGAAAACAGTTAAACAACCAAAAGAGGGGCTGAAGGCCTAATCTTTGGCAGCAGAGATGGTTCAATAGAATAAGATATTGAGCAGTTAGAATTGAAAATACTTGGTAAATTACTGAGT
Source organism: Budorcas taxicolor (assembly GCF_023091745.1). Classification (NCBI taxonomy): domain Eukaryota; kingdom Metazoa; phylum Chordata; class Mammalia; order Artiodactyla; family Bovidae; genus Budorcas; species Budorcas taxicolor. The sequence goes on from NC_068935.1 coordinate 31,586,889, forward strand.
GTAGAGAGTGAGAAAGAGGTAAGTATGAAGGAAAACTTCAAGATTTTTAGCTATATGAAATGGTTCAATGGCACTATCATTAACCAAAGTATGGATAACGGGAGCTGGAGCTACTTTCAAGAGATTGAAAAGTTAAGGAATTTGTTGGAGTAGCCTATCAGACAACATAAGGAGATTTCAGCAAGAAATTGAAAATATATGATTGAATATCAGAAAGAAAATGAGTAATGAAGATATGGAGAATATAACAGGAAAAAATAAAGACTTTTAGAGAGGATGAGAATGCCTAGAAAAATTCAGTAAGATACAGCATACTAATACATATATATGGAATTTAGAAAGATGGTAACAATAACCCTGTATGCGAGACAGCAAAAGAGACACAGATGTATAGAACAGTCTTTTGGACTCTGTGGGAGAGGGAGAGGGTGGGATGATTTGGGAGAATGGCATTGAAACGTGTATAATATCATATTTGTAACAAATCGCCAGTCCAGGTTTGATGCATGATACTGGATGCTTGGGGCTGGTGCACTGGGATGACCCAGAGGGATGGTATAGGGAGGGAGGAAGGGGCAGGGTTCAGGATGGGGAACACGTGTATGCCTGTGGCAGATTCATGTTGATTTATGGCAAAATCAAGACAATATTGTAGAGTAATTAACCTCCAATTAAAATAAATAAATTTATATTAAAAAAAGAATAATTGGATGGAATCTTAAGACCATTGGTGTTTAAAATGTGGTTAGAAGAGAAATTCAATAAAGGAAAATGAGAAATAGATCGAGTACAGGGAAACCCAGAGGGGAAAAATATATAAATAAGAAATTGTTTTAATGTAGTTATAAGGGTCATCATAGTCAGATGCCACAAATGAGTAAGGAAAGAAATATTTTCAAAAGCAGACCATTAATGAAACTTTCTCTAGCACTTCAGTAAAATAGAAGATGGAAGACAGACAATATTAATTTAAAGTGTTTGGTCAAATACAAAGAATTCAGAAATTTTAAAGTATTTATGCAAGTATGTAAGATAAATTTTTACATAAAAATCATAAATATGATAACAAAATAACTTGAAGATCCCAAAAATATGAGCCAAAAATGAGATGGGATACTATCCAAAAGTTTAAAAAGGAATGAAAAAAAATGAAACCTGAGAAGTTTCATAGAGATACATATTATAAACTCATGAGAGACAAACTTTATGTATATATATTTATATTCTAAATATGTATCTATATTTAAACTTCTGGATTGCAGCCATTCTGACTGGCATGAAATGGTACCTCATTGTGGTTTTGATTTGCATTTCTCTGATAATGAGTGATGTTGGGCATCTTTTCATGTGTTTGTTAGCAGCCACTATGGAGAATAGTGTGGAGAGTCCTTAAAAACCTGGAAATAGAACTTCCTTATGACCCAGCAATCCCACTGCTGGGCATACACACCAAGGAAACCAGATTTGAAAGAGACCTGTGTACCCCAATGTTCATCTCAGCACTGTTTATAATAGCCAGGACATGGAAGTAACCTAGATGTCCATCAGCAGATGAATGGATAAGAAAGCTGTGGTACATATACACAATGGAGTATTCCTCAGCCATTAAAAAGAATACATTTGAATCAGTTCTAATGAGGTGGATGAAACTGGAGCCGATTATACAGAGTGAAGTAAGCCAGAAAGAAAAACACCAATACAGTATACTAACACGCATATATGGAATTTAGAATGATGGTAACGATAACCCTGTATGCGAGAGAGCAAAAGAGACACAGATGTATAGAACAGTCTTTTGGACTCTGTGGGAGAGGGAGAGGGTGGGATGATTTGGGAGAATGGCATTGAAACATGTATAATATCATATATGAAATGAATCGCCAGTCCAGGTTCGATGCATGATACTGGATGCTTGGGGCTGATGCACTGAGATGACCCAGAGGGATGGTACGGGGAGGGAGGAGGGAGGGGACTTCAGGATGGGGAATACATGTATACCTGTGGTGGATTCATGTTGATGTATGGCAAAACCAATACAGTATTGTAAAGTAATTAACCTCCAATTAAAATAAATAAATTTATATTAAAAAATATGTATCTATATTTATGAAGCATACTTTCCCCTAACCTTTTCTGACATTGTGAAATGAATTCAACGCCAGCATGGATTGCTGCTGCCATTGTCAACTGATATAATCTCTTAGACATTCATGTGATAATTTCTATGAAAACTATAAAATATTCATATCTTTCGACACTCAAACTCAATTTTTAAGAATCTACTATAAAGGAATTATCGAAAATGTGCTCCAAATATGTATTAGGGTTATTCTTCTGAGAAGTATTTTCAGTGCTTAAAAACTGGAAGCTAAATGCTCAACAATAAAAGTATGTTATTTTAAACAATGTCTTATCTAATAGATGACTTGTCAGAAAATCATTAAAGATTATGTTCATAAAAATAGCAGTAAGGAAATGTATTCTCTATAATATTAAATGGAAAAGTGTACAAAATTATGTTATTAATGATTTTAACTATGTGAAATATACTGTTGTAATAATAGGTTTTACCCCATGTGTCAGCAATTATTTTTTAATGAAAAGGGCCAGATAGTAAATATTTTTGGGTTTTTGGACTACACAGTCTCGGCTGCAACTGCTTAACTTTCCCATTATGATGTGAAAGCAACCGTATATAACACATAAGTAAATGGTTGTGCTGTCTTTCAGTGAAACTTTATTCACAAAAGCAGGTGGTAGGCTATAGTTTGGTAGGCACCAAGCAATTAGTTTTCTAAAAATGCAGATAATATTTTTACTTTTTGTCTTCCGATTTTATAGAAATAACTTTTAAAAATCAAAAGTAAAGGGCAGGATCAAGATGGCAGAGTAGGAAGATGCTGAGCTCACCTCCTCCTGACAAACACATCAACATTGTAACTACATACAGAACAACTCTCTCTGAGAATCACTTGAAGATTAGCAGAGTAGTTCTTCTACAACTAATGTTATAGGGAGAGGACTATATGAACTCTATTTGGAATGGAGGGTAAGTGGTACAGTTGGGACCCACACCATGGTGGACAAACCTGAAGAGGATGGTCATATCACAGGCTCAGGGATCCTGTGTTGGAGTAAAGGAATTCAAATCTCACATTAGACCCTCTAGCCTTAGGGTCTGGCATCAGAAACATGAGCCCCCTTGGTTGGCTGGAAAAGCAGTGGGGCTTACTGGAGGGCTGTAGGAAATTGAAATCTGCTTTTGAGGAGTGCACTTATAGATTTACTTGCCCTCAGGTCTAGTATAGAGGTAGCATATTGAAAACCACCTGGTATTTTGGCCAGTCTACCAGAACTACTCCCTAATTCATCCTCCAGCCCACACGAGGTTCAGGCTCCGGTCCTTCCAGCTCTGGCACTGCTCCCTGCCCAGGTGGAAATCACCACTGCACCTTGGGTGAAGCCAAGATTTCTACTGGGCTCCTGTTCTTGGGGCCACAGCCCTACCTCTGGGTCAAGGCAAAGGCAGCTATTAAGCTGGGGAGAAGCCTAGGCCTTTTGTTCCAACCACTCCATTTCTGGCACTGTCTCTAGCCAAAGGGGAAACCACCATCATGCTAAGATAAACTTACCTTGATTCAGACTGTGGCTCTAGCTCTTGGGGCCCTGACCCCACCAAATGACAGGACATTCGAGTACCACTGAGGCTGGAAGAAGTCCCAGCTCTGATAAGGCTCCCACTATGCCTCTCTAGTTCCAGCGATTTTTGTTGTTGTTCTTCAGTCGCTCAGTCGTGTCCAACTCTTTGTGACCCCATGCACTGCAGCACGCCAGGCTTCCCTGTCCTTCACCATCACGTGGAGCTTGCTCAAACTCATGTCCATCGAGTCAGTGATACCATTTAACCATCTCAAACTTTGTCATCCCCTCTCCTCCTGCCTTCATTCTTTCCCAGCATTAGGGTCTTTTCAGTGATTTAGCTATTCACATCAGGTGACCCAAGTATTGGAGCTTCAGCATCAGTCCTTCCAATGAATATTCTAGATTGATTTCCTTTAGGACTGACTGGTTTAATCTCCTTGCAGTCCAAGGGACTCTCAAGAGTCTTCTCCAACACCACAGTACAAAACCATCAATTCTTCAGTATTCAACCTTCTTCATGGTCCAACTCTCACACCCATACATGACTATTGGAAAAACCATAGTTTTGACTAGACAGACCTATGTTCACAAAGTAAGGTCACAGCTTTTTAATATGCTGTCTAGGCTGGTCATACCTTTTCTTTCAAGGAGCAAACGTCTATTAATTTCATAGCTGCAGTCACCATCTGTAGTGATTTTGGAGCCCACACATGTACCCCAATGTTCATCGCAGCACTGTTTGTAATAGCCAGGACATGGAAGCAACCTAGATGTCCATCAGCAGATGAATGGATAAGAAAGTTGTGGTACATATACACGATGGAGTATTATTCAGCCATTAAAAAGAATACATTTGAATCAGTTCTAATGAGGTGGATGAAACTGGAGCCAATTATACAGTGAAGTAAGCCAGAAAGAAAAACACCATACTAACACATATATATGGAATTTAGAAAGATGGTAACAATAACCCTGTATGCAAGACAGCAAAAGAGACACAGATGTATAGAACAGTCTTTTGGACTCTGTGGGAGAGGGAGAGGGTGGGATGATTTGGGAGAATGGCATTGAAACATGTATAATATCATATAAGAAACGAATCGCCAGTCTAGGTTCGATGCATGATACAGGATGCTTGGAGCTGGTGCACTGGGATGACCCAGAGGGATAGTATGGGGAGGGAGGGGGGTGGGGGGTTCAGGATTGGGAACACGTGTACACCTGTGGTGGATTCATGTTGATGTATGGTAAAACCAATACAATATTGTAAAGTAATAATGATAATAATAAAAACAATAAAAAAGAAAGAAAATAGTCTGTCACTGTTTCCTTTTTTTCCCCATCTATTTGCCATGAAGTGATGCTACTGGATGCCACAATCTTAGTTTTTTGAATGCTGAGTTTTAAGCCAGGTTTTTCCACTGTTCACTTTCACTTTTAGTTCCTCTTTGCTTTCTTTAGTTCCTCTTTGCTTTTTGCCATAAGGGTGGTGTCATCTGCATACCTGAGTTTATCAATATTTCTCCTGGCAATCTTGATTCTAGCTTGTGCTTCATCCAGCCTGGCATTTCGTATGGTGTACCCTGCATATAAGTTAAATAATCAGGGTGACAATATACAGCCTTGACTTACTCCTTTCCCAATTTGGAACCAGTCCATTGTTCCATGTCAGGTTCTAACTGTTGCTTCTTGACCTGCATACAGGTTTCTCAGGAGACAGATAAGGTGGTCTGGTATTGCCATCTCTTTAAAAATTTCCACAGTTTGTTGTGATCTACATAGTCAAAGGATTTAATATAGCAATAAAGCAGAGGTAGATGTTTTTCTGGAATTCTCTTGACTTTTCTGTGATCCAACAGATGTTGGCAATTTGATCTCTGATTCCTCTGCCTTTTCTAAATCCAGTTTGAACATCTAGAAGTTCTCAATTCACATACTATTGAAGTCTGGTTTAGAGAATTTTGAGCATTACTTTTCTACTTTCTAGGTCAACATTCAGAAAACTAAGATCATGGCATCTGGTCTCATCACTTCATGGCAAATAGATGGGCAAACAGTGGAAACAGGGACAGACTTTATTTTGGGGGGCTCCAAAATCACTGCAGATGGTGATTGAAGACATGAAATTAAAAGACGCTTACTCCTTGGAATGAAAGTTATGACGAACCTAGAAAGCATATTAAAAAGCAGAGATATTACTTTGCCAACAAAGGTCCATCTAGTCAAGGCTATGGTTTTTCCAGTGGTCATGTATGGATGTGAGGGTTGGACTGTGAAGAAAGCTGAGCACTGAAGAACTGATGCTTTTGAACTGTGGTGTTGGAGAAGACTCTTGAGAGTCCCTTGGACTGCAAGGAGATCCAACCAGTCCATCCTAAACGAGATCAGTCCTGGGTGTTAATTGGAAGGACTGATGTTGAAGCTGAAACTCCAATACTTTGGCCACCTAATGTGAAGAACCAACTCATTGGAAAAGACCCTGATACTGGAAAGACTGGGGGCAGGGGGAGAAGGGGACATAGAGGATGAGATGATTGGATAGCATCACCAACATGATGGACATGAGTTTGAGTGGGCTCTGGGTGTTGGTGATGGACAGGGAAGCCTGGCTTGCTGCAGTCCATGGAGTCATAAAGAGTCAAACACGACTGAGCAACTGAGCTGAAGTGAAAACAGTTCATCACAACCAAACTGTCCATATAGGAATTGTTACAGAATCTAAGAAATAAGAAAATATATAAACAATCTCACTGGTAAAGGTAAATATACAGTAAACAGAGTGGACCAATCACTTAAATAAGTTAATACAAAGGTGAAGAGACAAAAATTATAAAATCAATCATAACTACAATAAACAATTTAGGGATACAAATAAAGTATGACACCAAAGTATGATATCAAAATAAAAATATTGTGGGGGCATGGGGGTAAAAATTTTAGAACTTTTAAAATGTGCTTGAATTTAAATAACTATAAGTTTAGAACAAGTATGATTATAGATACAGACATGGATATATAGATTAGCCTCATGGTAACTAGAAAACCTACAAAAAATGCACAAAAAAAAGAGAAAGGAGTACACATATAATACTAAAGACAATCAAACTATAAGGGAAGTAATTACCAAAAGAAGAAAATAACAGAAAACTACAGAAATATCAAACAGAAAACAAGTATCAAAATGGCAACAAGTACATACTCTGTTTCCTTTACTTATGTGAAGAGTACATCACTTGAAATGCCAGGCTGGATGAATCACAAGCTGGAATCAAGATTGCTGGGAGAAACACCAACAAACTCAGATATGTAAATGATACCACTCTAAATGCAGAAAGTGAAGAGGAACTAAAAAGCCTCTTGATGAGAGTGAAAGATGAGACTGGAAAAGTTGGCTTAAAACTGAACATTCAAAAAACAAAGATCATGGCACCTGGCCCCATCACTTCATGGCACATAGATGGGGAAAAACTAGAAGCAGTGACAGATTTTATTTTATTGGTCTCCAAAATCACTGCTGATGGTGACTGCAGCCATGAAATTAAAAGACACTTCCTCCTTGGAAGGAAAGCTATAACGATATTAGACTGCATATTAAAAAGCAGAGATATCACTTTGTTGACAAAGGTCTGTCTAGTCAACTATGTTTTTTTCCAATATGGATGGATGTGAGAGTTGGACCATAGATAAGGCAGAGCACCAAAGAATTGATGCTTTAGAACTGTGGTGCTGGAAAAACACTTGCCTTCAAGGAGATCAAACCAGTTAATCTTAAAGGAAATCAATCCTGAATATTCATGCTGAGGCTCCAATACTTTGGTCACCTGTTGCAAAGAGCTGACTCATTGGAAAAGATCCTTTAGCTGTGAAAATTTGAAGGTAAAAGGTGAAGAGGGTGGCAAAGTATGAGATAGTTGGATGACATCACCGACTCAATGGACATGAATCTGAGCAAACTCTGGGAGATAGTGAAGGACAGGGAAGCCTGACAAGGTGCAGTCCATGGGGTTGCAAAGAGTCGGACATAAGTCTGAGTCAACAACAACATACCTATTAATAATAACATTAATAATACACACTCTAAACAAAAGACATACGGTGGCTGAATGGATAGAATGAATCAAAAAGCAAGATCCATCTATATGCTACTTAAAAAGACTCACTTTAGAGCTAAAAACACATATAGCAGAAATAGTGAAGGAATGGAAAAACATACCCAATGCAAATAGAACAAAAAGAAACCTATGGTAGCAATACTCATGTCTGGCAAAATAGACTTAAAAACAAAGTCTATAAAAAGGCAAAGTATGGCAATATATAATGAAAAAGGGGCAATTCAAGAATAGGATATAACATTCATAAACACATATGCACTGAATATAGGAGCACCTAAATATATAAAGTATATACTAAAATAAAAGAAGTCAACAGCAATAGTAGTAGCAAACTTCAGTACCCAAATTATAGCAATGAATAGATCATGCTGACAGAATAAGCAATAAGGAATAAGTGGCCTTAAAATGACAAAAAAAATACCAGATGACTTACTAGACTTCTACAAAATATTCCATCCCAAATCAGCAGAATACACATTCTTTTCAAGGGCATATGAAACATTCTCAAGGATAGATCATATGCTAGGCTATAAAACAACTCTAAATACATTTAAGAAGATTGAAATTATATCAAACATTTTCCTAATCACAGTGGTATGAAACTAAAATCAATCACAGGAAGAAAGATGGGAAAAACACAAACACAGGGAAACTAAACAACATGCTACTAAAAAACCAGCAGGTCATAGATATATAAAAGAGGAAATTAAAGAATACCTTAAGATGAATAAAAATAGAAATACAACTTTCTCACATCTATAGAACACATCAAAAGCAGTTCCAAGAGGGAAGTATAGCAATACAGGTCTATCTCAAGAAACAAAAAAAAAAAAAAAAAAAAAAAGGAAAGTTATCCTATGTCCATCAATTGGAAGCATTAATATTGTTAAAATGTCTATACTATCCAAAGCAATCTACAGATTTAATACAATCGCTATCAATACACCCAAGACATTTTTCACAGACTGTGTTAGTCACTCAGTCGTGTCCGACTCTTTGCAACCTCACGGACTCTAGCCCGCCAGGCTTCTCTGTCCATGGAATTCTCCAGGCAAGTATACTGGAGTGGATTGCCATTTCCTTCTCCAGAGGAACTTCCCAACCTAGGGATAAAACCCTGATCTCCTGCCTCATAGGCAGATTCCTTACCATTTGAGTTGGAATAAATAATTCTAAAATTATTATGAAATCACACATGATCCCGAATAACCAAAGCAATCTTCAGACAAAAGAAAAAAGCTGAAGGTATCATGCTCCCTGACTTAAGACTATACTACAAAATTACTGCAATCAAAAAAGTATGATACTGGCACAAAAAGAGACACTCAGATCAATGGAACAGAATTGAGAGCTCAGAAATAAACCCACATACCTGTGGTCAACGAAGATGTTACAAAAGAGGGAAGAATATACAGCAGGGGAAACCCAGACTCTTCATTAAGTGGTGTTGGGAAAACTTGACAGCTATGTGTAAAAGAATGAAACTAAAACATTTTTTCACACCATGTACAAAAATAAAGTAAGATGTATTAAATAACTATATGTAAGACCTGGAATCATAAAATTACTAGAAGAAAGCATAGGTAGTATGTTCTTTGATATCAGTCTTAGCAATAATTTTTGGATATGTCTCCTCAGGCAAGAGAAATAATAGCAAAAATCAACAAGTGGAACCTAATTAAACTTAAAAGCTTTTGCACAGCCAAGGAAATCATCAGCAAAATGAAAAGTCAACTGACAGAATGGGAGAAATGTTTGTTAACAGTATGGCTAGTGAGGAGCTAATATCCAAAGCATAAAAATCAATCATACAATTCAGTTTCACAAAAACAAACAACCTGATTAAAAATCAACAGAGGACCTAAATAGACTTTTATTTATTTATTTTTTACCACAGAATACATAAAAATGACCAACAGGGACAAGAAAGATGCTTAAAATCATTAATCATAAGGGAAATTCAAATCAATATAATGAGATGCCACATCACACCAGTCAAATGGCTGCTGTCAAAAACATAAGAAATAACAAGTGTTGACGATGATGTAGAGAAAAGGGAACACTTGTGCACTATTGGCAGGAATATAAATTGGTATAGCCTTTATGGAAAATAGCCTGCAGCTACGTCAAAAATAGAATATCTATGTGATCTATAAACCTCACTTCTAGGTATTTATCTGAAAAAAAAAAAAAAAAAAACGAAAACACTAATACCAAAAGATACATGCACCCAAATATTCATGGCAGCATTCTTTACAACAGCCATGATATAGAAGCAACCTAAGTGTGTGCAAAAGATGAACAGATTAAGAAGATGTAGTATATATAAACAATGCTATATTACTCAGACATAAAAAGGAATGAAATTTTGCCATTTGAGACAACATGGAAGGATCTGAAGGGAAATATGACTAATGAAATAAGTCAAAAAAAGAAAGACAAATGCTGTATGTTTTCACTTATTATGGAATCTAAAAAATAGAACAAAGGAAAAAATATAACAAACCAGAAACAGACTACCAGTTATAGACAACAGTTCAGTTCATTTGCTCAGTTGTGTCTGACTCTTTGCAACCCCATGGACTGCAGCACGCCAGGTCTCTCTGTCTATCACCAACTCCCAGAGTCTACTCAAACTCATGTCCATCGAGTCAGTGATGCCATCCAACCATCTCATCCCCTGTCGTCCCCTTCTCCTCCTGCCTTCAATCTTTCCCAGCATCAGGTCTTTTCAAATGAGTCAGTTCTTTGCATCAAGTGGCCAAAGTATTGGACCTTCAGCTTCAGCATCAGTCCTTCCAATGAATATTCAGGACTAAATTCCTTTTAGGATGAAATGGTTGGACCTCCTTGCAGCCCAAGGGACTCTCAAGAGTCTTCTCCAACACCACAGTTTAAAAGTATCTATTCTTTAGCACTCAGGTTTCTTTATACTCCAACTCCAACATCCACACATGATTACTGGGAAATCATAGCCTTGACTAGATGGACTTTTGTTGGCAAAGCAATGTCTCTACTTTTTAATATGCTGTCTAGGTTGTTCATAACTTTCCTTCCAAGGAGTAAGCGTCTTTTAATTTCACCACTGCAATCACCATCTGCAGTGCTTTTGGAGCCCCCAAAATAAAGTCTGTCTGTGTTTCCACTGTTTGACCATCTATTTGCCATGAAGTGATGGGACCAGATACCATGATCTTAGTTTTCTGAATGTTGAGATTTAAGCCAAAATTTTCACTCTCCTCTTTCACTTTCATCAAGAGGATCTTTAGTTCTTCATGTTCTGTCATCAGGGTATGTCATCTGCATTTCTGAGGTTATTGTATTTCTCTTGATTCCAGCTTGAACTTCATCCATCCCAGTGTTTCTCATGATGTACTCTGACTATAAGTTAAATAAGCAAGGTGATAATATACAGCTATGACTTACTCCTTTCCTGATTTGGTACCAGTCTGTTGTTCCATGTCCAGTTCTATCTGTTGCTTCGTGACTTGCATACAGATTTCTCAAGAGGCAGGTCAGATGATCTGGTATCCTCGTCTCTTTAAGAATTTTCCACAGTTTGTGGTGATCCACACAGTCAAATGCTTTGGCACAGGCAATAAAGCAGAAATAGATGCTTTTGTGGAACTCTCTTGCTTTTTCGATGATCCAACAGATGTTAGCAATTTGATCTCTGGTCCCTCTGCCTTTTCTAAAACCAGCTTCAACATCTGGAATTTCATAGTTCACATACTTTTGAAGTCTGGCTTGGCGAATTTTGAGCATTATTCTTCTAGTGTGTGAGATGTGTGCCATTGTGCAGTAGTTTGAACATTATTTGGCATTGCCTTTCTTTGAGATTGGAATGAAAACTGGCCTTTTTCAGTCCTGTGGTCATTGCTGCATTTTCCAAATTTGCTGGCATATTGAGTGCAACACTTTCACAGCATCATCTTTTAGGATTTGAAATAGCTCAACTGGAATTCCATCACCTCCACTATCTTTGTTTTTAGTGATGCTTCCTAAGGCACACTTGACTTTACATTCCAGGATGTTTGACTCTAGGTGGGTGGTTACACTATCGTGATTATCTGGGTCATGAAGATCTTTTTTGTATAGTTCTTCTGTGTATTCTTGTCACCTCTTCTTAATATGTTCTGCTTCTATTAGGTCCATAACATTTCTGTCCTTTATTGAGCCCATCTTTGCATGAAATGTTCCCTTGGTATCTCTAATTTTCTTGAAGAGATCTCTAGTCTTTCCCAATCTATTGTTTTCCTCTATTTCTTTGCACTGGTCACTGAGGAAGTTTTTCTTATGTCTTCTTGCAATTCTTTGGAACTCTGCATTCAAATGGGTATATCTTTCCTTTTCTACTTTGCTTTTCATTTCTCTTCTTTTCAAAGCTATTTGTAAGGCTTCCTCAGAAAACCATTTTGCTTTTTTGCATTTATTTTCCTTGGGGATGGTCTTGATCACTGTCTCCTGTACAATCTCATATACAATCCATAGTTCATCAGACATTCTGTCTATCAGGTCTAATCCCTTAAATCTATTTCTCACTCCCACTGTATAATCATAAGAAATTTGATTTAGGTCATATCTGAATGGTCCTGTGGTTTTCCCTATTTTCTTCAATTTAAGTTTGAATTTGGCAATAAGGAGTTCATGACAGTAAGCTCCTTGTCTTGTTTTTGCTGACTGTACAGAGCATCTCCATCTTTGGCTGCAAAGAATATAGTCAATCTGATTTCCATTATTGACCATCTGGTGATGCCCATGTGTAGAGTCTTACCTAGTGTTGTTGGAAGAGGGTGTTTGCTATGACCAGTGCTTTCTCTTGGCAAAACTCTGTTAGCCTTCATTCTGTACTCCAAGGCCAAATTTTCCTCTTACTCCAGGTATCTCTTGACTTCCTACTTTGCATTCCAGTCCCCTATAATGAAAAGGACATTTTTTTTCGGTGTTAGTTCTAGCAGGTCTTGCAGGTCTTCATAAAACTATTCAACTTCAGCTTCTTCAGCATTACTGGTCAGAGCATAGACTTGGATTACTGTGATATTGAATGGTTTGCCTTGGAAACAAACAGAGATCATGCTGTCATTTTTGAGATTGCACCCAAGTATTGCATTTTTGCCTCTTTTGTTGACTATGATGGCTACTTCATTTCCTTCTAAGGGATTCTTGCCCACAATAGTAGATATAATGGTCATCTGAGTTAAATTCACCCATTCCATTTCATTTTGTTTGCTGATTCCTAAAATGTCGACATTCACTCTTGCCATCTCCTGTTTGACCACTTCCAATTTGCCTTGATTCATGGACCTAACATTACAGGTTCCTATGCCAGGATGAAATAGGTTCCTACCTAGCAGGGTGGTAGGCAGTGTAGTGGTGGCTGCATGGTGCTGGAGCAGCTATGAGGAGATATCCCAAGTCCAAGGGCAAAGGACAAGCCCCAGCAAGACGATAGGAGGGGCAAATTTGCATTTAGCATCAAACCCCATTCCTGCCAGAGATGCTCAGAGGGGTCAAGCAAACCTTGTGCACACCAGGATCCAGGGACCCCACAGTGACAGAACTGTGTTTGAGTGTCTCCTGTGGATGTGTGGGTCAACAGTGGACTGCCTCAGGGGCAGGGGCTCTGGGTACAGCAGACTTGGTTATGGCATAAGCCCTCTTGGAGGAGGTCACCATTAATCCCATCATTGAGCTTCCAGAACTTACACAGTACTGGGAAACGACTCTTGTAGGGCACAGACAGAACCTTGTATACATCAGGACCCAGGAGAAAAGAGCAGTGTCCCCACAAGATACTGACCCAGACTTGACCAGGAATGTCCAGGAGTCTCCAGCAGAGGCATGGGTCATGGTGGCCTGTTGCAGGGTTGGGGGCACTGAGTGTAGCAGTACATACATGGGTTCTTTTGAAGGAGGTTGCCATTACCTTCATTACCTCCACCATAGTTTGGCCCCTGGTAAATAGCAAGTAGGGAACACAGCTGCACTCATCAAGAGAAAGTTGGATTAAAGATTTACTGAGCATGGCTCCGCCCATCAGAACAAGACCCAGTTTCCCCGTCAGTCAGTCTCTCCCATCAGGAAGCTCCCATAAGCCTCTTATCCTTCTCCATCAGAGGGCAGACAGACAGAAAACCACAATCACAGAAAACTCACCAATCTGATCAAATGGACCACCAGCTTGTCTAACTCAATGAAACTATGAGCCATGCTGTGTAGGGCCACCCAAGACCGACAGGTCATGGTAAAGAGTCCTGACAAAACGTGGTCCACTGGAGAAGGAAATGGCAAACCACTTCAGTATTTTTGCCTTGAGAACCCTATGAACAGTATAGAGAACAACCTGCTAGTTACTAGAGGGGAGAGGAGATGGGGAGGATAAAAATAGGTAAATAGGATAAAAAGGTACAAACTCTTAGGTATAAAATAAATAAGTTACAAAGATGTAAGGTACAGAAAGGAAATATAGCTAATATTTATTAATAACTTTGTATGGAGTATAATATATAAAATTATTGAATTACTATGTTGTATAGTTTAATACAATATTTGAATTAAATATATTCTATAAAAAATAAAAAGAAAATATTTTCAAAAGTCTATGTGATAATAATTGTAGAAGGCAATGGCACCCCACTCCAGTACTCTTGCCTGGAAAATCCCATGGACGGAGGAGCCTGGTAGGCTGCAGTCCATGGGGTCGCTAAGAGTCAGACACGACTGAGCAACTTCACTTTCGCTTTTTACTTTCATGCATTGGAGAAGGAAATGGCAACTCACTCCAGTATCCTTGCCTGGAGAATCCCAGGGACGGGGGAGCCTGGTGGGCAGCCATCTATGGGGTTGCACAGAGTCAGACGCAACTGAAGTGACTTAGCAGCAGCAGCAGCAGCATGTGATAATGATATTAAACACAGGGAAAGAAACTATTTCGGGGAATAATATATAGTCAAGAGTAAGGGGACGACAGAGGATGAGATGCCTGGATGGCATCTCCAACTCGGTGGACATGAGTTTGAGTGAACTCCGGAAGTTGGTGATGGACAGGGAGGCCTGGCATGCTGCGATTCATGGGGTTGCAAAGAGTCGACATGACTGAGCGACTGAACTGAACTTAACTGAAGGGTAATATGCATATGCATACACAGAAGGATTTAACTTATTGTACAAATTCAATAGAAAGAGTAAAAATAGGAAGTCACACTTGTCATCCCTAAGTCCAGCCCATGTGCTATAATTTGAATTACTATACCTTATTCTTATGAAATTTTAAATGTTAATATTATTAGGGAACATCCTATGTAAGTGTATTTCTATCTACTGCATTATTTTTGGGCTCCTCTGGTAACTCAGATGGTAAAAAAAAAAAATCCATCTGCAATACAGGAGACATGGGTTCAATCCCTGGGTTGGGAAGATCTCTTCAAGAAGAGAATGGCAATCCACTCCAGTATTCCTGCCTGGAGGATCCTATGGGCAGAGGAGCCTGTTGGGCCACAATCCATGGGGTCACAAAGAGTCATACATGACTGAGTGACTGAGCATACACACATCCATCCATTATTTTTATCAGTGATGTAATATTTAATTGTATGAATAAGATATAATTCATTTAATAATTCTCCTACTATGGCCAATTAGAATGATTGCTTCTATATGTATTACATTTATTTTAGGATAGGGAATATTCAAGCATGTGTAGGCTGATAAGGGCTTCTCAGGTGGCCCAGTGGTAAAGAATTCACCTGCCAGTGCAAGAGAAACAGCAGACGTGGGTTAGATCCTTTGGTCGGGAAGATACCCTGGAGAAGGGTATGGTTACCTATTCCAGTATTCTTGCCTGGAAAATTCCATGGATAGAGGGGTGTGGTGGGCTAAAGTCCATGGGGTAGCAAAGAGTCAGACATGACTGAGCGACTGAACATGCATGCATGCATAGACTGATAAACAGTAAATTGAAGGTATAAGAAATAGTAAATATTGATGGAGAGGGAGCTAAAAGGTCAGAGGGGATAAGTGCAAGTGAAAGAAAATAATGAACTTATCTGAGAAAGGAGGAAAACAAGTAGGTTTAAAATGGAGGAAAACAATATTGAGTTAACTTCTTTCTCTTTTTTTTTAAGAAAATACTATGCTAGGATTGAGGGTATGGAACTTGAGGAGGAGGTAAAGTTCAAAACAGCTTCCAGGGACAATGGAAGCAGTACATAAAATAATCACTCAGCTGCATTGACAATTCAGCAAACACATTCTGAGAGGTAGTGCTGATATGTGGAAGGAAGAAAAATGAGAGATTTAGGCACATAAAATAAATGAGAACAAGACATCTTTTAATGTGGATTGAAATGTTGCTCCATATTTTATAGTAGGTTTTTGATTGAGATTGTGTTTCAAGATTTTTTTAATGACTAAGATTGTGTGTTAAATAAAAGTAAGCAAACTATTCTTTTTTTAAAAAGACTTAAGAATGAAAATTGAGTTTAAATAAAGGGGTAGATAACCTACAGGGAAAATTGGCAGTAAAGAATCTGCTCTAAATTTCTGACCCCATTTCTGACTGAGATTAATATTACAAAATGGCTGATGAGACTGTAAGAATAATGCAATTAATCTTGGCTTCCTTCCTAATTTTGCTTGGATTATATATTTAAAATAAATTTGTGAAGACTTTCATTAAAATGTAAGATTTTAAATTTATGCTAAACTGTCTCAAATTTGTACTGAAGACAACTTGCACATTTCTACAGCACACCCCTACAGGCCAGTTGTAAAGTATTGTTAATGATTAACAAAAAGAATTTATTCTATATTCAAGAAATATTATAAAGAATCAACAGGAATAGGTTACCAGCTAGATTCTTATGTGTGTGTATGGGAAGGTGAAAATGCAGGGAGTAAACAATGGTTACTGTTAAGAGTAACAGGGATATTTTAAGGAAAGATAGGCTTTGGGAAAAGATCTCATTTTGAATCTCAGGATAACATATTTTGTATATTGAAATAAATTATTATTCTAATTTTACTAATTATTCTAATTCTAGATTGTGGTTTGTCTAAATTCAGTTTCCACAGATAATTTCAGAGAAGTGTTTCTCCCATATTAGATATTAATTGAAGTAGCTTTAAAGAAACCCAGGACTTTTCAACCTTCTTGTGAACCACTTCTTGGCAGTCTTGGGTAATTAATCCATTCTTAATTTTTCTAGATCAGAAACAAATTACAGTATTTTATAGAGTATTCTATCATTCAAGGCCCTTTACTCAGTAACTTATTTTTGTCTTTCTGTACTTAAAGCTGTTAATGAGTATTGACAGCCTTAATTGTGATTGTTTCCAAAGCTGGAGGCTACTCATTTCACCAAAGGTTTTCATTATAAATATGACATTAATAAGGGTTGTTTTAATTAAGTTATGGAAAAATTTTGGAAGTCAGTTTGTTGAATCTTGGCAAGAGAAAAGGCAAAAACATCCAATCAGAGTTATGTGTCATGAATTCTTGGGTACCTAAACAAAATCAAAGTAATTGTGGGAAATATGTTGATATATCAATATTATATATATATCAGTTAATTTAGTGGTTTAAATTCTGGCTGTGTCACTTGTTAGTAGAGTTATTGTTATTTATCCTATCTGAATTCAGTTTTATCACCTCTAAAATGGGACTAATAGTTGATTTTATCAGGTCTACTCTGTGAATAAGTTTATAAAACAGTATAAGTGCTCTATAAGTGTTAGATGTTATCATTTTGTTATTCCATAATCTAATCTTTACTGCATTTCCAGTCAACAACCTTGACATGGAGGATTCATATTACTTGATCTTGAATTCTTATTCCTCATTGTGTTGGTTGTTTGACCTTAAAAAATGATATTTAACCTCTCAACATTATTTTCATTGTCCAAATGAATAAGTATAATTATAGAACACCCTACACTGAAGATAAAAGTTACTCATGTATGTTGTATTTCTTATTATTGCCTAAATAATTACAATCTACAAATAAGGAAACCAAGACTTAAATACCTAGTCCATTATTCTACACTTAGTGTTTGGGAAAGCAGGGTCACAACCCAAGCCAATATTGTTAATACCATATTTACTCCATTAGCATCATCAAAATCATGTCCTTGATTTCTATTCTCTCTGCCACTGTTGTTATCTTTGAGGCCTTCATCATTTACTGGATTACTGCAAAAGCATGCTAAAACCTGTCATTCATTTCCAATGCATTTTATTTTTTTCAAGGATGAATTTTGTAAAACTCAATTCTAATCATGTCACATTTGTGATGAAAACTTTTCATTATTGAGTAGTTGTCTGTTGCCCCAAGAAAATATGTATTTTAAAACATGTATTTTAAATATGTGTATTTTAAAAATATATTTGAAAGACAAACACAGATCTACTGAATCAGAGTTGAGGCTGCTGTGATTTGGGGATTAAAAGACTACAGTATAAATTTTAAGCTCCTTAGGATAACATGTAAGACTTTGCATGATCTTTTCCTTTCCTACTTTTCTTTCATGATCCCTAACTTCCTCTATTCTTTCCCTCTAGCAATATACATGTTATTACATATACACTCATACATGAAACCTACTCATCTGCAAATATGTGCATGCACACACATCCAGTTGCTAGCTTGGAACTTTGGGCAAGTAACTAATTCACTCTAGGCCTTATTTTCTTATCTGAACTATGTGGACAACAAAATATTTTTTGTGAGGATTAAATTAAATAAAATTAAATATTTAGCAGAGTGTTTGATACAAAGTATGTTCTGAATTGTTATTGTTAATGTTACCACATATTACCTTAAGACATACTTTTACTTAGGGGGACATCTGTTCCATGCTTGCCAATTCTAGATTTCCAAGCTAAACCTATAATTAGTAGTGGTATCAAATAGAGAGTCCTCAAACACTGAGTTGGAAAGCCTATTCTTTCACATTTCAAACAGAATCTCTATTAAGCTGTTTCTAAAAAATGGAAAATGTTATAGACATACACTTTGTTATGTGGCAAGAAGTTAGATAATTTCCATTCAACTTCTTAACCATGGAGTATGCTTGTAACATTCTGACTACAAGGCTGTCTTTTCTCTGCAACCTGGCTTTCTCTTCATCTCCCACAAAGCTAATGGAAAGAGAATGAAGACTGGAAAAAATTACTACATATTTTATGTTTTGGGTGTTTGCTAAATATGCTGCCTTGTTTTGTTCTCAGGAACATTAGAAGGTCTAGAGATTTTCTTCACATGCTGGCAAAAAAACGAGATGGTTACAGAATGCTCCTCCATTTTAAGGCAGTAGCTAGAGGTGAAGGGAGAGGCAAAGCATAGAATTTCCTTTTTTTTTTCTTGTTTTCATACTGTATAATTTCTCTTATACCAGAACTCTCTGAGGACATGATGTTATACTGATATTGTTAGAGTTAAGTAAACCTGTAATGTAAGGAACAATAAACTGGTATGCAAAACATGTAACAAAAATATTTCATGTGATGTGTTTGGTCACAAAAAAGTAACATTTAAATATTAAAGAAATTAGCTTCAGTAAACAAGTATTCAATTGTTTTCTCTTCTGTTCTGTGAACAGTGCACATCAGAAAGACATGTGTGTAGACATTTCTATTTTTCTTCATGTCATCAAGGTAAAATGTCCAGATTTCCTCTATCAAAATTTACACATGTCATATACTTTAAAGATTTAGACTTGAATTTTCCAAGGGAAATTCCAAAGCAATATCTTAATATTTCTGCAAATTTCTAGGTAGGAATGTTTACATTGGCAAGATTGCCTCCAGCTCCCTATTACCTTTGTTAGACAATTGTTTTCTGTTAGGAATGTTGAAATTTTTTCTTCCCTTTTATTTTCTTCAAATTGGAATTATCTTCCCTCAAGTATCACACTCATAAAACCCTTTATAATGCAAACTTTAAACATTAGATAAGATTTGTTAAATAATGAGTCATGTAGATATTCCACAAAATTTGAAACCTCCCCTCTTCTTTTCTATTGTATTTTCATCCATTCCCAAATTTCTGATCCTTTCAAACATAAAACATATGGTTTCCACTTTTGTCTTGTTTCTCTTAAAACATGCTTTTCAAATGTCACCATCTTTCCCATCAAGCTTTATGAAGTATTACTAAACAAGGCACCCAAAGAAATTTTGTTTCCATTTATTTAAAAACATTTTCTCATCACACTGTATGTGCAACTTTGAAGCACTTGCCTATATTTGAGCTTGTTCCACATTTCTCTCTCTAGTATCTTTGTAGTAATAACATTTTTTCTCCATTATCCTTTAAAGTCTTATTACTGACATTTAAGCAATTGCATTCTTCCATTTTGTTATCCTACATTCTCCAATATTTGCAATGAAGACGTAGAACTAATGACAAATGTAACACTGAATAGTGTGAATTATAAAAACCTATCTTTTTAAAGTACTTTAAGAATAATCCATGTTTGCATTTAACACTCTACTCTTTCCTCTGCTCATGTTCATTAAAAAGATGGAAACTCAATGACAAATATTTATGTGATTTGATTTAAAAATTTTGTCTAGTAATCATTGTGCCTAATAGCACATAGATTCCTGTTCAGGGTAAAGGTGTAACTGTGATTATAACGGAAAGCTAAAGTAATAGTCAATATGTGGATAACCTATGACCTTGTCATTTAAATCTGGGCTCTGCATAAACAATTTAATTAATGAGAGTAAATTATCTGATAGGAAATAGACAAAAAAAGTTATTCATTAGGGATATACTTTGGGAATGTTTTTCATGAACGCTGGATTTTCTCTTACCAGAGCTGAAATGACATGCTATATGATAATGGAAGTTAAATATAGACTTGAGTTTCCTGAAAATACTTTTCTCTTTCTTTGATTAGTTAAAGCTGTAATTGTGAGCCCTGTGCTAATTCACCAGTAAAGCCAGTTGGCCTTAGAATTTTCTTCGCCAAAATAAAATAATATTTAAATTGAAATAGGGCTATTTAAATTTTCTACTTCCTCTTGAGTTAGTTTTGGTAACTTGCTGCATTCAGGATATTTGAACGTTTTATTTAGGTTGTCAAATTTAGTGCATAATATTGTTCACTGTATTACCTCCTTAATTTTTTTAACATTGGTAGCAATGTCTCCCCTTTCATGACAGATGTTAGAAGTTTATGTAATTTCTTTTGCTTTATACATTTAACTAGAGTTTAGTCATTATGTTGAAATTTTCAAAGAACCAGTTGTGAGTTTCATTGTTTCTATTTTTTTGCTTGTTATTTCTTTCAATGACTATCACATTTTTCTTGTTTCCTTCTTTCAACTTAATTTGATTAGGCCATGCTCTTGTTTTTCTAACATCCATTAAGTAGAAACTTAAAATATTTATTTAGGGGGGTAATTTTTCTCTAAAATAAGCATTTAAAGCTTGAAACTTTTCTCAACCCTACTTTAGCTGCATATATTAAACATACTGCATTCTCAATTTATTATGTTTAAAATATTTTATTAATTCCCTTGAGACTTGCTCTTTGTCCCATGGGCTATTTAATGGAAGTGTATTGCTTAATTTTCAAATAATTGAGAATTCCCACAGATTTTCTATTATTGAATTTTAGTTTAATTCCACTTTTATAGAAACAATTTTTGCATGATTTAATTTCTTTTATATTTATTGAGATCTATTTTATACCCAATCTGTCTACCTTGAAAATAGTCTGTGCCCTTGGAAAGAAAGTTTGTCTTTTGCTGTTGGGTAGGTCGATCTAGTCAAGGCTATGGTTTTTCCAGTAGTCATGTATGAATGTGAGAGTTGGACTGTGAAGAAAGCTGATCACCGAAGAATTGATGCTTTTGAACTGTGGTGTTGGAGAAGACTCTTGAGAGTTCCTTGGACTGCAAGGAGATTCTACCAATCCATTCTGAAGGAGATCATCCCTGTGTATTCTTTGGAAGGAATGATGCTAAAGCTGAAACTCCAGTACTTTGGCCACCTCATGTGAAGAGTTGACTCATTGGAAAAGACTCTGATGCTGGGAAGGATTGAGGGCAGGAGGAAAAAGGGACGACCGAGGATGAGATGGCTGGATAGCATCACTGACTTGATGGACGTGAGTCTGAGTCAACTCCAGGAGTTGGTGATGGACAGGGAGGCCTGGTGTGCTGTGATTCATGGGGTCACAAAGAGTCGGACACAACTGGGTGACTGAACTGAACTGAACTGAAGATGTCCTATGAAAGTTAAGTTATTTTATACTGTTATTTAAGTCATAAATTCTTATCTTTTCTCTTAATTACTTAGAAGTTTTGAAATACTCAACTGTAATTGTGGATTTATGTCTTTTTGCACTGAAAGTTTTTGCTTCATGTACTGTTGAGTCACATATTAGTTGTATGGGCATTAAGAGCTTTTAATGACTTATTAGTGAAGTGATTCCTTTATCATTATGAAATATTTATCTTTATTCCTAGCAATAATCATTGTTTTGAAGTCTATAATGTTTGAGATTAATACAGCTACTCCAACTTTATGATTAGTGTTTATTTGTAATATCTTTTAAAATTCTATGAAAGTGCTAGTCACTCAGTCGTGTCTGACACTTTGCAATCCCATAGACTGTAGCCTGCCAGGCTCCTCTGTCCATGGAATTTTCTAGGCAAGAATACTGGAGTGGGGTGCCATTCCTTTCTCCAGGGGATCTTCCTGACCCAGGAATCAAACCTGTGTCTCCTGCATTGAAGGCAGATTCTTTACTGTCTGAGCCACTAAGGAAAATCTATTTCCTTTATATTTAAAAATGAGTTTCATGTATGTAATATATTTATTGATACTGTTGGTTTAAATCTACTGACTTTTCTATTTACTCTATTTTTCTTTGACCCAATCTCTCTATTTGTGCTTTTGGTTTTTATTACATTATATTATGATGTGACCAAATACACTTATCTGTTTTCTTGGAGTATTTAAAACTCGGTTAATCCAATACAGTGCAATTTGTATGTCCTATGTCATTTTTTTTCTTTTCTATAAATTTCACTTGTTTATTTTTGTTATGTGTTCTATTTTATTCTTCATAAAGTTTCTGTTATCCAGTAAATACTTGAACATATTAATTACATTTTCAATGGCATATTTTAAAGATATCTATCTGCTAATAGTAGAACCTCTGTAATTTCTGGATATGTTTATAATAAGATCTCTACTGCTAATGAAACCCATTTTTCTTCTCCTATTTATGTTATTTATCAGATTATAGACATTTTTACCTTAATATTTGTGAGTCAGAATTTGTTGTATTCATTCAAAGTGTGCTGGTCTTTGTTCTGATAGGTAGTTTCAGTTCAGTTCAGTTACTCAGTCGTGTCCGATTCTTTGCGACCCCATGAATCGCAGCACGCCAGGACTCCCTGTCCATCACCAGTTCCCGGAGTTCACTCAGACTCATGTCCATCGAGTCAGTGATGCTATCCAGCCATCTATCCTCTGTCATCCCCTTCTTCTCCTGCCCCGAATCCCTCCCAGCATCAGAGTCTTTTCCAATGAGTCAACTCTTCTCATGAGGTGGCCAAAGTACTGGAGTTTTAGCTTTAGTATCATTCCTTCCAAAGAAATCCCAGGGTTGATCTCCTTCAGAATGGATTGGTTGGATCTCCTTGCAGTCCAAGGGACTCTCAAGAGTCTTCTCCAACACCACAGTTCAAAAGCATCAATTCTTCGGTGATCAGCCTTCTTCACAGTCCAACTCTCACATCCATACATGACTACTGGAAAAACCATAGCCTTGACTAGACGGACGTTAGTCGGCAAAGTAATGTCTCTGCTTTTGAATATGCTATCTAGGTTGGTCATAACTTTTCTTCCAAGGAGTAAGCGTCTTTTAATTTCATGGCTGCAATCACCATCTGCAGTGATTTTGGAGCCCCAAAAAACTTAAGTCTGACACTGTTTCCACTGTTTCCTCATCTATTTCCCATGAAGTGATGAATAGCTAGTTTAGTTACTTGGAAATAAGTTTTATCTTTTTAAGGATTATTTTGTACTAGGGCAGATCCAGAATATCTGATAGTATAAAGTTCATTTACTACCATCACTAATATGTAATCTCTCTGGGGTTTCTACTAAATGCCTTGTGTATTCTAAGGTTGAAATCTTAAATGCTCCATGGACCTACCTGAGCTTGTAGAATTGTTACTCTTACTTCCCCCTAGTGTGTTTCTCCCAGAAAGTGATTATTTTCTCAACCTTTTGCAATTTCTCCAAGTGTTTGTACAAAACAGATTTAAGTAAAACAACTGAGGTGACCCTTATACTAGTTTGTAGAGTTCTCTTCTTTGTCAGTTCCTTCTGTCTGGAATTCTGCCCTGCAACTTCTAGTTATTGTGGTCTCTCCAAATACCTATCTCTATCCCCTCAATGCTGTGAGAGTTTAGGGGTCTGTTTTGGCTCCCCCATCTGTGGCATGGTCTGGATTACCTCTAAGCTAAAAGCTAAAGTAAAAGCATGTCTCACCTTGGATGTTTCCATTTGCTCAGGACCTACAATCCTGTGATATCTGTTTTCTGGTGTCAGTGATAACTGTTTTCCAGTCTTTTACATACCCTTGTCTAATTTTAAAGGTAGTCAAAATTCAAAGGCAAAGTGAGAACCTGTTATTCCCTTATGGTTATAAACACACATATTTTAATAATGTCACTCTAAAAGTAAGCCACCACCATGGAAGATAGTTAGTTGTCTTATAAGCAAAGAAGGTGTGGATAATACACACTAAGTCCTAGAAAGGATTTGTAATTTGCTTAATGTCACATAGGTAGTAAATGATGGAGTGTGCTTAATGTCACATAGGTAGTAAATGATGGAGTGGAGCTTAAAAATCAGTCAGTCTGGAGCTCATATTTTTAACCAAATTAGCTATTCTATTAACTAGATTTGCAATTTATTCAGAAGGGTAAGTTATCACATAACCCTTTAATGCTCAGTAAAATAGTGAAGTTTTTTTAAACTTTCCTTTATACTAAATAACCAGATTTCAAGCTGAATGTTATTATTATATGTCACTAATCTAAAAGGAAGTATGATTTCAACTTGCTTTTGAAAATGTGAAGGTAAGCATTGTTTCTAAACTGGAAACCCTCAATCATTCATTCATTCAATAAAGATGTATTGATCTTGGCACTATTCTAGTATGCTGATGACAATATCCCCATAGAAAAAAGATTTTTTTACAATAATTTAATCAGCAAGCTAAAAAATTCTATAAATCCCTCAGTCATTTCTTGCAAAGTCAAAACAAATGACATTGCATGCGTTTTTAGGGTGTGAACAGGGCTAAATTATCTTTGTATCCTTTAAAACAGCCTAGTCATAACAGAAGCTCTGTAAATATTTAATATTACAATATTAAAATTAATTGAAAGGCAGTTAAGGAAGAAGTTTTATTTTCAGCATATTTTTTGCTTATATTTATTTGACTTGCTTAGAAAACTAAGGATTCACCTTTTTTCCTGTAAAATTTAGTAGTTATTATATTTTTAATGCAAAGTAGTGACAAATTATATCTGATATTTGTCTGAGTGATCAGTTTACTTAAGTAGTAAAAAGGTACCAAAAAAGAAGGCTGTATACGAGTATCCAAGACTTTTCTGATGATATTTAACTTGTGTATTTTTTATTCAGGGCACTGCCTTACCTAGAATCATACCCATAGACCTTTAACGTTCATTTGAACACATTTTCTTTGTTAAACTTGTTCCAGAACTGCATGGTCATTATATTTTGTTCATTTCTAAATTGCTAATTTATTGTTTGTGATCTATTGACAGTAGAATAAATGCAATTTTTCCGATTGGTTGCAAGAATTAAACCATAAAAAAGGTTAAGAATTAATTTCAGAATGCACATACTGGATTCTTCTAATGTGTGACTATAGGCATTTATTAACTCAAAATTCAGCCCTCTTTCACAGCGTGGCTGGATTAGAAAAAGATTGAATTTCGAGTAAGAATGACTTTAAGACAGTAGTAAACACTTATAGTATCAAATTCTTGAGGTAGCTATTTTTTCTGTGCCTCGATCATCTTTCCAGTATTTGTTACAATGAACATTAATTTGATATTTAGGCATATATATATATATATATATATATATATATAATTAATGGAAACAAAACAGAGCATAGGAAAATATATCAATCCTTGATTTCCCATCTTATTCACAGCATTTTAGAGTTTAAAAGGAAGCATCTACTTCAAATCACAATTTATATTCAAAGTGCCTGATATTCAGAGATTATCTAAAGTAATATGTAACTAGTCAGTCAGGACTTCTGATTCACAGTCCAGGATTTTTCCATCAATCTGTACTGAATGTTTTCTTTGCCTTTAGCTACTCATGAGACATCAAAATCATTCTCTTTTTCAAGGCTTCAAAAAAATGTCTGATTAACCTGCTGTGCAAATGTGAGAAACACTTTTCTCATATAGGAGTTTACACCTCATTGACAGTTGCCCATGGGAGTCTAAAGTGGAGTTGACTGAAAAAAAGGAAGCAGAGTGTATATGGGATTGAAACAAGTAGAACCAGAAGTACTGTTAGAAAGGGCTACTTGAAAAATATAGTAACTGGTTCAGATGGATAGGTGAAGCAAGACAAAGAAGAATGATTCAGGCTGACAGAAAATGAACTGTTTTTGAAAAGAGTGTATAATGAAAGACAAAGACAAAGTAAATCCATTTCCAGTGAAAGAAGTCAGATACTTCTAACATTTTAATTACAATCTGCTATTATTTATTTCCCATAATATTGTGACCTCATGAAAAGACAAGAGATTTGGGGTTTAAAAACTTGCTTCTAATAATGATAACTCCTACGAACTGGCTCTCAGTGTGATTTTTTTCTGTTTGCTTGCTTTGCTCTTTATTTTTTATTTAAATTGACCACTTTTGCTGGACATATTGTTTTTAAAAGGATCAATTAATTGTATCCCAACCATAGTTCACAAATAAAAGATACACTCTAAATCTCTAATTTTCATTCCTGGGATAAGTAGGAATACAAACCTGGTATAAAGAGAATGGGACAAGACAGTGGAGCAGAAAATCTTTGAACTCACCTTCTCCCATGAGAACAACAAAATCACAACTACTTGCTGAATGACCGTCAATAAAAAAGACTGGAAGCTACATCCAAAGACAAAGAAAGCACAAAATGGTACAAAGGGTGCACTTGTGATATAATCAAATCCCATACCCTCCAAGGGGACAACCCACAAACTGTAGAAAAATTATAACTCAGAAGTACTTACACAAGAGTGAGAGTTTTGAACCTCACATCAGGCTTCAAGTCTGGGGTCTAGCATGGGGAGGAGTCACCCCCAGGGCATTTGGCTGTGGAGGCCAGCAGGACTTGATCAGAGGAGCGCCATAGGACTGGGAGAAACAGAAACTCCATGCTTGAAGGGTGCACACAAGGTCTCACATGCACCGGGACACAGGGCAAGAGCAGCGACTTCATAGGGACCTCAACCAGATCTACCTGCTAGTCTTGGAGGGTCTCCAGGGGAAGAAGTGGTCGGTTGTGTTTCTTTCTGGGGACATAGGAAATCAGTCCGGTTTAGTTCAGTCGCTCAGTCATGTCCAACCCTTTGTGACCCCATGAATCCCAGCACGCCAGGCCTCCCTATCCATCACCATCTCCCGGAGTTCACTCAGACTCACGTCCATCGAGTCCGTGATGCCATCCAGCCATCTCATCCTCTGTCATCCCCTTCTCCTCCTGTCCCCAATCCCTCCCAGCATCAGAGCCTTTTCCAATGAGTCAACTCTTCGCATGAGGTGGCCAAAGTAGTGGAGCTTCAGCTTCAGCATCATTCCTTCCAAAGAAATCCCAGGGTTGATCTCCTTCAGAATGGACTGGTTGGATCTCCTTGCAGTCCAAGGGACTCTCAACAGTCTTCTCCAACATCACAGTTCAAAAGCATCAATTCTTTGGTGCTCAGCCTTCTTCACAGTCCAACTCTCAGATCCATACATGACCACAGGAAAAACCACAGCCTTGACTAGGCGGACCTTAGTTGGCAAAGTAATGTCTCTGCTTTTGCATATACTATCTAGGTTGATCATAACTTTTCTTCCAAGGAGTAAGCGTCGTTTAATTTCATGGCTGCAGTCACTATCTGCAGTGATATTGGAGCTCAAAAAAATAAAGTCTGACACTGTTTCCACTGTTTCCCCATCTATTTCCCATGAAGTGATGGGACCGGATGCCATGATCTTCGGTTTCTGAATGTTGAGCTTTAAGCCAATTTTTTCACTCTCCTCTTTCACTTTCATCAAGAGACTTTTTAGCTCCTCTTCATTTAATGCCATAAGGGTGGTGTCATATGCATATCTGAGGTTATTGATATTTCTCCCGGCGATCTTGATTCTAGCTTCTGTTTCTTCCAGTCCAGCATTTCTCATGATGTACTCTGCATATAAGTTAAATAAGCAGGGTGACAATATACAGCCTTGACATACTCCTTTTCCTATTTGGAACCAGTCTCTTGTTCCATGTCCAGTTCTAATTATTGCTTCCTGACCTGCATACAGATTTCTCAAGAGGCAAGTTAGGTGGGCTGGTATTCCCATCTCTTTCAGAATTGTCCACAGTTTATTGTGATCCACACAGTCAAAGGCTTTGGCATAGTCCCTAAAGCAGAAATAGATATTTTTCTGGAACTCTCTTGCTTTTTTGATGATCTTTTGGATGTTGGCAATTTGATCTCTGGTTCCTCTGCCTTTTCTAAAACTAGCTTGAATATCAGGGAGTTCATGGTTCACATATTGCTGAAGCCTGTCTTGGAGAATTTTGAGCATTACTTTACTAGCATGTGAGATGAGTGCAACTGTGCAGTACTTTGAGCATTCTTTTGCATTTCCTTTCTTTGGGATTGGAATGAAAACTGACCTTTTCCAGTCCTGTGGACACTGCTGAGTTTTCCAAATTTGCTGGCATATTGAGTGCAGCACTTTCACAGCATCATCTTTCAGGATTTGAAACAGCTCAACTGGAATTCCATCACCTCCACTAGCTTTGTTCGTAGTGATGCTTTCTAAGGCCCACTTGACTTCACATTCCAAGATGTGGCCAACAAATCTAAGAGTATTCTTCTGAAGATTGGACATTTTGCTTAGGTTATTAGTGCCAAGACCTGGCCCCACTCAACAGCCTGTAGGCTCCAGTGCTGAGATGCCTCAAGCCAAACAACCAACAGGGCAGAAATGCAGTCCCACTCATTAATAGACAGGCTGCCTAAAAACTTCCTATACCAAGAACCACCCCTAGACAAGCCCTTAGATATGGCCATGCTCACCCGAGAGCCAAGATCCAGCACCACCTACTAATGAGCAGGCAGCAGCCACTCCTACTAGGAAGGTGCACAAGCCTACAAGCCTATAGACTAGGCTCACCCATTATGGGGAAGACACCAGAAACAAGAAAACTAAAATCCCGCAGCCTATGGAACTTATTCCACAAACACAGGTCAGAACCCACCTTGGGACCAACTGGTCCCTAGCCATTAGGGGACAAAAGGGGAGTGTACTGCTGGGACACATAGGAGATTCCCTACAGAGGGCCAGTTCTAAGGTCGAGAAACATAACTAACCTTCCACATACATAAGCTGTGCCTGACATACTATGCATATTTTTAGTGATACTTTAAAAAAAGAAACATACCACACACCAAAAAAAAAAAAAATACAATCAGAAATTCAGACAACATGAGGTGGCAGAGGAATAAAACCCTAGAAAAACAATTAAGTGACATGGAGATAGGCGATCTACCCAAGAAAGAGTTTAGAGTAATGATCATAAACATGATCCAAGAACTTGGGAAATTAATGGATGCAAAGAGTGAGAAGTTACAAGAAGTTTTTAATGAAAAGTTAACAAACATAAAGAGCAATCAAACAGAGTTGAAGAATACAATTACTGAAATGAAAAATACACTAAATGGAATCTATAGCAGAATAAATGAAGCAGAAGAATAGATAAACGAGCTAGAAGACAGAGCAGTGGAAATCACTGCCACAGAATAAAGAATGAAAAAAATAGCTAGAACATGGAAGCAACCTAGATGCCCATTGACAGATGAATGAATAAAGAAGCTGTGGTACATATATACAGTGGAATACTACTCAGCTATAAAAAGGAACACAATTGAATCTGTTCTAATGAGGTGGGCAAAACTAGAGCCCATTATACAGAGTGAAGTAAGTCAGAAAGAGAAATATAAATATTGTATACTGACACATATATGTGGAATCTGAAGAGATGGCACTGATGAATTTATTTTCAGGGCAGCAATGGAGAAGCAGACATACAGAACAGACATATGGACAAGGTGGGAGGAGAAGAGGGAGAAGGGGAGATTTATATAGAGAGTAACATAGAAAGTTACAATAACATGTGTATAACAGATAGCCAATGGGAATTTTCTCTGTGACTCAGGATACTCAAACAGGTGCTCTGTGACAAGTTGAAGGGTGGGGAGGAGAGGGAGATGGAAGGGAGATTGGGAGGGAGGGGACATGTGTGTACCTATGGTTGATTCAGAAAACCACAAAATTCTGTAAAACAATTATCCTTCAATTAAAAAAAAAAAGAGAAACCTCTGGGATGTGAAATGCACCAATGTTCTTCCAGAAGGAGAACACAAAAAGGGTCTAAGAAAACATTTGAAGAGCTAATAGCTGAAAACTTGCTTAACATGGAAAGAAAACAGTCACTCAAGTCCTATATAGGATTAACCCAAACAGGAAAACATCAAGACACCAAGTAATCAAATTGAAAACACTAAAAGCAACCAGGGAACGGCAACAAATAATATACAAGGGAGCCTCCATAAGTCTATCAGCCAATCTTCAACAAAAACTCTGCAGGCCAGAAGAGAGTGGCATGATATATTTAAAGTGATGAAAGGGAAAAACCTACAACCAAGAATACTCTATTCAGTAAGGCTCTCATTCCGAATCAATGGAGAAATCAAAAATTTTAAAGCAAAAGCTAAGAAAATTCAGCACCACCAGCTTTACAACAAATGTGAAAGGAACTTCTCTAGGCTGAAAAGAAAAGGCCACAATCAGAAACAAAATTATGAAATGGGAAAGGTCATTGTCAAAGGCAAACATACAGTAAATGTAGGAAATCATCCATACATAGGTACAATATCTAAATCAGTAATTATGAGAGGAAGAGAGTATAAATGTAGGATATTTGAAATGCATTAAAAATTAAGAGATAAGCAACTTTACACAATTACATATATATGTATATGCATATTTGTGTATATGCTTCCCAGGTAGAACTAGTGGTAAAGAACTTGCCTGCTAATGCAGCAGACATGAGTCATGGGTTCAATCTCTGAGTCGGGAAGTTCCCCTAGAAGAGAGCATGGCAACCCAATCCAGTATTCTTGTCTGGAGTATTCCATGGAGAGAGGAGCCTGGCTGTATATGGGTCCATAAGGTTGCAAAGAGTCAGACACAACTGAGTGACTATCACTTTCACAAACACACACATACATATAGAAAGAGAGAATGCTATATCAAAACTTCATGTTAACTACAAACCAAAAGTCTATAGCAGAAACACATACACACACAAACACAAAGAATTAACTTAAATGTAAATGGATTAAATGATCATCCAAAAGACATTGACTGACTGGATACAAAATAAGATCTGTATATATGCTGTCTACAAGAGACCAACTTCAGATCTAGGGACACATACAGACTGAAAGTGAGTTGATAGAAAAAGTAATTCCATGCAAGTGGAAATCAAAAGAAAGCCATGGTAGCAATGCTCATATCAGAAACAAACAAACAAATAAACAAACACAGATTTAAAAAGAAACTGTCACAAGAGACAAAGACACTACATAATGATCAAAGAAGTTATTAGTTCAGTTCAGTCACTCAGTCGTGTCCGATTCTTTGTGACCTCATGAATCGCAGCACGCCAGGCCTCCCTGTCCATCACCAACTCCCGGAGTTCACTCAGACTCACGTCCATCGAGGCAGTGATGCCATCCAGCCATCTCATCCTCTGTCGTCCCCTTCTCCTCCTGCCCCCAATCCCTCCCAGCATCAGACTCTTTTCCAATGAGTCAACTCTTCACATGAGGTGGCCAAAGTAGTGGAGCTTCAGCTTCAGCATCATCCCTTCCAAAGAAATCCCAGGGTTGATCTCCTTCAGAATGGATTGGTTGGATCTCCTTGCACTCCAAAGGACCCTCAACAGTCTTCTCCAACATCACAGTTCAAAAGCATCGATTCTTCAGTGCTCTGCCTTCTTCACAGTCCAACTCTCACATCCATACATGACCACAGGAAAAACCTGAGTTGTAGATATATATGCACCCAGCATAGGAGCACCTCAATATATAAGGCAAATTCTAACAGCCATAAAAGGAGAAATCAATGGTCACACAGTAATAGTGGGAGACTTTAACACCATACTCTCATCAACAGACAGTTCATCCATATAGAAAATCAATAAGGAAACACAGGCCTTAAATGACACATTAGACCACATAAAATTAATGTTTATATAGCATTCCATCTTAAAGCAGCCAAATACATTCTTTTCAAGTGCACATGGAAAAATCTCCAGGACAGATTACATATATATTGGGACAGCTCATATAGCTCAATATCAAAAACAAACAAAAAACCCAAACAACCCAATCAAAAAAAAAAAAAAAAAAAAAAGAGAGAGAGAGAGAGAGCAGAAAATATAGACAGCCATTTCTTCAAAGACATATAGATGGCAAAATGGTACATGAAAATATGCTCAACATTGCTAATTTTTAGAGAAATGCAATTCAAAACTAGAACGAGGTGTCACCTCACACTGGCTAGAATGAGCATTGTCTAATAGTCTAGAAATAATAAATGCTGGTGATGGTGTGGACAAAAACAAACTCTCCTATACTATTGGTATGAATGTAAATTGGTACAGCCACTATGAATGACAATATGGAGGTTCCTTAAAAAAATAAAAAAAAGAGCAACCATACGATTATGCAATTCCACTATCTTGGCATATATCCAGAGAAAAACTATAATTTGAAAAGATACATACACTGTAATATTCACAGCAACACTATTTACATTAGCCGAGACATGGAAGAAACCTAATGTCCATCAAAAGATGAACAGATAGAGGATGTGGTGTATATAAACAATGTAATACTAGTCAGTCATAAAAAGAATAAAACAATGCCCTTTACACCAACATGGATGGACCTAGAGATTGTCATACTAAGTGAAGTAAGCCAAAGAC
This sequence comes from Budorcas taxicolor, assembly GCF_023091745.1. NCBI lineage: Eukaryota > Metazoa > Chordata > Mammalia > Artiodactyla > Bovidae > Budorcas > Budorcas taxicolor. The sequence continues at coordinate 31,619,977 of NC_068935.1, forward strand.
AAATATCATATGATATCACTTATATGAGTGAAGTAGCTCAGTCGTGTCTGACTCTTTGCAACCCCTTTGACTGTAGCCTACCAGGCTCCTCTCTCCATGGGGCTCTCCAGGCAAGAATACTGAAGTGGGTTGCCATTTCCTTCTCCATGGAGCCTAAAAAAAATGATACCAGTGAACTTATTTACAAAAGTAACACATAGAAAACAAATGTTTGGTTACCAAAATGAAAATGGGGGAGGGATAAATCAGCAGTTTGGATTAAAATATCTACACTACTGTCTGTAAAATAGATAACTGACAAGTACCTACTATATAGCATAGGGAACTATATTCAATATCTTGTAATAACCTATAATGAAGAGAATATAAAAATAATATATATGTATATATACAATGAATCACTTTGCTGTTTCATTTGAAACACAACAGTGTAACTCAAACATATTTCATTAACAATTTAAAAAGTAAAATTATCAAAAATAATAAATGATATAAATGATATAAAATATATTGTCAAAAACTGCTCCAAATTTTCACTCAAACCTCAAAGTGACAAGTGGACAGTTTCCAGGGTCCAGAACACATTTACAAACTGTAAATTATTAAATAAATTCAAATACTTGAAATTCTAAACTGACATTTTTAAAATGAAATACTTAAGCAAGAAAATACAACTAAATATCATCACAGAAAAGCACTTTTATTTCTGGAATATTAAATTCTATTTCATGTCATATAAGT